>NC_137605.1:59089680-59457911 GCF_963280865.1 Gymnoscopelus braueri | reverse complement strand
AGTGCTTATCTCAGCCTAAAAATGCTATTTTGACATTTTCCTGTAACTTGTTCCCAGTACATTCTAAGTGGCTGCTGACTTTGTGAGGTCTCTAAAAGTGGGTTTTAGGAGCCCAACACAAAATACATGAGCCCCAATGCCTTCCTTCAGACAAAACTGACACCCACTTTCTTAAAACAATCTTGGGTCAAAATAGCATTTTTAGACTGAGATAAGCACTTTGGTGACATTTTCCTGTAACTTGTTCCCAGTACATTCTAAGTGGCTGCTGACTTTGTGAGGTCTCTAAAAGTGGGTTTTAGGAGCCCAACACAAAATACATGAGCCCTGATGCCTTCCTTCAGACAAAACTGACACCCACTTTCTTTAAAAAATCGTGGCTCAAAATGGCATTTTTGGGCTGAGATAAGCACTTTGGTGACATTTTCCTGTAACTTGTTCCCAGTACATTTTAAGTGGCTGCTGACTTTGTGAGGTCTGTAAAAGTGGGTTTTAGGAGCCCAACACAAAATACATGAGCCCTAATGCCTTCTTTCAGACAAAACTGACACCCACTTTCTTAAAAAAATCTTGGGTCAAAATAGCATTTTTAGACTGAGATAAGCACTTTGGTGACATTTTCCTGTAACTTGTTCCCAGTACATTCTAAGTGGCTGCTGACTTTGTGAGGTCTCTAAAAGTGGGTTTTAGGAGCCCAACACAAAATACATGAGCCCTAATGCCTTCCTTCAGACAAAACTGACACCCACTTTCTTTAAAAAATCGTGGCTCAAAATAGCATTTTTGGGCTGAGATAAGCACTTTGGTGACATTTTCCCCTACAGGCTGGTACTATAATATGTGACTCTCTACCTCCCCCTACAGGCTGGTACTATAATATGTTACTCTCTACCTCCCCCTACAGGCTGGTATTATAATATGTTACTCTCTACCTCCCCCTACAGGCTGGTATTATAATATGTTACTCTCTACCTCCCCCTACAGGCTGGTATTATAATATGTTACTCTCTACCTCCCTCTACAGGCTGGTATTATAATATGTTACTCTCTACCTCCCCCTACAGACTGGTATTATACTATGTTACTCTCTACCTCCCCCTACAGGCTGGTAATATAATATGTTACTCTCTACCTCCACCTACAGGCTGGTATAATAATATGTTACTCTCTACCTCCCCCTACAGGCTGGTATTATAATATGTGACTCTCTACCTCCCCCTACAGGCTGGTGTTATAATATATTACTCTTTACCTCCCCCTACAGGCTGGTATTATAATATGTTACTCTCTACCTCCCCCTACAGGCTGGTATTATAATATGTTACTCTCTACCTCCCCCTACAGGCTGGTATTATAATATGTTACTCTCTACCTCCCTCTACAGGCTGGTATTATAATATGTTACTCTCTACCTCCCCCTACAGACTGGTATTATACTATGTTACTCTCTACCTCCCCCTACAGACTGGTATTATACTATGTTACTCTCTACCTCCCCCTACAGGCTGGTATTATAATATGTTACTCTCTACCTCCCACTACAGGCTGGTATAATAATATGTTACTCTCTACCTCCCCCTACAGGCTGGTATTATAATATGTGACTCTCTACCTCCCCCTACAGGCTGGTATTATAATATGTTACTCTCTACCTCCCTCTACAGGCTGGTATTATAATATGTGACTCTCTACCTCCCCCTACAGGCTGGTATTATAATATGTTACTCTCTACCTCCCACTACAGGCTGGTATTATAATATGTTACTCTCTACCTCCCCCTACAGGCTGGTATTATAATATGTTACTCTCTACCTCCCTCTACAGGCTGGTATTATAATATGTTACTCTCTACCTCCCCCTACAGACTGGTATTATACTATGTTACTCTCTACCTCCCCCTACAGGCTGGTATTATAATATGTTACTCTCTACCTCCCCCTACAGGCTGGTATAATAATATGTTACTCTCTACCAATCGGTCGAACAATTAACCCCGGCCCCTCCCCCAGCCACTATGTGGGCGTGGCCTATCACCTTGGGGGTGTGGTTTCGAGCCGGGGGTGTGGCCTATTGGTGAGGGGGAAGTGGTTTGGAGCTGTGGGCTTGGCCTATCACCAAGGGGGTGTGGTTTGGAGCTATGGGCGTGGCCTATCGCCAAGGGGGTGTGGTTTAAGGCTAGGGGCGTGGCCTATCGACATGGGGGCGTGGTTTGGAGCTGGGGGCGTGGCCTGTCGGCTTGGGGCGAGGGGCTGTGGTTTGAAGCTGGGGGCGTGGCCTATCGCCATCGGGGCGTGGTTTGGAGCGGGGGGCGTGGCCTGTCGGCTTGGGGGCGTGGTTTACAGCAGTGGGACTCAAAAATAGCAGATCTACAAGCTCGTAGATCATAGCTCTACGAGCTTGTAGATCTGATATCGGCTGGGGTTGGGCGTGGCCTATCACCCCGGGGGGTGGGGTCTGAAGCTGTGGGCGGGGCCTGTCGGCTTGGAGGCGTGGTTTGAAGCTGGGGGCGTGGCTTATCGGCTTGGGGGCGTGGTTTACAGCAGTGGGACTCAAAAATAGCGGATCTACAAGCTCGTAGATCATAGCTCTACGAGCTTGTAGATCTGATATCGGCTGGGGGTGGGCGTGGCCTATCACCCCGGGGGGTGGGGTCTGAAGCTCTGGGCGGGGCCTATTGGCTTGGGGGCGTGGCCTTTCCCGTTGGATTGGGGTCTTAAGCCGTGTGCTTGTCCTCTATCGGCGAGGGGTGTGTGGTTTGAAGCTGGGGGCGTGGCCTATCGCCATGGGGGCATGGTTTGGAGCGGGGGGCGTGGCCTGTCGGCTTGGGGGCGTGGTTTACAGCAGTGGGACTCAAAAATAGCAGATCTACAAGCTCGTAGAGCATAGCTCTACGAGCTTGTAGATCTGATATCGGCTGGGGTTGGGCGTGGCCTATCGCCCTGGGGGGTGGGGTCTGAAGCTGTGGGCGGGGCTTATTGGCTTGGGGGCGTGGTTTCAAGCCGGGGGCGTGGCCTTTCCCCTTGGATTGGGGTTTTAAGCTGTGTGCTTTTCCTCTATCGGCGAGGGGGCTGTGGTTTGAAGCTGGGGGCGTGGCCTATCGCCATGGGGGCGTGGTTTGGAGCGGGGGGCGGGGCCTGTCGGCTTGGGGGCGTGGCATTTCCCCTTGGATTGGGGTCTTAAGCCGTGTGCTTGTCCTCTATCGGCGAGGGGGTGTGGTTTGAAGCTGGGGGCGTGGCATATCGCCATGGGGGCGTGGTTTGGAGCTGGGGGCGTGGCCTGTTGGCTTGGGGGCGTGGTATACAGCAGTGGGACTCAAAAATAGCAGATCTACAAGCTCGTAGAGCATAGCTCTACGAGCTTGTAGATCTGATATCGGCTGGGGTTAGGCGTGGCCTATCACCCCGGGGGGTGGGGTCTGAAGCTGTGGGCGGGGCCTGTCGGCTTGGAGGCGTGGTTTGAAGCTGGGGGCGTGGCTTATCGGCTTGGGGGCGTGGTTTACAGCAGTGGGACTCAAAAATAGCGGATCTACAAGCTCGTAGATCATAGCTCTACGAGCTTGTAGATCTGATATCGGCTGGGGGTGGGCGTGGCCTATCACCCCGGGGTGTGGGGTCTGAAGCTGTGGGCGGGGCCTATTGGCTTGGGGGCGTGGTTTCAAGCCGGGGGCGTGGCCTTTCCCCTTGGATTGGGGTCTTAAAGAGGTGGTGCCATGTTTTTGCACTTTTTCTGTTTTTCATGTGTCTATGAGGTTGATAGAACTTCATTAAGCCCCCCGGTGGTGTTTTTATGGTGTTTTATGTCTTCTCTGACTATTTGGAGTTTTTTCCTGGAGGCTGAAACCTTGAGGGTCAAATGTGCCAATAGAGAAACAGCGCTTTAGTGACATCACAAAGCCCACACCCTCCCCCTCATTATCATAACACAACAGGTGTGGGCATGAGGAGGAGGAGGGACTAGGACAGGTGGGTGGTGCTAAGGTGGTGGAGGAGGTGCTAAGGTGAGAACCAGGTATACTTAATGCACTGGTGGGTGTGTCTACATAAAAACAACATTTTAACACTTACTGTACACTTTTTTTTTGTTGAAAAAAATCCTTACATAATAATAATACCTTATGATCAGGTTTTAGGGTTGAAAAATATCATGGCACTCCATCTTTAAGCCGTGTGCTTGTCCTCTATCGGCGAGGGGTGTGTGGTTTGAAGCTGGGGGCGTGGCCTATCGCCATGGGGATGTGGTTTGGAGCTGGGGGCGTGGCTTGTTGGCTTGGGGGCGTGGTATACAGCAGTGGGACTCAAAAATAGCAGATCTACAAGCTCGTAGAGCTATGCTCTACGAGCTTGTAGATCTGCTATTTTTTCGCCCCCAAGCCAATAGGCCCCGCCCACAGCTTCAGACCCCACCCCCCGGGGTGATAGGCCACGCCCACCCCCAGCCGATATCAGATCTAGAAGCTCGTAGAGCTATGATCTACGAGCTTGTAGATCTGCTATTTTTGAGTCCCACTGCTGTAAACCACGCCCCCAAGCCGACAGGCCACGCCCCCCGCTCCAAACAATGCCCCCATGGCGATAGGCCACGCCCCCAGCTTCAAACCACACACCCCTCGCCGATAGAGGACAAGCACACGGCTTAAGACCCCAATCCAAGGGGAAAGGCCACGCCCCCGGCTTGAAACCACGCCCCCAAGCTAATAGGCCCCGCCCACAGCTTCAGACCCCACCCCCCGGGGTGATAGGCCACGCCCACCCCCAGCCGATATCAGATCTACAAGCTCGTAGAGCTATGATCTACGAGCTTGTAGATCCGCTATTTTTGAGTCCCACTGCTGTAAACCACGCCCCCAAGCCGATAAGCCACGCCCCCAGCTTCAAACCACGCCTCCAAGCCGACAGGCCCTGCCCACAGCTTCAGACCCCACCCCCCGGGGTGATAGGCCACGCCCACCCCCAGCCGATATCAGATCTACAAGCTCGTAGAGCTATGATCTACGAGCTTGTAGATCTGCTATTTTTGAGTCCCACTGCTTTAAACCACGCCCCCAAGCCGACAGGCCACGCCCCCCGCTTCTTATAACATATTATAATACCAGCCTGTAGGGGGAGGTAGAGAGTAACATATTATATTACCAGCCTGTAGGGGGAGGTAGAGAGTAACATAGTATAATACCAGTCTGTAGGGGGAGGTAGAGAGTAACATATTATAATACCAGCCTGTAGAGGGAGGTAGAGAGTAACATATTATAATACCAGCCTGTAGGGGGAGGTAGAGAGTAACATATTATAATACCAGCCTGTAGGGGGAGGTAGAGAGTAACATATTATAATACCAGCCTGTAGGGGGAGGTAGAGAGTAACATATTATAGTACCAGCCTGTAGGGGGAGGTAGAGAGTCACATATTATAATACCAGCCTGTAGGGGAGGTAGAGAGTAACCTATTATAATACCAGCCTGTAGGGGGAGGTAGAGAGTCACATATTATAGTACCAGCCTGTAGGGGAAAATGTCACCAAAGTGCTTATCTCAGCCCAAAAATGCTATTTTGAGCCACGATTTTTTAAAGAAAGTGGGTGTAAGTTTTGTCTGAAGGAAGGCATTAGGGCTCATGTATTTTGTGTTGGGCTCCTAAAACCCACTTTTAGAGACCTCACAAAGTCAACAGCCACTTAGAATGTACTGGGAACAAGTTACAGGAAAATGTCACCAAAGTGCTTATCTCAGTCTAAAAATGCTATTTTGACCCAAGATTTTTTTAAGAAAGTGGGTGTCAGTTTTGTCTGAAAGAAGGCATTAGGGCTTATGTATTTTGTGTTGGGCTCCTAAAACCCACTTTTAGAGACCTCACAAAGTCAGCAGCCACTTAGAATGTACTGGGAACAAGTTACAGGAAAATGTCACCAAAGTGCTTATCTCAGCCCAAAAGTGCTATTTTGAGCCACGATTTTTTAAGGAAAGTGGGTGTCAGTTTTGTCTGAAGGAAGGCATTAGGGCTCATGTATTTTGTGTTGGGCTCCTAAAACCCACTTTTAGAGACCTCACAAAGTCAGCAGCCACTTAGAATGTACTGGGAACAAGTTACAGGAAAGTGTCACCAAAGTGCTTATCTCAGCCTAAAAATGCTATTTTGACATTTTCCTGTAACTTGTT
Source organism: Gymnoscopelus braueri (assembly GCF_963280865.1). NCBI lineage: Eukaryota > Metazoa > Chordata > Actinopteri > Myctophiformes > Myctophidae > Gymnoscopelus > Gymnoscopelus braueri. Next base: position 59,451,763 of record NC_137605.1, on the reverse strand, counting down.
CCCAGTACATTCTAAGTGGCTGCTGACTTTGTGAGGTCTCTAAAAGTGGGTTTTAGGAGCCCAACACAAAATACATGAGCCCCAATGCCTTCCTTCAGACAAAACTGACACCCACTTTCTTAAAACAATCTTGGGTCAAAATAGCATTTTTAGACTGAGATAAGCACTTTGGTGACATTTTCCTGTAACTTGTTCCCAGTACATTCTAAGTGGCTGCTGACTTTGTGAGGTCTCTAAAAGTGGGTTTTAGGAGCCCAACACAAAATACATGAGCCCTGATGCCTTCCTTCAGACAAAACTGACACCCACTTTCTTTAAAAAATCGTGGCTCAAAATGGCATTTTTGGGCTGAGATAAGCACTTTGGTGACATTTTCCTGTAACTTGTTCCCAGTACATTTTAAGTGGCTGCTGACTTTGTGAGGTCTGTAAAAGTGGGTTTTAGGAGCCCAACACAAAATACATGAGCCCTAATGCCTTCTTTCAGACAAAACTGACACCCACTTTCTTAAAAAAATCTTGGGTCAAAATAGCATTTTTAGACTGAGATAAGCACTTTGGTGACATTTTCCTGTAACTTGTTCCCAGTACATTCTAAGTGGCTGCTGACTTTGTGAGGTCTCTAAAAGTGGGTTTTAGGAGCCCAACACAAAATACATGAGCCCTAATGCCTTCCTTCAGACAAAACTGACACCCACTTTCTTTAAAAAATCGTGGCTCAAAATAGCATTTTTGGGCTGAGATAAGCACTTTGGTGACATTTTCCCCTACAGGCTGGTACTATAATATGTGACTCTCTACCTCCCCCTACAGGCTGGTATTATAATATGTTACTCTCTACCTCCCCCTACAGGCTGGTATTATAATATGTTACTCTCTACCTCCCCCTACAGGCTGGTATTATAATATGTTACTCTCTACCTCCCTCTACAGGCTGGTATTATAATATGTTACTCTCTACCTCCCCCTACAGACTGGTATTATACTATGTTACTCTCTACCTCCCCCTACAGGCTGGTAATATAATATGTTACTCTCTACCTCCACCTACAGGCTGGTATAATAATATGTTACTCTCTACCTCCCCCTACAGGCTGGTATTATAATATGTGACTCTCTACCTCCCCCTACAGGCTGGTGTTATAATATATTACTCTTTACCTCCCCCTACAGGCTGGTATTATAATATGTTACTCTCTACCTCCCCCTACAGGCTGGTATTATAATATGTTACTCTCTACCTCCCCCTACAGGCTGGTATTATAATATGTTACTCTCTACCTCCCTCTACAGGCTGGTATTATAATATGTTACTCTCTACCTCCCCCTACAGACTGGTATTATACTATGTTACTCTCTACCTCCCCCTACAGACTGGTATTATACTATGTTACTCTCTACCTCCCCCTACAGGCTGGTATTATAATATGTTACTCTCTACCTCCCACTACAGGCTGGTATAATAATATGTTACTCTCTACCTCCCCCTACAGGCTGGTATTATAATATGTGACTCTCTACCTCCCCCTACAGGCTGGTATTATAATATGTTACTCTCTACCTCCCTCTACAGGCTGGTATTATAATATGTGACTCTCTACCTCCCCCTACAGGCTGGTATTATAATATGTTACTCTCTACCTCCCACTACAGGCTGGTATTATAATATGTTACTCTCTACCTCCCCCTACAGGCTGGTATTATAATATGTTACTCTCTACCTCCCTCTACAGGCTGGTATTATAATATGTTACTCTCTACCTCCCCCTACAGACTGGTATTATACTATGTTACTCTCTACCTCCCCCTACAGGCTGGTATTATAATATGTTACTCTCTACCTCCCCCTACAGGCTGGTATAATAATATGTTACTCTCTACCAATCGGTCGAACAATTAACCCCGGCCCCTCCCCCAGCCACTATGTGGGCGTGGCCTATCACCTTGGGGGTGTGGTTTCGAGCCGGGGGTGTGGCCTATTGGTGAGGGGGAAGTGGTTTGGAGCTGTGGGCTTGGCCTATCACCAAGGGGGTGTGGTTTGGAGCTATGGGCGTGGCTTATCGCCAAGGGGGTGTGGTTTAAGGCTAGGGGCGTGGCCTATCGACATGGGGGCGTGGTTTGGAGCTGGGGGCGTGGCCTGTCGGCTTGGGGCGAGGGGCTGTGGTTTGAAGCTGGGGGCGTGGCCTATCGCCATCGGGGCGTGGTTTGGAGCGGGGGGCGTGGCCTGTCGGCTTGGGGGCGTGGTTTACAGCAGTGGGACTCAAAAATAGCAGATCTACAAGCTCGTAGATCATAGCTCTACGAGCTTGTAGATCTGATATCGGCTGGGGTTGGGCGTGGCCTATCACCCCGGGGGGTGGGGTCTGAAGCTGTGGGCGGGGCCTGTCGGCTTGGAGGCGTGGTTTGAAGCTGGGGGCGTGGCTTATCGGCTTGGGGGCGTGGTTTACAGCAGTGGGACTCAAAAATAGCGGATCTACAAGCTCGTAGATCATAGCTCTACGAGCTTGTAGATCTGATATCGGCTGGGGGTGGGCGTGGCCTATCACCCCGGGGGGTGGGGTCTGAAGCTCTGGGCGGGGCCTATTGGCTTGGGGGCGTGGCCTTTCCCGTTGGATTGGGGTCTTAAGCCGTGTGCTTGTCCTCTATCGGCGAGGGGTGTGTGGTTTGAAGCTGGGGGCGTGGCCTATCGCCATGGGGGCATGGTTTGGAGCGGGGGGCGTGGCCTGTCGGCTTGGGGGCGTGGTTTACAGCAGTGGGACTCAAAAATAGCAGATCTACAAGCTCGTAGAGCATAGCTCTACGAGCTTGTAGATCTGATATCGGCTGGGGTTGGGCGTGGCCTATCGCCCTGGGGGGTGGGGTCTGAAGCTGTGGGCGGGGCTTATTGGCTTGGGGGCGTGGTTTCAAGCCGGGGGCGTGGCCTTTCCCCTTGGATTGGGGTTTTAAGCTGTGTGCTTTTCCTCTATCGGCGAGGGGGCTGTGGTTTGAAGCTGGGGGCGTGGCCTATCGCCATGGGGGCGTGGTTTGGAGCGGGGGGCGGGGCCTGTCGGCTTGGGGGCGTGGCATTTCCCCTTGGATTGGGGTCTTAAGCCGTGTGCTTGTCCTCTATCGGCGAGGGGGTGTGGTTTGAAGCTGGGGGCGTGGCATATCGCCATGGGGGCGTGGTTTGGAGCTGGGGGCGTGGCCTGTTGGCTTGGGGGCGTGGTATACAGCAGTGGGACTCAAAAATAGCAGATCTACAAGCTCGTAGAGCATAGCTCTACGAGCTTGTAGATCTGATATCGGCTGGGGTTAGGCGTGGCCTATCACCCCGGGGGGTGGGGTCTGAAGCTGTGGGCGGGGCCTGTCGGCTTGGAGGCGTGGTTTGAAGCTGGGGGCGTGGCTTATCGGCTTGGGGGCGTGGTTTACAGCAGTGGGACTCAAAAATAGCGGATCTACAAGCTCGTAGATCATAGCTCTACGAGCTTGTAGATCTGATATCGGCTGGGGGTGGGCGTGGCCTATCACCCCGGGGTGTGGGGTCTGAAGCTGTGGGCGGGGCCTATTGGCTTGGGGGCGTGGTTTCAAGCCGGGGGCGTGGCCTTTCCCCTTGGATTGGGGTCTTAAAGAGGTGGTGCCATGTTTTTGCACTTTTTCTGTTTTTCATGTGTCTATGAGGTTGATAGAACTTCATTAAGCCCCCCGGTGGTGTTTTTATGGTGTTTTATGTCTTCTCTGACTATTTGGAGTTTTTTCCTGGAGGCTGAAACCTTGAGGGTCAAATGTGCCAATAGAGAAACAGCGCTTTAGTGACATCACAAAGCCCACACCCTCCCCCTCATTATCATAACACAACAGGTGTGGGCATGAGGAGGAGGAGGGACTAGGACAGGTGGGTGGTGCTAAGGTGGTGGAGGAGGTGCTAAGGTGAGAACCAGGTATACTTAATGCACTGGTGGGTGTGTCTACATAAAAACAACATTTTAACACTTACTGTACACTTTTTTTTTGTTGAAAAAAATCCTTACATAATAATAATACCTTATGATCAGGTTTTAGGGTTGAAAAATATCATGGCACTCCATCTTTAAGCCGTGTGCTTGTCCTCTATCGGCGAGGGGTGTGTGGTTTGAAGCTGGGGGCGTGGCCTATCGCCATGGGGATGTGGTTTGGAGCTGGGGGCGTGGCTTGTTGGCTTGGGGGCGTGGTATACAGCAGTGGGACTCAAAAATAGCAGATCTACAAGCTCGTAGAGCTATGCTCTACGAGCTTGTAGATCTGCTATTTTTTCGCCCCCAAGCCAATAGGCCCCGCCCACAGCTTCAGACCCCACCCCCCGGGGTGATAGGCCACGCCCACCCCCAGCCGATATCAGATCTAGAAGCTCGTAGAGCTATGATCTACGAGCTTGTAGATCTGCTATTTTTGAGTCCCACTGCTGTAAACCACGCCCCCAAGCCGACAGGCCACGCCCCCCGCTCCAAACAATGCCCCCATGGCGATAGGCCACGCCCCCAGCTTCAAACCACACACCCCTCGCCGATAGAGGACAAGCACACGGCTTAAGACCCCAATCCAAGGGGAAAGGCCACGCCCCCGGCTTGAAACCACGCCCCCAAGCTAATAGGCCCCGCCCACAGCTTCAGACCCCACCCCCCGGGGTGATAGGCCACGCCCACCCCCAGCCGATATCAGATCTACAAGCTCGTAGAGCTATGATCTACGAGCTTGTAGATCCGCTATTTTTGAGTCCCACTGCTGTAAACCACGCCCCCAAGCCGATAAGCCACGCCCCCAGCTTCAAACCACGCCTCCAAGCCGACAGGCCCTGCCCACAGCTTCAGACCCCACCCCCCGGGGTGATAGGCCACGCCCACCCCCAGCCGATATCAGATCTACAAGCTCGTAGAGCTATGATCTACGAGCTTGTAGATCTGCTATTTTTGATTCCCACTGCTTTAAACCACGCCCCCAAGCCGACAGGCCACGCCCCCCGCTTCTTATAACATATTATAATACCAGCCTGTAGGGGGAGGTAGAGAGTAACATATTATATTACCAGCCTGTAGGGGGAGGTAGAGAGTAACATAGTATAATACCAGTCTGTAGGGGGAGGTAGAGAGTAACATATTATAATACCAGCCTGTAGAGGGAGGTAGAGAGTAACATATTATAATACCAGCCTGTAGGGGGAGGTAGAGAGTAACATATTATAATACCAGCCTGTAGGGGGAGGTAGAGAGTAACCTATTATAATACCAGCCTGTAGGGGGAGGTAGAGAGTCACATATTATAGTACCAGCCTGTAGGGGAAAATGTCACCAAAGTGCTTATCTCAGCCCAAAAATGCTATTTTGAGCCACGATTTTTTAAAGAAAGTGGGTGTAAGTTTTGTCTGAAGGAAGGCATTAGGGCTCATGTATTTTGTGTTGGGCTCCTAAAACCCACTTTTAGAGACCTCACAAAGTCAACAGCCACTTAGAATGTACTGGGAACAAGTTACAGGAAAATGTCACCAAAGTGCTTATCTCAGTCTAAAAATGCTATTTTGACCCAAGATTTTTTTAAGAAAGTGGGTGTCAGTTTTGTCTGAAAGAAGGCATTAGGGCTTATGTATTTTGTGTTGGGCTCCTAAAACCCACTTTTAGAGACCTCACAAAGTCAGCAGCCACTTAGAATGTACTGGGAACAAGTTACAGGAAAATGTCACCAAAGTGCTTATCTCAGCCCAAAAGTGCTATTTTGAGCCACGATTTTTTAAGGAAAGTGGGTGTCAGTTTTGTCTGAAGGAAGGCATTAGGGCTCATGTATTTTGTGTTGGGCTCCTAAAACCCACTTTTAGAGACCTCACAAAGTCAGCAGCCACTTAGAATGTACTGGGAACAAGTTACAGGAAAATGTCACCAAAGTGCTTATCTCAGTCTAAAAATGCTATTTTGACCCAAATTTTTTTTAAGAAAGTGGGTGTCAGTTTTGTCTGAAAGAAGGCATTAGGGCTCTTGTATTTTGTGTTGGGCTCCTAAAACCCACTTTCAGAGACCTCACAAAGTCAGCAGCCACTTAGAATGTACTGGGAACAAGTTACAGGAAAATGTCACCAAAGTGCTTATCTCAGCCCAAAAGTGCTATTTTGAGCCACGATTTTTTAAGGAAAGTGGGTGTCAGTTTTGTCTGAAGGAAGGCATTAGGGCTCATGTATTTTGTGTTGGGCTCCTAAAACCCACTTTTAGAGACCTCACAAAGTCAGCAGCCACTTAGAATGTACTGGGAACAAGTTACAGGAAAATGTCACCAAAGTGCTTATCTCAGTCTAAAAATGCTATTTTGACCCAAGATTTTTTTAAGAAAGTGGGTGTCAGTTTTGTCTGAAAGAAGGCATTAGGGCTTATGTATTTTGTGTTGGGCTCCTAAAACCCACTTTTAGAGACCTCACAAAGTCAGCAGCCACTTAGAATGTACTGGGAACAAGTTACAGGAAAATGTCACCAAAGTGCTTATCTCAGCCCAAAAGTGCTATTTTGAGCCACGATTTTTTAAGGAAAGTGGGTGTCAGTTTTGTCTGAAGGAAGGCATTAGGGCTCATGTATTTTGTGTTGGGCTCCTAAAACCCACTTTTAGAGACCTCACAAAGTCAGCAGCCACTTAGAATGTACTGGGAACAAGTTACAGGAAAATGTCACCAAAGTGCTTATCTCAGTCTAAAAATGCTATTTTGACCCAAATTTTTTTTAAGAAAGTGGGTGTCAGTTTTGTCTGAAAGAAGGCATTAGGGCTCATGTATTTTGTGTTGGGCTCCTAAAACCCACTTTCAGAGACCTCACAAAGTCAGCAGCCACTTAGAATGTACTGGGAACAAGTTACAGGAAAATGTCACCAAAGTGCTTATCTCAGCCCAAAAGTGCTATTTTGAGCCACGATTTTTTAAGGAAAGTGGGTGTCAGTTTTGTCTGAAGGAAGGCATTAGGGCTCATGTATTTTGTGTTGGGCTCCTAAAACCCACTTTTAGAGACCTCACAAAGTCAGCAGCCACTTAGAATGTACTGGGAACAAGTTACAGGAAAATGTCACCAAAGTGCTTATCTCAGTCTAAAAATGCTATTTTGACCCAAGATTTTTTTAAGAAAGTGGGTGTCAGTTTTGTCTGAAAGAAGGCATTAGGGCTTATGTATTTTGTGTTGGGCTCCTAAAACCCACTTTTAGAGACCTCACAAAGTCAGCAGCCACTTAGAATGTACTGGGAACAAGTTACAGGAAAATGTCACCAAAGTGCTTATCTCAGCCCAAAAGTGCTATTTTGAGCCACGATTTTTTAAGGAAAGTGGGTGTCAGTTTTGTCTGAAGGAAGGCATTAGGGCTCATGTATTTTGTGTTGGGCTCCTAAAACCCACTTTTAGAGACCTCACAAAGTCAGCAGCCACTTAGAATGTACTGGGAACAAGTTACAGGAAAATGTCACCAAAGTGCTTATCTCAGTCTAAAAATGCTATTTTGACCCAAATTTTTTTTTAAGAAAGTGGGTGTCAGTTTTGTCTGAAAGAAGGCATTAGGGCTCATGTATTTTGTGTTGGGCTCCTAAAACCCACTTTCAGAGACCTCACAAAGTCAGCAGCCACTTAGAATGTACTGGGAACAAGTTACAGGAAAATGTCACCAAAGTGCTTATCTCAGCCCAAAAGTGCTATTTTGAGCCACGATTTTTTAAGGAAAGTGGGTGTCAGTTTTGTCTGAAGGAAGGCATTAGGGCTCATGTATTTTGTGTTGGGCTCCTAAAACCCACTTTTAGAGACCTCACAAAGTCAGCAGCCACTTAGAATGTACTGGGAACAAGTTACAGGAAAGTGTCACCAAAGTGCTTATCTCAGCCTAAAAATGCTATTTTGACATTTTCCTGTAACTTGTTCCCAGTACATTCTAAGTGGCTGCTGACTTTGTGAGGTCTCTAAAAGTGGGTTTTAGGAGCCCAACACAAAATACATGAGCCCCAATGCCTTCCTTCAGACAAAACTGACACCCACTGTCTTAAAACAATCTTGGGTCAAAATAGCATTTTTAGACTGAGATAAGCACTTTGGTGACATTTTCCTGTAACTTGTTCCCAGTACATTCTAAGTGGCTGCTGACTTTGTGAGGTCTCTAAAAGTGGGTTTTAGGAGCCCAACACAAAATACATGAGCCCTGATGCCTTCCTTCAGACAAAACTGACACCCACTTTCTTTAAAAAATCGTGGCTCAAAATGGCATTTTTGGGCTGAGATAAGCACTTTGGTGACATTTTCCTGTAACTTGTTCCCAGTACATTTTAAGTGGCTGCTGACTTTGTGAGGTCTGTAAAAGTGGGTTTTAGGAGCCCAACACAAAATACATGAGCCCTAATGCCTTCTTTCAGACAAAACTGACACCCACTTTCTTAAAAAAATCTTGGGTCAAAATAGCATTTTTAGACTGAGATAAGCACTTTGGTGACATTTTCCTGTAACTTGTTCCCAGTACATTCTAAGTGGCTGCTGACTTTGTGAGGTCTCTAAAAGTGGGTTTTAGGAGCCCAACACAAAATACATGAGCCCTAATGCCTTCCTTCAGACAAAACTGACACCCACTTTCTTTAAAAAATCGTGGCTCAAAATAGCATTTTTGGGCTGAGATAAGCACTTTGGTGACATTTTCCCCTACAGGCTGGTACTATAATATGTGACTCTCTACCTCCCCCTACAGGCTGGTACTATAATATGTTACTCTCTACCTCCCCGTACAGGCTGGTATTATAATATGTTACTCTCTACCTCCCCCTACAGGCTGGTATTATAATATGTTACTCTCTACCTCCCCCTACAGGCTGGTATTATAATATGTTACTCTCTACCTCCCTCTACAGGCTGGTATTATAATATGTTACTCTCTACCTCCCCCTACAGACTGGTATTATACTATGTTACTCTCTACCTCCCCCTACAGGCTGGTAATATAATATGTTACTCTCTACCTCCCCCTACAGGCTGGTATAATAATATGTTACTCTCTACCTCCCCCTACAGGCTGGTATTATAATATGTGACTCTCTACCTCCCCCTACAGGCTGGTATTATAATATATTACTCTTTACCTCCCCCTACAGGCTGGTATTATAATATGTTACTCTCTACCTCCCCCTACAGGCTGGTATTATAATATGTTACTCTCTACCTCCCCCTACAGGCTGGTATTATAATATGTTACTCTCTACCTCCCTCTACAGGCTGGTATTATAATATGTTACTCTCTACCTCCCCCTACAGACTGGTATTATACTATGTTACTCTCTACCTCCCCCTACAGACTGGTATTATACTATGTTACTCTCTACCTCCCCCTACAGGCTGGTATTATAATATGTTACTCTCTACCTCCCACTACAGGCTGGTATAATAATATGTTACTCTCTACCTCCCCCTACAGGCTGGTATTATAATATGTGACTCTCTACCTCCCCCTACAGGCTGGTATTATAATATGTTACTCTCTACCTCCCTCTACAGGCTGGTATTATAATATGTGACTCTCTACCTCCCCCTACAGGCTGGTATTATAATATGTTACTCTCTACCTCCCACTACAGGCTGGTATTATAATATGTTACTCTCTACCTCCCACTACAGGCTGGTATTATAATATGTTACTCTCTACCTCCCCCTACAGGCTGGTATTATAATATGTTACTCTCTACCTCCCACTACAGGCTGGTATTATAATATGTTACTCTCTACCTCCCCCTACAGGCTGGTATAATAATATGTTACTCTCTACCAATCGGTCGAAAAATTAACCCCGGCCCCTCCCCCAGCCACTATGTGGGCGTGGCCTATCACCTTGGGGGTGTGGTTTCGAGCCGGGGGTGTGGCCTATTGGTGAGGGGGAAGTGGTTTGGAGCTGTGGGCTTGGCCTATCACCAAGGGTGTGTGGTTTGGAGCTATGGGCGTGGCCTATCGCCAAGGGGGTGTGGTTTAAGGCTAGGGGCGTGGCCTATCGACATGGGGGCGTGGTTTGGAGCTGGGGGCGTGGCCTGTCGGCTTGGGGCGAGGGGCTGTGGTTTGAAGCTGGGGGCGTGGCCTATCGCCATCGGGGCGTGGTTTGGAGCGGGGGGCGTGGCCTGTCGGCTTGGGGGCGTGGTTTACAGCAGTGGGACTCAAAAATAGCAGATCTACAAGCTCGTAGATCATAGCTCTACGAGCTTGTAGATCTGATATCGGCTGGGGTTGGGCGTGGCCTATCACCCCGGGGGGTGGGGTCTGAAGCTGTGGGCGGGGCCTGTCGGCTTGGAGGCGTGGTTTGAAGCTGGGGGCGTGGCTTATCGGCTTGGGGGCGTGGTTTACAGCAGTGGGACTCAAAAATAGCGGATCTACAAGCTCGTAGATCATAGCTCTACGAGCTTGTAGATCTGATATCGGCTGGGGGTGGGCGTGGCCTATCACCCCGGGGGGTGGGGTCTGAAGCTCTGGGCGGGGCCTATTGGCTTGGGGGCGTGGCCTTTCCCGTTGGATTGGGGTCTTAAGCTGTGTGCTTGTCCTCTATCGGCGAGGGGTGTGTGGTTTGAAGCTGGGGGCGTGGCCTATCGCCATGGGGGCATGGTTTGGAGCGGGGGGCGTGGCCTGTCGGCTTGGGGGCGTGGTTTACAGCAGTGGGACTCAAAAATAGCAGATCTACAAGCTCGTAGAGCATAGCTCTACGAGCTTGTAGATCTGATATCGGCTGGGGTTGGGCGTGGCCTATCGCCCTGGGGGGTGGGGTCTGAAGCTGTGGGCGGGGCTTATTGGCTTGGGGGCGTGGTTTCAAGCCGGGGGCGTGGCCTTTCCCCTTGGATTGGGGTTTTAAGCTGTGTGCTTTTCCTCTATCGGCGAGGGGGCTGTGGTTTGAAGCTGGGGGCGTGGCCTATCGCCATGGGGGCGTGGTTTGGAGCGGGGGGCGGGGCCTGTCGGCTTGGGGGCGTGGCATTTCCCCTTGGATTGGGGTCTTAAGCCGTGTGCTTGTCCTCTATCGGCGAGGGGGTGTGGTTTGAAGCTGGGGGCGTGGCATATCGCCATGGGGGCGTGGTTTGGAGCTGGGGGCGTGGCCTGTTGGCTTGGGGGCGTGGTATACAGCAGTGGGACTCAAAAATAGCAGATCTACAAGCTCGTAGAGCATAGCTCTACGAGCTTGTAGATCTGATATCGGCTGGGGTTAGGCGTGGCCTATCACCCCGGGGGGTGGGGTCTGAAGCTGTGGGCGGGGCCTGTCGGCTTGGAGGCGTGGTTTGAAGCTGGGGGCGTGGCTTATCGGCTTGGGGGCGTGGTTTACAGCAGTGGGACTCAAAAATAGCGGATCTACAAGCTCGTAGATCATAGCTCTACGAGCTTGTAGATCTGATATCGGCTGGGGGTGGGCGTGGCCTATCACCCCGGGGTGTGGGGTCTGAAGCTGTGGGCGGGGCCTATTGGCTTGGGGGCGTGGTTTCAAGCCGGGGGCGTGGCCTTTCCCCTTGGATTGGGGTCTTAAAGAGGTGGTGCCATGTTTTTGCACTTTTTCTGTTTTTCATGTGTCTATGAGGTTGATAGAACTTCATTAAGCCCCCCGGTGGTGTTTTTATGGTGTTTTATGTCTTCTCTGACTATTTGGAGTTTTTTCCTGGAGGCTGAAACCTTGAGGGTCAAATGTGCCAATAGAGAAACAGCGCTTTAGTGACATCACAAAGCCCACACCCTCCCCCTCATTATCATAACACAACAGGTGTGGGCATGAGGAGGAGGAGGGACTAGGACAGGTGGGTGGTGCTAAGGTGGTGGAGGAGGTGCTAAGGTGAGAACCAGGTATACTTAATGCACTGGTGGGTGTGTCTACATAAAAACAACATTTTAACACTTACTGTACACTTTTTTTTTGTTGAAAAAAATCCTTACATAATAATAATACCTTATGATCAGGTTTTAGGGTTGAAAAATATCATGGCACTCCATCTTTAAGCCGTGTGCTTGTCCTCTATCGGCGAGGGGTGTGTGGTTTGAAGCTGGGGGCGTGGCCTATCGCCATGGGGATGTGGTTTGGAGCTGGGGGCGTGGCTTGTTGGCTTGGGGGCGTGGTATACAGCAGTGGGACTCAAAAATAGCAGATCTACAAGCTCGTAGAGCTATGCTCTACGAGCTTGTAGATCTGCTATTTTTTCGCCCCCAAGCCAATAGGCCCCGCCCACAGCTTCAGACCCCACCCCCCGGGGTGATAGGCCACGCCCACCCCCAGCCGATATCAGATCTAGAAGCTCGTAGAGCTATGATCTACGAGCTTGTAGATCTGCTATTTTTGAGTCCCACTGCTGTAAACCACGCCCCCAAGCCGACAGGCCACGCCCCCCGCTCCAAACAATGCCCCCATGGCGATAGGCCACGCCCCCAGCTTCAAACCACACACCCCTCGCCGATAGAGGACAAGCACACGGCTTAAGACCCCAATCCAAGGGGAAAGGCCACGCCCCCGGCTTGAAACCACGCCCCCAAGCTAATAGGCCCCGCCCACAGCTTCAGACCCCACCCCCCGGGGTGATAGGCCACGCCCACCCCCAGCCGATATCAGATCTACAAGCTCGTAGAGCTATGATCTACGAGCTTGTAGATCTGCTATTTTTGAGTCCCACTGCTTTAAACCACGCCCCCAAGCCGACAGGCCACGCCCCCCGCTTCTTATAACATATTATAATACCAGCCTGTAGGGGGAGGTAGAGAGTAACATATTATATTACCAGCCTGTAGGGGGAGGTAGAGAGTAACATAGTATAATACCAGTCTGTAGGGGGAGGTAGAGAGTAACATATTATAATACCAGCCTGTAGAGGGAGGTAGAGAGTAACATATTATAATACCAGCCTGTAGGGGGAGGTAGAGAGTAACATATTATAATACCAGCCTGTAGGGGGAGGTAGAGAGTAACATATTATAATACCAGCCTGTAGGGGGAGGTAGAGAGTAACATATTATAGTACCAGCCTGTAGGGGGAGGTAGAGAGTCACATATTATAATACCAGCCTGTAGGGGAGGTAGAGAGTAACCTATTATAATACCAGCCTGTAGGGGGAGGTAGAGAGTCACATATTATAGTACCAGCCTGTAGGGGAAAATGTCACCAAAGTGCTTATCTCAGCCCAAAAATGCTATTTTGAGCCACGATTTTTTAAAGAAAGTGGGTGTAAGTTTTGTCTGAAGGAAGGCATTAGGGCTCATGTATTTTGTGTTGGGCTCCTAAAACCCACTTTTAGAGACCTCACAAAGTCAACAGCCACTTAGAATGTACTGGGAACAAGTTACAGGAAAATGTCACCAAAGTGCTTATCTCAGTCTAAAAATGCTATTTTGACCCAAGATTTTTTTAAGAAAGTGGGTGTCAGTTTTGTCTGAAAGAAGGCATTAGGGCTTATGTATTTTGTGTTGGGCTCCTAAAACCCACTTTTAGAGACCTCACAAAGTCAGCAGCCACTTAGAATGTACTGGGAACAAGTTACAGGAAAATGTCACCAAAGTGCTTATCTCAGCCCAAAAGTGCTATTTTGAGCCACGATTTTTTAAGGAAAGTGGGTGTCAGTTTTGTCTGAAGGAAGGCATTAGGGCTCATGTATTTTGTGTTGGGCTCCTAAAACCCACTTTTAGAGACCTCACAAAGTCAGCAGCCACTTAGAATGTACTGGGAACAAGTTACAGGAAAATGTCACCAAAGTGCTTATCTCAGTCTAAAAATGCTATTTTGACCCAATTTTTTTTTAAGAAAGTGGGTGTCAGTTTTGTCTGAAAGAAGGCATTAGGGCTCATGTATTTTGTGTTGGGCTCCTAAAACCCACTTTCAGAGACCTCACAAAGTCAGCAGCCACTTAGAATGTACTGGGAACAAGTTACAGGAAAATGTCACCAAAGTGCTTATCTCAGCCCAAAAGTGCTATTTTGAGCCACGATTTTTTAAGGAAAGTGGGTGTCAGTTTTGTCTGAAGGAAGGCATTAGGGCTCATGTATTTTGTGTTGGGCTCCTAAAACCCACTTTTAGAGACCTCACAAAGTCAGCAGCCACTTAGAATGTACTGGGAACAAGTTACAGGAAAATGTCACCAAAGTGCTTATCTCAGTCTAAAAATGCTATTTTGACCCAAGATTTTTTTAAGAAAGTGGGTGTCAGTTTTGTCTGAAAGAAGGCATTAGGGCTTATGTATTTTGTGTTGGGCTCCTAAAACCCACTTTTAGAGACCTCACAAAGTCAGCAGCCACTTAGAATGTACTGGGAACAAGTTACAGGAAAATGTCACCAAAGTGCTTATCTCAGCCCAAAAGTGCTATTTTGAGCCACGATTTTTTAAGGAAAGTGGGTGTCAGTTTTGTCTGAAGGAAGGCATTAGGGCTCATGTATTTTGTGTTGGGCTCCTAAAACCCACTTTTAGAGACCTCACAAAGTCAGCAGCCACTTAGAATCTACTGGGAACAAGTTACAGGAAAATGTCACCAAAGTGATTATCTCAGTCTGAAAATGCTATTTTGACCCAAGATTTTTTAAAGAAAGTGGGTGTCAGTTTTGTCTGAAGGAAGGCATTAGGGCTCATGTATTTTGTGTTGGGCTCCTAAAACCCACTTTTACAGACCTCACAAAGTCAGCAGCCACTTAAAATGTACTGGGAACAAGTTACAGGAAAATGTCACCAAAGTGCTTATCTCAGCCCAAAAATGCTATTTTGAGCCACGATTTTTTAAAGAAAGTGGGTGTCAGTTTTGTCTGAAGGAAGGCATTAGGGCTCATGTATTTTGTGTTGGGCTCCTAAAACCCACTTTTAGAGACCTCACAAAGTCAGCAGCCACTTAGAATGTACTGGGAACAAGTTACAGGAAAATGTCACCAAAGTGCTTATCTCAGTCTAAAAATGCTATTTTGACCCAAGATTTTTTTAAGAAAGTGGGCGTCAGTTTTGTCTGAAAGAAGGCATTAGGGCTCATGCATTTTGTGTTGGGCTCCTAAAACCCAATTTTACAGACCTCACAAAGTCAGCAGCCACTTAAAATGTACTGGGAACAAGTTACAGGAAAATGTCACCAAAGTGCTTATCTCAGCCCAAAAATGCTATTTTGAACCACGATTTTTTAAAGAAAGTGGGTGTCAGTTTTGTCTGAAGGAAGGCATTAGGGCTCATGTATTTTGTGTTGGGCTCCTAAAACCCACTTTTAGAGACCTCACAAAGTCAGCAGCCACTTAGAATGTACTGGGAACAAGTTACAGGAAAATGTCACCAAAGTGCTTATCTCAGTCTAAAAATGCTATTTTGACCCAAGATTTTTTTAAGAAAGTGGGTGTCAGTTTTGTCTGAAGGAAGGCATTAGGGCTCATGTATTTTGTGTTGGGCTCCTAAAACCCACTTTTAGAGACCTCACAAAGTCAGCAGCCACTTAGAATGTACTGGGAACAAGTTACAGGAAAATGTCACCAAAGTGATTATCTCACTCTGAAAATGCTATTTTGACCCAAGATTTTTTAAAGAAAGTGGGTGTCAGTTTTGTCTGAAGGAAGGCATTAGGGCTCATGTATTTTGTGTTGGGCTCCTAAAACCCACTTTTACAGACCTCACAAAGTCAGCAGCCACTTAAAATGTACTGGGAACAAGTTACAGGAAAATGTCACCAAAGTGCTTATCTCAGCCCAAAAATGCTATTTTGAGCCACGATTTTTTAAGGAAAGTGGGTGTCAGTTTTGTCTGAAGGAAGGCATTAGGGCTCATGTATTTTGTGTTGGGCTCCTAAAACCCACTTTTAGAGACCTCACAAAGTCAGCAGCCACTTAGAATGTACTGGGAACAAGTTACAGGAAAATGTCACCAAAGTGATTATCTCAGTCTGAAAATGCTATTTTGACCCAAGATTTTTTAAAGAAAGTGGGTGTCAGTTTTGTCTGAAGGAAGGCATTAGGGCTCATGTATTTTGTGTTGGGCTCCTAAAACCCACTTTTACAGACCTCACAAAGTCAGCAGCCACTTAAAATGTACTGGGAACAAGTTACAGGAAAATGTCACCAAAGTGCTTATCTCAGCCCAAAAATGCTATTTTGAGCCACGATTTTTTAAAGAAAGTGGGTGTCAGTTTTGTCTGAAGGAAGGCATTAGGGCTCATGTATTTTGTGTTGGGCTCCTAAAACCCACTTTTAGAGACCTCACAAAGTCAGCAGCCACTTAGAATGTACTGGGAACAAGTTACAGGAAAATGTCACCAAAGTGCTTATCTCAGTCTAAAAATGATATTTTGACCCAAGATTTTTTTAAGAAAGTGGGTGTCAGTTTTGTCTGAAGGAAGGCATTAGGGCTCATGTATTTTGTGTTGGGCTCCTAAAACCCACTTTTAGAGACCTCACAAAGTCAGCAGCCACTTAGAATGTACTGGGAACAAGTTACAGGAAAATGTCAAAATAGCATTTTTAGGCTGAGATAAGCACTTTGGTGACACTTTCCTGTAACTTGTTCCCAGTACATTCTAAGTGGCTGCTGACTTTGTGAGGTCTCTAAAAGTGGGTTTTAGGAGCCCAACACAAAATACATGAGCCCTAATGCCTTCTTTCAGACAAAACTGACACCCACTTTCTTAAAAATACGTATTATAATATGTGACTCTCTACCTCCCCCTACAGGCTGGTATTATAATATGTTACTCTCTACCTCCCCCTACAGGCTGGTATTATAATATGTTACTCTCTACCTCCCCCTACAGGCTGGTATTATAATATGTTACTCTCTACCTCCCCCTACAGGCTGGTATTATAATATGTTACTCTCTACCTCCCCTACAGGCTGGTATTATAATATGTGACTCTCTACCTCCCCCTACAGGCTGGTATTATAATATGTTACTCTCTACCTCCCCCTACAGGCTGGTATTATAATATGTGACTCTCTACCTCCCCCTACAGGCTGGTATTATAATATGTGACTCTCTACCTCCCCCTACAGGCTGGTATTATAATATGTTACTCTCTACCTCCCCCTACAGGTTGGTATTATAATATGTGACTCTCTACCTCCCCCTACAGGCTGGTATTATAATATGTTACTCTCTACCTCCCCCTACAGGCTGGTATTATAATATGTTACTCTCTACCTCCCTCTACAGGCTGGTATTATAATATCTTACTCTCTACCTCCCCCTACAGACTGGTATTATACTATGTTACTCTCTACCTCCCCCTACAGGCTGGTATTATAATACGTTACTCTCTACCTCCCTCTACAGGCTGGTATTATAATATCTTACTCTCTACCTCCCCCTACAGACTGGTATTATACTATGTTACTCTCTACCTCCCCCTACAGGCTGGTATAATAATATGTTACTCTCTACCTCCCCCTAGAGGCTGGTATTATAATATGTTACTCTCTACCTCCCCCTAGAGACTGGTATTATACTATGTTACTCTCTACCTCCCCCTACAGGCTGGTATTATAATATGTTACTCTCTACCTCCCCCTACAGGTTGGTATTATAATATGTTACTCTCTACCTCCCCCTACAGGCTGGTATTATAATATGTTACTCTCTACCTCCCCCTATAGGCTGGTATTATAATATGTTACTCTCTACCTCCCCTACAGGCTGGTATTATAATATGTGACTCTCTACCTCCCCCTACAGGCTGGTATTATAATATGTTACTCTCTACCTCCCCCTACAGGCTGGTATTATAATATGTGACTCTCTACCTCCCCCTACAGGCTGGTATTATAATATGTGACTCTCTACCTCCCCCTACAGGCTGGTATTATAATATGTGACTCTCTACCTCCCCCTACAGGCTGGTATTATAATATGTTACTCTCTACCTCCCCCTACAGGCTGGTATTATAATATGTTACTCTCTACCTCCCCCTATAGGCTGGTATTATAATATGTTACTCTCTACCTCCCTCTACAGGCTGGTATTATAATATGTTACTCTCTACCTCCCTCTACAGGCTGGTATTATAATATCTTACTCTCTACCTCCCCCTACAGACTGGTATTATACTATGTTACTCTCTACCTCCCCCTACAGGCTGGTATAATAATATGTTACTCTCTACCTCCCCCTAGAGGCTGGTATTATAATATGTTACTCTCTACCTCCCCCTAGAGACTGGTATTATACTATGTTACTCTCTACCTCCCCCTACAGGCTGGTATTATAATATGTTACTCTCTACCTCCCCCTACAGGTTGGTATTATAATATGTGACTCTCTACCTCCCCCTACAGGCTGGTATTATAATATGTTACTCTCTACCTCCCTCTACAGGCTGGTATTATAATATCTTACTCTCTACCTCCCCCTAGAGACTGGTATTATACTATGTTACTCTCTACCTCCCCCTACAGGCTGGTATTATAATATGTTACTCTCTACCTCCCCCTACAGGCTGGTATTATAATATGTGACTCTCTACCTCCCCCTACAGGCTGGTATTATAATATTTTACTCTCTACCTCCCCCTACAGGCTGGTATTATAATATGTTACTCTATACCTCCCCCTACAGGCTGGTATTATAATATGTTACTCTCTACCTCCCCCTACAGGCTGGTATTATACTATGTTACTCTCTACCTCCCCCTAAAGGCTGGTATTATAATATGTTACTCTCTACCTCCCCATACAGGATGGTATAATAATATGTTAATCTCTACCAATCGATTGATCAATCGGTCGAACAATTAACCCCGGCCCCTCCCCCAGCCACTATGTGGGCGTGGCATATCACCTTGGGGGTGTGGTTTCGAGCCGGGGGTGTGGCCTATTGGTGAGGGGGGAGTGGTTTGGAGCTGTGGGCTTGGCCTATCACCAAGGGGGTGTGGTTTGGAGCTATGGGCGTGGCCTATCGCCAAGGGGGGGTGTGGTTTAAGGCTAGGGGTGTGGCCTATCGCCATGGGGGCGTGGTTTGGTGCTGGGGACGTGGCCTGTCGGCTTGGGGCGAGGGGCTGTGGTTTGAAGCTGGGGGCGTGGCCTATCGCCATCGGGGCGTGGTTTGGAGCGGGGGGCGTGGCCTGTCGGCTTGGGGGCGTGGTTTACAGCAGTGGGACTCAAAAATAGCAGATCTACAAGCTCGTAGATCATAGCTCTACGAGCTTGTAGATCTGATATCGGCTGGGGGTGGGCGTGGCCTATCACCCCGGGGGGTGGGGTCTGAAGCTGTGGGCGGGGCCTATTAGCTTGGGGGCGAAAAAAATAGCAGATCTACAAGCTCGTAGAGCATAGCTCTACGAGCTTGTAGATCTGCTATTTTTGAGTCCCACTGCTGTATACCACGCCCCCAAGCCAACAAGCCACGCCCCCAGCTCCAAACCACATCCCCATGGCGATAGGCCACGCCCCCAGCTTCAAACCACACACCCCTCGCCGATAGAGGACAAGCACACGGCTTAAGACCCCAATCCAAGGGGAAAGGCCACGCCCCCAAGCCGACAGGCCCCGCCCCCCGCTCCAAACCACGCCCCCATGGCGATAGGCCACGCCCCCAGCTTCAAACCACAGCCCCCTCGCCGATAGAGGACAAGCACACAGCTTAAAACCCCAATCCAAGGGGAAAGGCCACGCCCCCGGCTTGAAACCACGCCCCCAAGCCAATAAGCCCCGCCCACAGCTTCAGACCCCACCCCCCAGGGCGATAGGCCACGCCCAACCCCAGCCGATATCAGATCTACAAGCTCGTAGAGCTATGCTCTACGACAGGGATGTCAAACATACGGCCCGCGGGCCGGATCAGGCCCGCTAACTAGTTTAATCCGGCCCGCGAGATGATTTTGCAAAGCATTTAAAAAAAAAAAAAAAAAAAAAAAAGTTTTTTTTTTTTTTTTTTTTTTTTGTGCCAAAAATGTTTTAATTGTTTTTTGGCCAAGTCTACACCTGCAACCACACGTAACTTCGACTTTCCTCTTCTTCTTCCTCGTCTTTGTATTGGTATTGTTTGTGTTGGAGCGCCTCAGTGCGGCTGCAGAGTTCATGTGCAACCTCTTCCAGAGAGAAATAGAGACACTAGAAACTCTGCTGGAGACACAAAAAAAGTGTGTAGACTTGCCCCTTTAAAATAAAATGTATTTTGGCACAAAAAAACAAAAAACTAAAAAAAAAAGTTTTTAACGGTTATCGATTAATTAATTGGTAAGGCCTAACGGTAAACGGTTAATAAAATGTATCCATTTGGCCATCCCTATTTGTGAAGTTTACATTTTCAGAATGTGCTTGTACTAACTAAGACTAAGTAAAGTAAACAAAGAAAACTATCTGAAGTTGTTGTTATTGTTATTATTAGTTATTATTTCATGTTTTTACCGGTCCGGTACCGGTCCGGTACCGGTCCGGCCCTCTGGCCCTCTGGCCCTCCTCCATGTGGCCCCTGAGCTAAAATGAGTTTGACATCCCTGCTCTACGAGCTTGTAGATCTGCTATTTTTGAGTCCCACTGCTGTAAACCACGCCCCCAAGCCGACAGGCCACGCCCCCCGCTCCAAACCATGCCCCCATGGCGATAGGCCACGCCCCCAGCTTCAAACCACACACCCCTCGCCGATAGAGGACAAGCACACGGCTTAAGACCCCAATCCAACGGGAAAGGCCACGCCCCCAGCTTGAAACCACGCCCCCAAGCCAATAGGCCCCGCCCAGAGCTTCAGACCCCATCCCCCGGGGTGATAGGCCACGCCCACCCCCAGCCGATATCAGATCTACAAGCTCGTAGAGCTATGATCTACGAGCTTGTAGATCCGCTATTTTTGAGTCCCACTGCTGTAAACCACGCCCCCAAGCCGATAAGCCACGCCCCCAGCTTCAAACCACGCCTCCAAGCCGACAGGCCCCGCCCACAGCTTCAGACCCCACCCCCCGGGGTGATAGGCCACGCCCAACCCCAGCCGATATCAGATCTACAAGCTCGTAGAGCTATGATCTACGAGCTTGTAGATCTGCTATTTTTGAGTCCCACTGCTGTAAACCACGCCCCCAAGCCGACAGGCCACGCCCCCCGCTCCAAACCACGCCCCGATGGCGATAGGCCACGCCCCCAGCTTCAAACCACAGCCCCTCGCCCCAAGCCGACAGGCCACGCCCCCAGCTCCAAACCACGCCCCCATGTCGATAGGCTACGCCCCTAGCCTTAAACCACACCCCCTTGGCGATAGGCCACGCCCATAGCTCCAAACCACACCCCCTTGGTGATAGGCCAAGCCCATAGCTCCAAACCACTTCCCCCTCACCAATAGGCCACACCCCCGGCTCGAAACCACACCCCCAAGGTGATAGGCCACGCCCACATAGTGGCTGGGGGAGGGGCCGGGGTTAATTGTTCGACCGATTGATCAATCGATTGGTAGAGAGTAACATATTATTATACCAGCCTGTAGGGGGAGGTAGAGAGTAACATATTATAATACCAGCCTGTAGGGGGAGGTAGAGAGTCACATATTATAATACCAACCTGTAGGGGGAGGTAGAGAGTAACATATTATAATACCAGCCTGTAGGGGGAGGTAGAGAGTAACATAGTATAATACCAGTCTCTAGGGGGAGGTAGAGAGTAACATATTATAATACCAGCCTGTAGGGGGAGGTAGAGAGTCACATATTATAATACCAGCCTGTAGGGGGAGGTAGAGAGTCACATATTATAATACCAGCCTATAGGGGGAGGTAGAGAGTCACATATTATAATACCAGCCTGTAGGGGGAGGTAGAGAGTAACATATTATAATACCAGCCTGTAGGGGGAGGTAGAGAGTCACATATTATAATACCAGCCTGTAGGGGAGGTAGAGAGTAACATATTATAATACCAGCCTGTAGGGGGAGGTAGAGAGTAACATATTATAATACCAGCCTGTAGGGGGAGGTAGAGAGTAACATATTATAATACCAGCCTGTAGGGGGAGGTAGAGAGTAACATATTATAATACCAGCCTGTAGAGGGAGGTAGAGGGTAACATATTATAATACCAGCCTGTAGGGGGAGGTAGAGAGTAACATATTATAATACCAGCCTGTAGGGGGAGGTAGAGAGTAACATATTATAATACCAGCCTGTAGGGGGAGGTAGAGAGTAACATATTATAGTACCAGCCTGTAGGGGGAGGTAGAGAGTCACATATTATAATACCAGCCTGTAGGGGAAAATGTCACCAAAGTGCTTATCTCAGCCCAAAAATGCTATTTTGAGCCACGATTTTTTAAAGAAAGTGGGTGTCAGTTTTGTCTGAAGGAAGGCATTAGGGCTCATGTATTTTGTGTTGGGCTCCTAAAACCCACTTTTAGAGACCTCACAAAGTCAGCAGCCACTTAGAATGTACTGGGAACAGGTTACAGGAAAATGTCACCAAAGTGCTTATCTCAGTCTAAAAATGCTATTTTGACCCAAGATTTTTTTAAGAAAGTGGGTGTCAGTTTTGTCTGAAAGAAGGCATTAGGGCTCATGTATTTTGTGTTGGGCTCCTAAAACCCACTTTTAGAAACCTCACAAAGTCAGCAGCCACTTAGAATGTACTGGGAACAAGTTACAGGAAAATGTCACCAAAGTGATTATCTCAGTCTGAAAATGCTATTTTGACCCAAGATTTTTTAAAGAAAGTGGGTGTCAGTTTTGTCTGAAGGAAGGCATTAGGGCTCATGTATTTTGTGTTGGGCTCCTAAAACCCACTTTTACAGACCTCATAAAGTCAGCAGCCACTTAAAATGTACTGGGAACAAGTTACAGGAAAATGTCACCAAAGTGCTTATCTCAGCCCAAAAATGCTATTTTGAGCCACGATTTTTTAAGGAAAGTGGGTGTCAGTTTTGTCTGAAGGAAGGCATTAGGGCTCATGTATTTTGTGTTGGGCTCCTAAAACCCACTTTTAGAGACCTCACAAAGTCAGCAGCCACTTAGAATCTACTGGGAACAAGTTACAGGAAAATGTCACCAAAGTGATTATCTCAGTCTAAAAATGCTATTTTGACCCAAGATTTTTTAAAGAAAGTGGGTGTCAGTTTTGTCTGAAGGAAGGCATTAGGGCTCATGTATTTTGTGTTGGGCTCCTAAAACCCACTTTTACAGACCTCACAAAGTCAGCAGCCACTTAAAATGTACTGGGAACAAGTTACAGGAAAATGTCACCAAAGTGCTTATCTCAGCCCAAAAATGCTATTTTGAACCACAATTTTTTAAAGAAAGTGGGTGTCAGTTTTGTCTGAAGGAAGGCATTAGGGCTCATGTATTTTGTGTTGGGCTCCTAAAACCCACTTTTAGAGACCTCACAAAGTCAGCAGCCACTTAGAATGTACTGGGAACAATTTACAGGAAAATGTCACCAAAGTGCTTATCTCAGTCTAAAAATGCTATTTTGACCCAAGATTTTTTTAAGAAAGTGGGTGTCAGTTTTGTCTGAAGGAAGGCATTAGGGCTCATGTATTTTGTGTTGGGCTCCTAAAACCCACTTTTAGAGACCTCACAAAGTCAGCAGCCACTTAGAATGTACTGGGAACAAGTTACAGGAAAATGTCACCAAAGTGATTATCTCACTCTGAAAATGCTATTTTGACCCAAGATTTTTTAAAGAAAGTGGGTGTCAGTTTTGTCTGAAGGAAGGCATTAGGGCTCATGTATTTTGTGTTGGGCTCCTAAAACCCACTTTTACAGACCTCACAAAGTCAGCAGCCACTTAAAATGTACTGGGAACAAGTTACAGGAAAATGTCACCAAAGTGCTTATCTCAGCCCAAAAATGCTATTTTGAGCCACGATTTTTTAAGGAAAGTGGGTGTCAGTTTTGTCTGAAGGAAGGCATTAGGGCTCATGTATTTTGTGTTGGGCTCCTAAAACCCACTTTTAGAGACCTCACAAAGTCAGCAGCCACTTAGAATGTACTGGGAACAAGTTACAGGAAAATGTCACCAAAGTGATTATCTCAGTCTGAAAATGCTATTTTGACCCAAGATTTTTTAAAGAAAGTGGGTGTCAGTTTTGTCTGAAGGAAGGCATTAGGGCTCATGTATTTTGTGTTGGGCTCCTAAAACCCACTTTTACAGACCTCACAAAGTCAGCAGCCACTTAAAATGTACTGGGAACAAGTTACAGGAAAATGTCACCAAAGTGCTTATCTCAGCCCAAAAATGCTATTTTGAGCCACGATTTTTTAAAGAAAGTGGGTGTCAGTTTTGTATGAAGGAAGGCATTGGGGCTCATGTATTTTGTGTTGGGCTCCTAAAACCCACTTTTAGAGACCTCACAAAGTCAGCAGCCACTTAGAATGTACTGGGAACAAGTTACAGGAAAATGTGACCAAAGTGCTTATCTCAGCCCAAAAATGCCATTTTGAGCCACAATTTTTTAAAGAAAGTGGGTGTCAGTTTTGTATGAAGGAAGGCATTGGGGCTCATGTATTTTGTGTTGGGCTCCTAAAACCCACTTTTAGAGACCTCACAAAGTCAGCAGCCACTTAGAATGTACTGGGAACAAGTTACAGGAAAATGTCAAAATAGCATTTTTAGGCTGAGATAAGCACTTTGGTGACACTTTCCTGTAACTTGTTCCCAGTACATTCTAAGTGGCTGCTGACTTTGTGAGGTCTCTAAAAGTGGGTTTTAGGAGCCCAACACAAAATACATGAGCCCTAATGCCTTCCTTCAGACAAAACTGACACCCACTTTCTTAAAAATACGTATTATAATATGTGACTCTCTACCTCCCCCTACAGGCTGGTATTATAATATGTTACTCTCTACCTCCCCCTACAGGCTGGTATTATAATATGTTACTCTCTACCTCCCCCTACAGGCTGGTATTATAATATGTTACTCTCTACCTCCCCCTACAGGCTGGTATTATAATATGTTACTCTCTACCTCCCCTACAGGCTGGTATTATAATATGTGACTCTCTACCTCCCCCTACAGGCTGGTATTATAATATGTTACTCTCTACCTCCCCCTACAGGCTGGTATTATAATATGTGACTCTCTACCTCCCCCTACAGGCTGGTATTATAATATGTGACTCTCTACCTCCCCCTACAGGCTGGTATTATAATATGTTACTCTCTACCTCCCCCTACAGGCTGGTATTATAATATGTTACTCTCTACCTCCCCCTACAGGCTGGTATTATAATATGTTACTCTCTACCTCCCCTACAGGCTGGTATTATAATATGTGACTCTCTACCTCCCCCTACAGGCTGGTATTATAATATGTTACTCTCTACCTCCCCCTACAGGCTGGTATTATAATATGTGACTCTCTACCTCCCCCTACAGGCTGGTATTATAATATGTGACTCTCTACCTCCCCCTACAGGCTGGTATTATAATATGTTACTCTCTACCTCCCCCTACAGGTTGGTATTATAATATGTGACTCTCTACCTCCCCCTACAGGCTGGTATTATAATATGTTACTCTCTACCTCCCCCTACAGGCTGGTATTATAATATGTTACTCTCTACCTCCCTCTACAGGCTGGTATTATAATATCTTACTCTCTACCTCCCCCTACAGACTGGTATTATACTATGTTACTCTCTACCTCCCCCTACAGGCTGGTATTATAATACGTTACTCTCTACCTCCCTCTACAGGCTGGTATTATAATATCTTACTCTCTACCTCCCCCTACAGACTGGTATTATACTATGTTACTCTCTACCTCCCCCTACAGGCTGGTATAATAATATGTTACTCTCTACCTCCCCCTAGAGGCTGGTATTATAATATGTTACTCTCTACCTCCCCCTAGAGACTGGTATTATACTATGTTACTCTCTACCTCCCCCTACAGGCTGGTATTATAATATGTTACTCTCTACCTCCCCCTACAGGTTGGTATTATAATATGTTACTCTCTACCTCCCCCTACAGGCTGGTATTATAATATGTTACTCTCTACCTCCCCCTATAGGCTGGTATTATAATATGTTACTCTCTACCTCCCCTACAGGCTGGTATTATAATATGTGACTCTCTACCTCCCCCTACAGGCTGGTATTATAATATGTTACTCTCTACCTCCCCCTACAGGCTGGTATTATAATATGTGACTCTCTACCTCCCCCTACAGGCTGGTATTATAATATGTGACTCTCTACCTCCCCCTACAGGCTGGTATTATAATATGTGACTCTCTACCTCCCCCTACAGGCTGGTATTATAATATGTTACTCTCTACCTCCCCCTACAGGCTGGTATTATAATATTTTACTCTCTACCTCCCCCTATAGGCTGGTATTATAATATGTTACTCTCTACCTCCCTCTACAGGCTGGTATTATAATATGTTACTCTCTACCTCCCTCTACAGGCTGGTATTATAATATCTTACTCTCTACCTCCCCCTACAGACTGGTATTATACTATGTTACTCTCTACCTCCCCCTACAGGCTGGTATAATAATATGTTACTCTCTACCTCCCCCTAGAGGCTGGTATTATAATATGTTACTCTCTACCTCCCCCTAGAGACTGGTATTATACTATGTTACTCTCTACCTCCCCCTACAGGCTGGTATTATAATATGTTACTCTCTACCTCCCCCTACAGGTTGGTATTATAATATGTGACTCTCTACCTCCCCCTACAGGCTGGTATTATAATATGTTACTCTCTACCTCCCTCTACAGGCTGGTATTATAATATCTTACTCTCTACCTCCCCCTAGAGACTGGTATTATACTATGTTACTCTCTACCTCCCCCTACAGGCTGGTATTATAATATGTTACTCTCTACCTCCCCCTACAGGCTGGTATTATAATATGTGACTCTCTACCTCCCCCTACAGGCTGGTATTATAATATTTTACTCTCTACCTCCCCCTACAGGCTGGTATTATAATATGTTACTCTATACCTCCCCCTACAGGCTGGTATTATAATATGTTACTCTCTACCTCCCCCTACAGGCTGGTATTATACTATGTTACTCTCTACCTCCCCCTAAAGGCTGGTATTATAATATGTTACTCTCTACCTCCCCATACAGGATGGTATAATAATATGTTAATCTCTACCAATCGATTGATCAATCGGTCGAACAATTAACCCCGGCCCCTCCCCCAGCCACTATGTGGGCGTGGCATATCACCTTGGGGGTGTGGTTTCGAGCCGGGGGTGTGGCCTATTGGTGAGGGGGGAGTGGTTTGGAGCTGTGGGCTTGGCCTATCACCAAGGGGGTGTGGTTTGGAGCTATGGGCGTGGCCTATCGCCAAGGGGGGGTGTGGTTTAAGGCTAGGGGTGTGGCCTATCGCCATGGGGGCGTGGTTTGGTGCTGGGGACGTGGCCTGTCGGCTTGGGGCGAGGGGCTGTGGTTTGAAGCTGGGGGCGTGGCCTATCGCCATCGGGGCGTGGTTTGGAGCGGGGGGCGTGGCCTGTCGGCTTGGGGGCGTGGTTTACAGCAGTGGGACTCAAAAATAGCAGATCTACAAGCTCGTAGATCATAGCTCTACGAGCTTGTAGATCTGATATCGGCTGGGGGTGGGCGTGGCCTATCACCCCGGGGGGTGGGGTCTGAAGCTGTGGGCGGGGCCTATTGGCTTGGGGGCGAAAAAAATAGCAGATCTACAAGCTCGTAGAGCATAGCTCTACGAGCTTGTAGATCTGCTATTTTTGAGTCCCACTGCTGTATACCACGCCCCCAAGCCAACAAGCCACGCCCCCAGCTCCAAACCACATCCCCATGGCGATAGGCCACGCCCCCAGCTTCAAACCACACACCCCTCGCCGATAGAGGACAAGCACACGGCTTAAGACCCCAATCCAAGGGGAAAGGCCACGCCCCCAAGCCGACAGGCCCCGCCCCCCGCTCCAAACCACGCCCCCATGGCGATAGGCCACGCCCCCAGCTTCAAACCACAGCCCCCTCGCCGATAGAGGACAAGCACACAGCTTAAAACCCCAATCCAAGGGGAAAGGCCACGCCCCCGGCTTGAAACCACGCCCCCAAGCCAATAAGCCCCGCCCACAGCTTCAGACCCCACCCCCCAGGGCGATAGGCCACGCCCAACCCCAGCCGATATCAGATCTACAAGCTCGTAGAGCTATGCTCTACGAGCTTGTAGATCTGCTATTTTTGAGTCCCACTGCTGTAAACCACGCCCCCAAGCCGACAGGCCACGCCCCCCGCTCCAAACCATGCCCCCATGGCGATAGGCCACGCCCCCAGCTTCAAACCACACACCCCTCGCCGATAGAGGACAAGCACACGGCTTAAGACCCCAATCCAACGGGAAAGGCCACGCCCCCAGCTTGAAACCACGCCCCCAAGCCAATAGGCCCCGCCCAGAGCTTCAGACCCCATCCCCCGGGGTGATAGGCCACGCCCACCCCCAGCCGATATCAGATCTACAAGCTCGTAGAGCTATGATCTACGAGCTTGTAGATCCGCTATTTTTGAGTCCCACTGCTGTAAACCACGCCCCCAAGCCGATAAGCCACGCCCCCAGCTTCAAACCACGCCTCCAAGCCGACAGGCCCCGCCCACAGCTTCAGACCCCACCCCCCGGGGTGATAGGCCACGCCCAACCCCAGCCGATATCAGATCTACAAGCTCGTAGAGCTATGATCTACGAGCTTGTAGATCTGCTATTTTTGAGTCCCACTGCTGTAAACCACGCCCCCAAGCCGACAGGCCACGCCCCCCGCTCCAAACCACGCCCCGATGGCGATAGGCCACGCCCCCAGCTTCAAACCACAGCCCCTCGCCCCAAGCCGACAGGCCACGCCCCCAGCTCCAAACCACGCCCCCATGTCGATAGGCTACGCCCCTAGCCTTAAACCACACCCCCTTGGCGATAGGCCACGCCCATAGCTCCAAACCACACCCCCTTGGTGATAGGCCAAGCCCATAGCTCCAAACCACTTCCCCCTCACCAATAGGCCACACCCCCGGCTCGAAACCACACCCCCAAGGTGATAGGCCACGCCCACATAGTGGCTGGGGGAGGGGCCGGGGTTAATTGTTCGACCGATTGATCAATCGATTGGTAGAGAGTAACATATTATTATACCAGCCTGTAGGGGGAGGTAGAGAGTAACATATTATAATACCAGCCTGTAGGGGGAGGTAGAGAGTCACATATTATAATACCAACCTGTAGGGGGAGGTAGAGAGTAACATATTATAATACCAGCCTGTAGGGGGAGGTAGAGAGTAACATAGTATAATACCAGTCTCTAGGGGGAGGTAGAGAGTAACATATTATAATACCAGCCTGTAGGGGGAGGTAGAGAGTCACATATTATAATACCAGCCTGTAGGGGGAGGTAGAGAGTCACATATTATAATACCAGCCTATAGGGGGAGGTAGAGAGTCACATATTATAATACCAGCCTGTAGGGGGAGGTAGAGAGTAACATATTATAATACCAGCCTGTAGGGGGAGGTAGAGAGTCACATATTATAATACCAGCCTGTAGGGGAGGTAGAGAGTAACATATTATAATACCAGCCTGTAGGGGGAGGTAGAGAGTAACATATTATAATACCAGCCTTTAGGGGGAGGTAGAGAGTAACATATTATAATACCAGCCTGTAGGGGGAGGTAGAGAGTAACATATTATAATACCAGCCTGTAGAGGGAGGTAGAGGGTAACATATTATAATACCAGCCTGTAGGGGGAGGTAGAGAGTAACATATTATAATACCAGCCTGTAGGGGGAGGTAGAGAGTAACATATTATAATACCAGCCTGTAGGGGGAGGTAGAGAGTAACATATTATAGTACCAGCCTGTAGGGGGAGGTAGAGAGTCACATATTATAATACCAGCCTGTAGGGGAGGTAGAGAGTAACCTATTATAATACCAGCCTGTAGGGGGAGGTAGAGAGTCACATATTATAATACCAGCCTGTAGGGGAAAATGTCACCAAAGTGCTTATCTCAGCCCAAAAATGCTATTTTGAGCCACGATTTTTTAAAGAAAGTGGGTGTCAGTTTTGTCTGAAGGAAGGCATTAGGGCTCATGTATTTTGTGTTGGGCTCCTAAAACCCACTTTTAGAGACCTCACAAAGTCAGCAGCCACTTAGAATGTACTGGGAACAGGTTACAGGAAAATGTCACCAAAGTGCTTATCTCAGTCTAAAAATGCTATTTTGACCCAAGATTTTTTTAAGAAAGTGGGTGTCAGTTTTGTCTGAAAGAAGGCATTAGGGCTCATGTATTTTGTGTTGGGCTCCTAAAACCCACTTTTAGAAACCTCACAAAGTCAGCAGCCACTTAGAATGTACTGGGAACAAGTTACAGGAAAATGTCACCAAAGTGATTATCTCAGTCTGAAAATGCTATTTTGACCCAAGATTTTTTAAAGAAAGTGGGTGTCAGTTTTGTCTGAAGGAAGGCATTAGGGCTCATGTATTTTGTGTTGGGCTCCTAAAACCCACTTTTACAGACCTCATAAAGTCAGCAGCCACTTAAAATGTACTGGGAACAAGTTACAGGAAAATGTCACCAAAGTGCTTATCTCAGCCCAAAAATGCTATTTTGAGCCACGATTTTTTAAGGAAAGTGGGTGTCAGTTTTGTCTGAAGGAAGGCATTAGGGCTCATGTATTTTGTGTTGGGCTCCTAAAACCCACTTTTAGAGACCTCACAAAGTCAGCAGCCACTTAGAATCTACTGGGAACAAGTTACAGGAAAATGTCACCAAAGTGATTATCTCAGTCTAAAAATGCTATTTTGACCCAAGATTTTTTAAAGAAAGTGGGTGTCAGTTTTGTCTGAAGGAAGGCATTAGGGCTCATGTATTTTGTGTTGGGCTCCTAAAACCCACTTTTACAGACCTCACAAAGTCAGCAGCCACTTAAAATGTACTGGGAACAAGTTACAGGAAAATGTCACCAAAGTGCTTATCTCAGCCCAAAAATGCTATTTTGAACCACAATTTTTTAAAGAAAGTGGGTGTCAGTTTTGTCTGAAGGAAGGCATTAGGGCTCATGTATTTTGTGTTGGGCTCCTAAAACCCACTTTTAGAGACCTCACAAAGTCAGCAGCCACTTAGAATGTACTGGGAACAAGTTACAGGAAAATGTCACCAAAGTGCTTATCTCAGTCTAAAAATGCTATTTTGACCCAAGATTTTTTTAAGAAAGTGGGTGTCAGTTTTGTCTGAAGGAAGGCATTAGGGCTCATGTATTTTGTGTTGGGCTCCTAAAACCCACTTTTAGAGACCTCACAAAGTCAGCAGCCACTTAGAATGTACTGGGAACAAGTTACAGGAAAATGTCACCAAAGTGATTATCTCACTCTGAAAATGCTATTTTGACCCAAGATTTTTTAAAGAAAGTGGGTGTCAGTTTTGTCTGAAGGAAGGCATTAGGGCTCATGTATTTTGTGTTGGGCTCCTAAAACCCACTTTTACAGACCTCACAAAGTCAGCAGCCACTTAAAATGTACTGGGAACAAGTTACAGGAAAATGTCACCAAAGTGCTTATCTCAGCCCAAAAATGCTATTTTGAGCCACGATTTTTTAAGGAAAGTGGGTGTCAGTTTTGTCTGAAGGAAGGCATTAGGGCTCATGTATTTTGTGTTGGGCTCCTAAAACCCACTTTTAGAGACCTCACAAAGTCAGCAGCCACTTAGAATGTACTGGGAACAAGTTACAGGAAAATGTCACCAAAGTGATTATCTCAGTCTGAAAATGCTATTTTGACCCAAGATTTTTTAAAGAAAGTGGGTGTCAGTTTTGTCTGAAGGAAGGCATTAGGGCTCATGTATTTTGTGTTGGGCTCCTAAAACCCACTTTTACAGACCTCACAAAGTCAGCAGCCACTTAAAATGTACTGGGAACAAGTTACAGGAAAATGTCACCAAAGTGCTTATCTCAGCCCAAAAATGCTATTTTGAGCCACGATTTTTTAAAGAAAGTGGGTGTCAGTTTTGTATGAAGGAAGGCATTGGGGCTCATGTATTTTGTGTTGGGCTCCTAAAACCCACTTTTAGAGACCTCACAAAGTCAGCAGCCACTTAGAATGTACTGGGAACAAGTTACAGGAAAATGTGACCAAAGTGCTTATCTCAGCCCAAAAATGCCATTTTGAGCCACAATTTTTTAAAGAAAGTGGGTGTCAGTTTTGTATGAAGGAAGGCATTGGGGCTCATGTATTTTGTGTTGGGCTCCTAAAACCCACTTTTAGAGACCTCACAAAGTCAGCAGCCACTTAGAATGTACTGGGAACAAGTTACAGGAAAATGTCAAAATAGCATTTTTAGGCTGAGATAAGCACTTTGGTGACACTTTCCTGTAACTTGTTCCCAGTACATTCTAAGTGGCTGCTGACTTTGTGAGGTCTCTAAAAGTGGCTTTTAGGAGCCCAACACAAAATACATGAGCCCTAATGCCTTCCTTCAGACAAAACTGACACCCACTTTCTTAAAAATACGTATTATAATATGTGACTCTCTACCTCCCCCTACAGGCTGGTATTATAATATGTTACTCTCTACCTCCCCCTACAGGCTGGTATTATAATATGTTACTCTCTACCTCCCCCTACAGGCTGGTATTATAATATGTTACTCTCTACCTCCCCCTACAGGCTGGTATTATAATATGTTACTCTCTACCTCCCCTACAGGCTGGTATTATAATATGTGACTCTCTACCTCCCCCTACAGGCTGGTATTATAATATGTTACTCTCTACCTCCCCCTACAGGCTGGTATTATAATATGTGACTCTCTACCTCCCCCTACAGGCTGGTATTATAATATGTGACTCTCTACCTCCCCCTACAGGCTGGTATTATAATATGTTACTCTCTACCTCCCCCTACAGGTTGGTATTATAATATGTTACTCTCTACCTCCCCCTACAGGCTGGTATTATAATATGTTACTCTCTACCTCCCCCTATAGGCTGGTATTATAATATGTTACTCTCTACCTCCCCTACAGGCTGGTATTATAATATGTGACTCTCTACCTCCCCCTACAGGCTGGTATTATAATATGTTACTCTCTACCTCCCCCTACAGGCTGGTATTATAATATGTGACTCTCTACCTCCCCCTACAGGCTGGTATTATAATATGTGACTCTCTACCTCCCCCTACAGGCTGGTATTATAATATGTGACTCTCTACCTCCCCCTACAGGCTGGTATTATAATATGTTACTCTCTACCTCCCCCTACAGGCTGGTATTATAATATTTTACTCTCTACCTCCCCCTATAGGCTGGTATTATAATATGTTACTCTCTACCTCCCTCTACAGGCTGGTATTATAATATGTTACTCTCTACCTCCCTCTACAGGCTGGTATTATAATATCTTACTCTCTACCTCCCCCTACAGACTGGTATTATACTATGTTACTCTCTACCTCCCCCTACAGGCTGGTATAATAATATGTTACTCTCTACCTCCCCCTAGAGGCTGGTATTATAATATGTTACTCTCTACCTCCCCCTAGAGACTGGTATTATACTATGTTACTCTCTACCTCCCCCTACAGGCTGGTATTATAATATGTTACTCTCTACCTCCCCCTACAGGTTGGTATTATAATATGTGACTCTCTACCTCCCCCTACAGGCTGGTATTATAATATGTTACTCTCTACCTCCCTCTACAGGCTGGTATTATAATATCTTACTCTCTACCTCCCCCTAGAGACTGGTATTATACTATGTTACTCTCTACCTCCCCCTACAGGCTGGTATTATAATATGTTACTCTCTACCTCCCCCTACAGGCTGGTATTATAATATGTGACTCTCTACCTCCCCCTACAGGCTGGTATTATAATATTTTACTCTCTACCTCCCCCTACAGGCTGGTATTATAATATGTTACTCTATACCTCCCCCTACAGGCTGGTATTATAATATGTTACTCTCTACCTCCCCCTACAGGCTGGTATTATACTATGTTACTCTCTACCTCCCCCTAAAGGCTGGTATTATAATATGTTACTCTCTACCTCCCCATACAGGATGGTATAATAATATGTTAATCTCTACCAATCGATTGATCAATCGGTCGAACAATTAACCCCGGCCCCTCCCCCAGCCACTATGTGGGCGTGGCATATCACCTTGGGGGTGTGGTTTCGAGCCGGGGGTGTGGCCTATTGGTGAGGGGGGAGTGGTTTGGAGCTGTGGGCTTGGCCTATCACCAAGGGGGTGTGGTTTGGAGCTATGGGCGTGGCCTATCGCCAAGGGGGGGTGTGGTTTAAGGCTAGGGGTGTGGCCTATCGCCATGGGGGCGTGGTTTGGTGCTGGGGACGTGGCCTGTCGGCTTGGGGCGAGGGGCTGTGGTTTGAAGCTGGGGGCGTGGCCTATCGCCATCGGGGCGTGGTTTGGAGCGGGGGGCGTGGCCTGTCGGCTTGGGGGCGTGGTTTACAGCAGTGGGACTCAAAAATAGCAGATCTACAAGCTCGTAGATCATAGCTCTACGAGCTTGTAGATCTGATATCGGCTGGGGGTGGGCGTGGCCTATCACCCCGGGGGGTGGGGTCTGAAGCTGTGGGCGGGGCCTATTGGCTTGGGGGCGAAAAAAATAGCAGATCTACAAGCTCGTAGAGCATAGCTCTACGAGCTTGTAGATCTGCTATTTTTGAGTCCCACTGCTGTATACCACGCCCCCAAGCCAACAAGCCACGCCCCCAGCTCCAAACCACATCCCCATGGCGATAGGCCACGCCCCCAGCTTCAAACCACACACCCCTCGCCGATAGAGGACAAGCACACGGCTTAAGACCCCAATCCAAGGGGAAAGGCCACGCCCCCAAGCCGACAGGCCCCGCCCCCCGCTCCAAACCACGCCCCCATGGCGATAGGCCACGCCCCCAGCTTCAAACCACAGCCCCCTCGCCGATAGAGGACAAGCACACAGCTTAAAACCCCAATCCAAGGGGAAAGGCCACGCCCCCGGCTTGAAACCACGCCCCCAAGCCAATAAGCCCCGCCCACAGCTTCAGACCCCACCCCCCAGGGCGATAGGCCACGCCCAACCCCAGCCGATATCAGATCTACAAGCTCGTAGAGCTATGCTCTACGAGCTTGTAGATCTGCTATTTTTGAGTCCCACTGCTGTAAACCACGCCCCCAAGCCGACAGGCCACGCCCCCCGCTCCAAACCATGCCCCCATGGCGATAGGCCACGCCCCCAGCTTCAAACCACACACCCCTCGCCGATAGAGGACAAGCACACGGCTTAAGACCCCAATCCAACGGGAAAGGCCACGCCCCCAGCTTGAAACCACGCCCCCAAGCCAATAGGCCCCGCCCAGAGCTTCAGACCCCATCCCCCGGGGTGATAGGCCACGCCCACCCCCAGCCGATATCAGATCTACAAGCTCGTAGAGCTATGATCTACGAGCTTGTAGATCCGCTATTTTTGAGTCCCACTGCTGTAAACCACGCCCCCAAGCCGATAAGCCACGCCCCCAGCTTCAAACCACGCCTCCAAGCCGACAGGCCCCGCCCACAGCTTCAGACCCCACCCCCCGGGGTGATAGGCCACGCCCAACCCCAGCCGATATCAGATCTACAAGCTCGTAGAGCTATGATCTACGAGCTTGTAGATCTGCTATTTTTGAGTCCCACTGCTGTAAACCACGCCCCCAAGCCGACAGGCCACGCCCCCCGCTCCAAACCACGCCCCGATGGCGATAGGCCACGCCCCCAGCTTCAAACCACAGCCCCTCGCCCCAAGCCGACAGGCCACGCCCCCAGCTCCAAACCACGCCCCCATGTCGATAGGCTACGCCCCTAGCCTTAAACCACACCCCCTTGGCGATAGGCCACGCCCATAGCTCCAAACCACACCCCCTTGGTGATAGGCCAAGCCCATAGCTCCAAACCACTTCCCCCTCACCAATAGGCCACACCCCCGGCTCGAAACCACACCCCCAAGGTGATAGGCCACGCCCACATAGTGGCTGGGGGAGGGGCCGGGGTTAATTGTTCGACCGATTGATCAATCGATTGGTAGAGAGTAACATATTATTATACCAGCCTGTAGGGGGAGGTAGAGAGTAACATATTATAATACCAGCCTGTAGGGGGAGGTAGAGAGTCACATATTATAATACCAACCTGTAGGGGGAGGTAGAGAGTAACATATTATAATACCAGCCTGTAGGGGGAGGTAGAGAGTAACATAGTATAATACCAGTCTCTAGGGGGAGGTAGAGAGTAACATATTATAATACCAGCCTGTAGGGGGAGGTAGAGAGTCACATATTATAATACCAGCCTGTAGGGGGAGGTAGAGAGTCACATATTATAATACCAGCCTATAGGGGGAGGTAGAGAGTCACATATTATAATACCAGCCTGTAGGGGGAGGTAGAGAGTAACATATTATAATACCAGCCTGTAGGGGGAGGTAGAGAGTCACATATTATAATACCAGCCTGTAGGGGAGGTAGAGAGTAACATATTATAATACCAGCCTGTAGGGGGAGGTAGAGAGTAACATATTATAATACCAGCCTTTAGGGGGAGGTAGAGAGTAACATATTATAATACCAGCCTGTAGGGGGAGGTAGAGAGTAACATATTATAATACCAGCCTGTAGAGGGAGGTAGAGGGTAACATATTATAATACCAGCCTGTAGGGGGAGGTAGAGAGTAACATATTATAATACCAGCCTGTAGGGGGAGGTAGAGAGTAACATATTATAATACCAGCCTGTAGGGGGAGGTAGAGAGTAACATATTATAGTACCAGCCTGTAGGGGGAGGTAGAGAGTCACATATTATAATACCAGCCTGTAGGGGAGGTAGAGAGTAACCTATTATAATACCAGCCTGTAGGGGGAGGTAGAGAGTCACATATTATAATACCAGCCTGTAGGGGAAAATGTCACCAAAGTGCTTATCTCAGCCCAAAAATGCTATTTTGAGCCACGATTTTTTAAAGAAAGTGGGTGTCAGTTTTGTCTGAAGGAAGGCATTAGGGCTCATGTATTTTGTGTTGGGCTCCTAAAACCCACTTTTAGAGACCTCACAAAGTCAGCAGCCACTTAGAATGTACTGGGAACAGGTTACAGGAAAATGTCACCAAAGTGCTTATCTCAGTCTAAAAATGCTATTTTGACCCAAGATTTTTTTAAGAAAGTGGGTGTCAGTTTTGTCTGAAAGAAGGCATTAGGGCTCATGTATTTTGTGTTGGGCTCCTAAAACCCACTTTTAGAAACCTCACAAAGTCAGCAGCCACTTAGAATGTACTGGGAACAAGTTACAGGAAAATGTCACCAAAGTGATTATCTCAGTCTGAAAATGCTATTTTGACCCAAGATTTTTTAAAGAAAGTGGGTGTCAGTTTTGTCTGAAGGAAGGCATTAGGGCTCATGTATTTTGTGTTGGGCTCCTAAAACCCACTTTTACAGACCTCATAAAGTCAGCAGCCACTTAAAATGTACTGGGAACAAGTTACAGGAAAATGTCACCAAAGTGCTTATCTCAGCCCAAAAATGCTATTTTGAGCCACGATTTTTTAAGGAAAGTGGGTGTCAGTTTTGTCTGAAGGAAGGCATTAGGGCTCATGTATTTTGTGTTGGGCTCCTAAAACCCACTTTTAGAGACCTCACAAAGTCAGCAGCCACTTAGAATCTACTGGGAACAAGTTACAGGAAAATGTCACCAAAGTGATTATCTCAGTCTAAAAATGCTATTTTGACCCAAGATTTTTTAAAGAAAGTGGGTGTCAGTTTTGTCTGAAGGAAGGCATTAGGGCTCATGTATTTTGTGTTGGGCTCCTAAAACCCACTTTTACAGACCTCACAAAGTCAGCAGCCACTTAAAATGTACTGGGAACAAGTTACAGGAAAATGTCACCAAAGTGCTTATCTCAGCCCAAAAATGCTATTTTGAACCACAATTTTTTAAAGAAAGTGGGTGTCAGTTTTGTCTGAAGGAAGGCATTAGGGCTCATGTATTTTGTGTTGGGCTCCTAAAACCCACTTTTAGAGACCTCACAAAGTCAGCAGCCACTTAGAATGTACTGGGAACAAGTTACAGGAAAATGTCACCAAAGTGCTTATCTCAGTCTAAAAATGCTATTTTGACCCAAGATTTTTTTAAGAAAGTGGGTGTCAGTTTTGTCTGAAGGAAGGCATTAGGGCTCATGTATTTTGTGTTGGGCTCCTAAAACCCACTTTTAGAGACCTCACAAAGTCAGCAGCCACTTAGAATGTACTGGGAACAAGTTACAGGAAAATGTCACCAAAGTGATTATCTCACTCTGAAAATGCTATTTTGACCCAAGATTTTTTAAAGAAAGTGGGTGTCAGTTTTGTCTGAAGGAAGGCATTAGGGCTCATGTATTTTGTGTTGGGCTCCTAAAACCCACTTTTACAGACCTCACAAAGTCAGCAGCCACTTAAAATGTACTGGGAACAAGTTACAGGAAAATGTCACCAAAGTGCTTATCTCAGCCCAAAAATGCTATTTTGAGCCACGATTTTTTAAGGAAAGTGGGTGTCAGTTTTGTCTGAAGGAAGGCATTAGGGCTCATGTATTTTGTGTTGGGCTCCTAAAACCCACTTTTAGAGACCTCACAAAGTCAGCAGCCACTTAGAATGTACTGGGAACAAGTTACAGGAAAATGTCACCAAAGTGATTATCTCAGTCTGAAAATGCTATTTTGACCCAAGATTTTTTAAAGAAAGTGGGTGTCAGTTTTGTCTGAAGGAAGGCATTAGGGCTCATGTATTTTGTGTTGGGCTCCTAAAACCCACTTTTACAGACCTCACAAAGTCAGCAGCCACTTAAAATGTACTGGGAACAAGTTACAGGAAAATGTCACCAAAGTGCTTATCTCAGCCCAAAAATGCTATTTTGAGCCACGATTTTTTAAAGAAAGTGGGTGTCAGTTTTGTATGAAGGAAGGCATTGGGGCTCATGTATTTTGTGTTGGGCTCCTAAAACCCACTTTTAGAGACCTCACAAAGTCAGCAGCCACTTAGAATGTACTGGGAACAAGTTACAGGAAAATGTGACCAAAGTGCTTATCTCAGCCCAAAAATGCCATTTTGAGCCACAATTTTTTAAAGAAAGTGGGTGTCAGTTTTGTATGAAGGAAGGCATTGGGGCTCATGTATTTTGTGTTGGGCTCCTAAAACCCACTTTTAGAGACCTCACAAAGTCAGCAGCCACTTAGAATGTACTGGGAACAAGTTACAGGAAAATGTCAAAATAGCATTTTTAGGCTGAGATAAGCACTTTGGTGACACTTTCCTGTAACTTGTTCCCAGTACATTCTAAGTGGCTGCTGACTTTGTGAGGTCTCTAAAAGTGGGTTTTAGGAGCCCAACACAAAATACATGAGCCCTAATGCCTTCCTTCAGACAAAACTGACACCCACTTTCTTAAAAATACGTATTATAATATGTGACTCTCTACCTCCCCCTACAGGCTGGTATTATAATATGTTACTCTCTACCTCCCCCTACAGGCTGGTATTATAATATGTTACTCTCTACCTCCCCCTACAGGCTGGTATTATAATATGTTACTCTCTACCTCCCCCTACAGGCTGGTATTATAATATGTTACTCTCTACCTCCCCTACAGGCTGGTATTATAATATGTGACTCTCTACCTCCCCCTACAGGCTGGTATTATAATATGTTACTCTCTACCTCCCCCTACAGGCTGGTATTATAATATGTGACTCTCTACCTCCCCCTACAGGCTGGTATTATAATATGTGACTCTCTACCTCCCCCTACAGGCTGGTATTATAATATGTTACTCTCTACCTCCCCCTACAGGCTGGTATTATAATATGTTACTCTCTACCTCCCCCTACAGGCTGGTATTATAATATGTTACTCTCTACCTCCCCTACAGGCTGGTATTATAATATGTGACTCTCTACCTCCCCCTACAGGCTGGTATTATAATATGTTACTCTCTACCTCCCCCTACAGGCTGGTATTATAATATGTGACTCTCTACCTCCCCCTACAGGCTGGTATTATAATATGTGACTCTCTACCTCCCCCTACAGGCTGGTATTATAATATGTTACTCTCTACCTCCCCCTACAGGTTGGTATTATAATATGTGACTCTCTACCTCCCCCTACAGGCTGGTATTATAATATGTTACTCTCTACCTCCCCCTACAGGCTGGTATTATAATATGTTACTCTCTACCTCCCTCTACAGGCTGGTATTATAATATCTTACTCTCTACCTCCCCCTACAGACTGGTATTATACTATGTTACTCTCTACCTCCCCCTACAGGCTGGTATTATAATACGTTACTCTCTACCTCCCTCTACAGGCTGGTATTATAATATCTTACTCTCTACCTCCCCCTACAGACTGGTATTATACTATGTTACTCTCTACCTCCCCCTACAGGCTGGTATAATAATATGTTACTCTCTACCTCCCCCTAGAGGCTGGTATTATAATATGTTACTCTCTACCTCCCCCTAGAGACTGGTATTATACTATGTTACTCTCTACCTCCCCCTACAGGCTGGTATTATAATATGTTACTCTCTACCTCCCCCTACAGGTTGGTATTATAATATGTTACTCTCTACCTCCCCCTACAGGCTGGTATTATAATATGTTACTCTCTACCTCCCCCTATAGGCTGGTATTATAATATGTTACTCTCTACCTCCCCTACAGGCTGGTATTATAATATGTGACTCTCTACCTCCCCCTACAGGCTGGTATTATAATATGTGACTCTCTACCTCCCCCTACAGGCTGGTATTATAATATGTGACTCTCTACCTCCCCCTACAGGCT
The DNA here is from genome assembly GCF_963280865.1 of Gymnoscopelus braueri. NCBI lineage: Eukaryota > Metazoa > Chordata > Actinopteri > Myctophiformes > Myctophidae > Gymnoscopelus > Gymnoscopelus braueri. The sequence continues at coordinate 59,411,073 of NC_137605.1, read as the reverse complement.
GGTATTATAATATGTGACTCTCTACCTCCCCCTACAGGCTGGTATTATAATATGTTACTCTCTACCTCCCCCTACAGGCTGGTATTATAATATTTTACTCTCTACCTCCCCCTATAGGCTGGTATTATAATATGTTACTCTCTACCTCCCTCTACAGGCTGGTATTATAATATGTTACTCTCTACCTCCCTCTACAGGCTGGTATTATAATATCTTACTCTCTACCTCCCCCTACAGACTGGTATTATACTATGTTACTCTCTACCTCCCCCTACAGGCTGGTATAATAATATGTTACTCTCTACCTCCCCCTAGAGGCTGGTATTATAATATGTTACTCTCTACCTCCCCCTAGAGACTGGTATTATACTATGTTACTCTCTACCTCCCCCTACAGGCTGGTATTATAATATGTTACTCTCTACCTCCCCCTACAGGTTGGTATTATAATATGTGACTCTCTACCTCCCCCTACAGGCTGGTATTATAATATGTTACTCTCTACCTCCCTCTACAGGCTGGTATTATAATATCTTACTCTCTACCTCCCCCTAGAGACTGGTATTATACTATGTTACTCTCTACCTCCCCCTACAGGCTGGTATTATAATATGTTACTCTCTACCTCCCCCTACAGGCTGGTATTATAATATGTGACTCTCTACCTCCCCCTACAGGCTGGTATTATAATATTTTACTCTCTACCTCCCCCTACAGGCTGGTATTATAATATGTTACTCTATACCTCCCCCTACAGGCTGGTATTATAATATGTTACTCTCTACCTCCCCCTACAGGCTGGTATTATACTATGTTACTCTCTACCTCCCCCTAAAGGCTGGTATTATAATATGTTACTCTCTACCTCCCCATACAGGATGGTATAATAATATGTTAATCTCTACCAATCGATTGATCAATCGGTCGAACAATTAACCCCGGCCCCTCCCCCAGCCACTATGTGGGCGTGGCATATCACCTTGGGGGTGTGGTTTCGAGCCGGGGGTGTGGCCTATTGGTGAGGGGGGAGTGGTTTGGAGCTGTGGGCTTGGCCTATCACCAAGGGGGTGTGGTTTGGAGCTATGGGCGTGGCCTATCGCCAAGGGGGGGTGTGGTTTAAGGCTAGGGGTGTGGCCTATCGCCATGGGGGCGTGGTTTGGTGCTGGGGACGTGGCCTGTCGGCTTGGGGCGAGGGGCTGTGGTTTGAAGCTGGGGGCGTGGCCTATCGCCATCGGGGCGTGGTTTGGAGCGGGGGGCGTGGCCTGTCGGCTTGGGGGCGTGGTTTACAGCAGTGGGACTCAAAAATAGCAGATCTACAAGCTCGTAGATCATAGCTCTACGAGCTTGTAGATCTGATATCGGCTGGGGGTGGGCGTGGCCTATCACCCCGGGGGGTGGGGTCTGAAGCTGTGGGCGGGGCCTATTGGCTTGGGGGCGAAAAAAATAGCAGATCTACAAGCTCGTAGAGCATAGCTCTACGAGCTTGTAGATCTGCTATTTTTGAGTCCCACTGCTGTATACCACGCCCCCAAGCCAACAAGCCACGCCCCCAGCTCCAAACCACATCCCCATGGCGATAGGCCACGCCCCCAGCTTCAAACCACACACCCCTCGCCGATAGAGGACAAGCACACGGCTTAAGACCCCAATCCAAGGGGAAAGGCCACGCCCCCAAGCCGACAGGCCCCGCCCCCCGCTCCAAACCACGCCCCCATGGCGATAGGCCACGCCCCCAGCTTCAAACCACAGCCCCCTCGCCGATAGAGGACAAGCACACAGCTTAAAACCCCAATCCAAGGGGAAAGGCCACGCCCCCGGCTTGAAACCACGCCCCCAAGCCAATAAGCCCCGCCCACAGCTTCAGACCCCACCCCCCAGGGCGATAGGCCACGCCCAACCCCAGCCGATATCAGATCTACAAGCTCGTAGAGCTATGCTCTACGAGCTTGTAGATCTGCTATTTTTGAGTCCCACTGCTGTAAACCACGCCCCCAAGCCGACAGGCCACGCCCCCCGCTCCAAACCATGCCCCCATGGCGATAGGCCACGCCCCCAGCTTCAAACCACACACCCCTCGCCGATAGAGGACAAGCACACGGCTTAAGACCCCAATCCAACGGGAAAGGCCACGCCCCCAGCTTGAAACCACGCCCCCAAGCCAATAGGCCCCGCCCAGAGCTTCAGACCCCATCCCCCGGGGTGATAGGCCACGCCCACCCCCAGCCGATATCAGATCTACAAGCTCGTAGAGCTATGATCTACGAGCTTGTAGATCCGCTATTTTTGAGTCCCACTGCTGTAAACCACGCCCCCAAGCCGATAAGCCACGCCCCCAGCTTCAAACCACGCCTCCAAGCCGACAGGCCCCGCCCACAGCTTCAGACCCCACCCCCCGGGGTGATAGGCCACGCCCAACCCCAGCCGATATCAGATCTACAAGCTCGTAGAGCTATGATCTACGAGCTTGTAGATCTGCTATTTTTGAGTCCCACTGCTGTAAACCACGCCCCCAAGCCGACAGGCCACGCCCCCCGCTCCAAACCACGCCCCGATGGCGATAGGCCACGCCCCCAGCTTCAAACCACAGCCCCTCGCCCCAAGCCGACAGGCCACGCCCCCAGCTCCAAACCACGCCCCCATGTCGATAGGCTACGCCCCTAGCCTTAAACCACACCCCCTTGGCGATAGGCCACGCCCATAGCTCCAAACCACACCCCCTTGGTGATAGGCCAAGCCCATAGCTCCAAACCACTTCCCCCTCACCAATAGGCCACACCCCCAGCTCGAAACCACACCCCCAAGGTGATAGGCCACGCCCACATAGTGGCTGGGGGAGGGGCCGGGGTTAATTGTTCGACCGATTGATCAATCGATTGGTAGAGAGTAACATATTATTATACCAGCCTGTAGGGGGAGGTAGAGAGTAACATATTATAATACCAGCCTGTAGGGGGAGGTAGAGAGTCACATATTATAATACCAACCTGTAGGGGGAGGTAGAGAGTAACATATTATAATACCAGCCTGTAGGGGGAGGTAGAGAGTAACATAGTATAATACCAGTCTCTAGGGGGAGGTAGAGAGTAACATATTATAATACCAGCCTGTAGGGGGAGGTAGAGAGTCACATATTATAATACCAGCCTGTAGGGGGAGGTAGAGAGTCACATATTATAATACCAGCCTATAGGGGGAGGTAGAGAGTCACATATTATAATACCAGCCTGTAGGGGGAGGTAGAGAGTAACATATTATAATACCAGCCTGTAGGGGGAGGTAGAGAGTCACATATTATAATACCAGCCTGTAGGGGAGGTAGAGAGTAACATATTATAATACCAGCCTGTAGGGGGAGGTAGAGAGTAACATATTATAATACCAGCCTTTAGGGGGAGGTAGAGAGTAACATATTATAATACCAGCCTGTAGGGGGAGGTAGAGAGTAACATATTATAATACCAGCCTGTAGAGGGAGGTAGAGGGTAACATATTATAATACCAGCCTGTAGGGGGAGGTAGAGAGTAACATATTATAATACCAGCCTGTAGGGGGAGGTAGAGAGTAACATATTATAATACCAGCCTGTAGGGGGAGGTAGAGAGTAACATATTATAGTACCAGCCTGTAGGGGGAGGTAGAGAGTCACATATTATAATACCAGCCTGTAGGGGAGGTAGAGAGTAACCTATTATAATACCAGCCTGTAGGGGGAGGTAGAGAGTCACATATTATAATACCAGCCTGTAGGGGAAAATGTCACCAAAGTGCTTATCTCAGCCCAAAAATGCTATTTTGAGCCACGATTTTTTAAAGAAAGTGGGTGTCAGTTTTGTCTGAAGGAAGGCATTAGGGCTCATGTATTTTGTGTTGGGCTCCTAAAACCCACTTTTAGAGACCTCACAAAGTCAGCAGCCACTTAGAATGTACTGGGAACAGGTTACAGGAAAATGTCACCAAAGTGCTTATCTCAGTCTAAAAATGCTATTTTGACCCAAGATTTTTTTAAGAAAGTGGGTGTCAGTTTTGTCTGAAAGAAGGCATTAGGGCTCATGTATTTTGTGTTGGGCTCCTAAAACCCACTTTTAGAAACCTCACAAAGTCAGCAGCCACTTAGAATGTACTGGGAACAAGTTACAGGAAAATGTCACCAAAGTGATTATCTCAGTCTGAAAATGCTATTTTGACCCAAGATTTTTTAAAGAAAGTGGGTGTCAGTTTTGTCTGAAGGAAGGCATTAGGGCTCATGTATTTTGTGTTGGGCTCCTAAAACCCACTTTTACAGACCTCATAAAGTCAGCAGCCACTTAAAATGTACTGGGAACAAGTTACAGGAAAATGTCACCAAAGTGCTTATCTCAGCCCAAAAATGCTATTTTGAGCCACGATTTTTTAAGGAAAGTGGGTGTCAGTTTTGTCTGAAGGAAGGCATTAGGGCTCATGTATTTTGTGTTGGGCTCCTAAAACCCACTTTTAGAGACCTCACAAAGTCAGCAGCCACTTAGAATCTACTGGGAACAAGTTACAGGAAAATGTCACCAAAGTGATTATCTCAGTCTGAAAATGCTATTTTGACCCAAGATTTTTTAAAGAAAGTGGGTGTCAGTTTTGTCTGAAGGAAGGCATTAGGGCTCATGTATTTTGTGTTGGGCTCCTAAAACCCACTTTTACAGACCTCACAAAGTCAGCAGCCACTTAAAATGTACTGGGAACAAGTTACAGGAAAATGTCACCAAAGTGCTTATCTCAGCCCAAAAATGCTATTTTGAGCCACGATTTTTTAAAGAAAGTGGGTGTCAGTTTTGTCTGAAGGAAGGCATTAGGGCTCATGTATTTTGTGTTGGGCTCCTAAAACCCACTTTTAGAGACCTCACAAAGTCAGCAGCCACTTAGAATGTACTGGGAACAAGTTACAGGAAAATGTCACCAAAGTGCTTATCTCAGTCTAAAAATGCTATTTTGACCCAAGATTTTTTTAAGAAAGTGGGTGTCAGTTTTGTCTGAAGGAAGGCATTAGGGCTCATGTATTTTGTGTTGGGCTCCTAAAACCCACTTTTAGAGACCTCACAAAGTCAGCAGCCACTTAGAATGTACTGGGAACAAGTTACAGGAAAATGTCACCAAAGTGATTATCTCAGTCTGAAAATGCTATTTTGACCCAAGATTTTTTAAAGAAAGTGGGTGTCAGTTTTGTCTGAAGGAAGGCATTAGGGCTCATGTATTTTGTGTTGGGCTCCTAAAACCCACTTTTACAGACCTCACAAAGTCAGCAGCCACTTAAAATGTACTGGGAACAAGTTACAGGAAAATGTCACCAAAGTGCTTATCTCAGCCCAAAAATGCTATTTTGAGCCACGATTTTTTAAAGAAAGTGGGTGTCAGTTTTGTATGAAGGAAGGCATTGGGGCTCATGTATTTTGTGTTGGGCTCCTAAAACCCACTTTTAGAGACCTCACAAAGTCAGCAGCCACTTAGAATGTACTGGGAACAAGTTACAGGAAAATGTGACCAAAGTGCTTATCTCAGCCCAAAAATGCCATTTTGAGCCACAATTTTTTAAAGAAAGTGGGTGTCAGTTTTGTATGAAGGAAGGCATTGGGGCTCATGTATTTTGTGTTGGGCTCCTAAAACCCACTTTTAGAGACCTCACAAAGTCAGCAGCCACTTAGAATGTACTGGGAACAAGTTACAGGAAAATGTCAAAATAGCATTTTTAGGCTGAGATAAGCACTTTGGTGACACTTTCCTGTAACTTGTTCCCAGTACATTCTAAGTGGCTGCTGACTTTGTGAGGTCTCTAAAAGTGGGTTTTAGGAGCCCAACACAAAATACATGAGCCCTAATGCCTTCCTTCAGACAAAACTGACACCCACTTTCTTAAAAATACGTATTATAATATGTGACTCTCTACCTCCCCCTACAGGCTGGTATTATAATATGTTACTCTCTACCTCCCCCTACAGGCTGGTATTATAATATGTTACTCTCTACCTCCCCCTACAGGCTGGTATTATAATATGTTACTCTCTACCTCCCCCTACAGGCTGGTATTATAATATGTTACTCTCTACCTCCCCTACAGGCTGGTATTATAATATGTGACTCTCTACCTCCCCCTACAGGCTGGTATTATAATATGTTACTCTCTACCTCCCCCTACAGGCTGGTATTATAATATGTGACTCTCTACCTCCCCCTACAGGCTGGTATTATAATATGTGACTCTCTACCTCCCCCTACAGGCTGGTATTATAATATGTTACTCTCTACCTCCCCCTACAGGTTGGTATTATAATATGTGACTCTCTACCTCCCCCTACAGGCTGGTATTATAATATGTTACTCTCTACCTCCCCCTACAGGCTGGTATTATAATATGTTACTCTCTACCTCCCTCTACAGGCTGGTATTATAATATCTTACTCTCTACCTCCCCCTACAGACTGGTATTATTCTATGTTACTCTCTACCTCCCCCTACAGGCTGGTATTATAATATGTTACTCTCTACCTCCCTCTACAGGCTGGTATTATAATATCTTACTCTCTACCTCCCCCTACAGACTGGTATTATACTATGTTACTCTCTACCTCCCCCTACAGGCTGGTATAATAATATGTTACTCTCTACCTCCCCCTAGAGGCTGGTATTATAATATGTTACTCTCTACCTCCCCCTAGAGACTGGTATTATACTATGTTACTCTCTACCTCCCCCTACAGGCTGGTATTATAATATGTTACTCTCTACCTCCCCCTACAGGTTGGTATTATAATATGTTACTCTCTACCTCCCCCTACAGGCTGGTATTATAATATGTTACTCTCTACCTCCCCCTATAGGCTGGTATTATAATATGTTACTCTCTACCTCCCCTACAGGCTGGTATTATAATATGTGACTCTCTACCTCCCCCTACAGGCTGGTATTATAATATGTTACTCTCTACCTCCCCCTACAGGCTGGTATTATAATATGTGACTCTCTACCTCCCCCTACAGGCTGGTATTATAATATGTGACTCTCTACCTCCCCCTACAGGCTGGTATTATAATATGTGACTCTCTACCTCCCCCTACAGGCTGGTATTATAATATGTTACTCTCTACCTCCCCCTACAGGCTGGTATTATAATATTTTACTCTCTACCTCCCCCTATAGGCTGGTATTATAATATGTTACTCTCTACCTCCCTCTACAGGCTGGTATTATAATATGTTACTCTCTACCTCCCTCTACAGGCTGGTATTATAATATCTTACTCTCTACCTCCCCCTACAGACTGGTATTATACTATGTTACTCTCTACCTCCCCCTACAGGCTGGTATAATAATATGTTACTCTCTACCTCCCCCTAGAGGCTGGTATTATAATATGTTACTCTCTACCTCCCCCTAGAGACTGGTATTATACTATGTTACTCTCTACCTCCCCCTACAGGCTGGTATTATAATATGTTACTCTCTACCTCCCCCTACAGGTTGGTATTATAATATGTGACTCTCTACCTCCCCCTACAGGCTGGTATTATAATATGTTACTCTCTACCTCCCTCTACAGGCTGGTATTATAATATCTTACTCTCTACCTCCCCCTAGAGACTGGTATTATACTATGTTACTCTCTACCTCCCCCTACAGGCTGGTATTATAATATGTTACTCTCTACCTCCCCCTACAGGCTGGTATTATAATATGTGACTCTCTACCTCCCCCTACAGGCTGGTATTATAATATTTTACTCTCTACCTCCCCCTACAGGCTGGTATTATAATATGTTACTCTATACCTCCCCCTACAGGCTGGTATTATAATATGTTACTCTCTACCTCCCCCTACAGGCTGGTATTATACTATGTTACTCTCTACCTCCCCCTAAAGGCTGGTATTATAATATGTTACTCTCTACCTCCCCATACAGGATGGTATAATAATATGTTAATCTCTACCAATCGATTGATCAATCGGTCGAACAATTAACCCCGGCCCCTCCCCCAGCCACTATGTGGGCGTGGCATATCACCTTGGGGGTGTGGTTTCGAGCCGGGGGTGTGGCCTATTGGTGAGGGGGGAGTGGTTTGGAGCTGTGGGCTTGGCCTATCACCAAGGGGGTGTGGTTTGGAGCTATGGGCGTGGCCTATCGCCAAGGGGGGGTGTGGTTTAAGGCTAGGGGTGTGGCCTATCGCCATGGGGGCGTGGTTTGGTGCTGGGGACGTGGCCTGTCGGCTTGGGGCGAGGGGCTGTGGTTTGAAGCTGGGGGCGTGGCCTATCGCCATCGGGGCGTGGTTTGGAGCGGGGGGCGTGGCCTGTCGGCTTGGGGGCGTGGTTTACAGCAGTGGGACTCAAAAATAGCAGATCTACAAGCTCGTAGATCATAGCTCTACGAGCTTGTAGATCTGATATCGGCTGGGGGTGGGCGTGGCCTATCACCCCGGGGGGTGGGGTCTGAAGCTGTGGGCGGGGCCTATTGGCTTGGGGGCGAAAAAAATAGCAGATCTACAAGCTCGTAGAGCATAGCTCTACGAGCTTGTAGATCTGCTATTTTTGAGTCCCACTGCTGTATACCACGCCCCCAAGCCAACAAGCCACGCCCCCAGCTCCAAACCACATCCCCATGGCGATAGGCCACGCCCCCAGCTTCAAACCACACACCCCTCGCCGATAGAGGACAAGCACACGGCTTAAGACCCCAATCCAAGGGGAAAGGCCACGCCCCCAAGCCGACAGGCCCCGCCCCCCGCTCCAAACCACGCCCCCATGGCGATAGGCCACGCCCCCAGCTTCAAACCACAGCCCCCTCGCCGATAGAGGACAAGCACACAGCTTAAAACCCCAATCCAAGGGGAAAGGCCACGCCCCCGGCTTGAAACCACGCCCCCAAGCCAATAAGCCCCGCCCACAGCTTCAGACCCCACCCCCCAGGGCGATAGGCCACGCCCAACCCCAGCCGATATCAGATCTACAAGCTCGTAGAGCTATGCTCTACGAGCTTGTAGATCTGCTATTTTTGAGTCCCACTGCTGTAAACCACGCCCCCAAGCCGACAGGCCACGCCCCCCGCTCCAAACCATGCCCCCATGGCGATAGGCCACGCCCCCAGCTTCAAACCACACACCCCTCGCCGATAGAGGACAAGCACACGGCTTAAGACCCCAATCCAACGGGAAAGGCCACGCCCCCAGCTTGAAACCACGCCCCCAAGCCAATAGGCCCCGCCCAGAGCTTCAGACCCCATCCCCCGGGGTGATAGGCCACGCCCACCCCCAGCCGATATCAGATCTACAAGCTCGTAGAGCTATGATCTACGAGCTTGTAGATCCGCTATTTTTGAGTCCCACTGCTGTAAACCACGCCCCCAAGCCGATAAGCCACGCCCCCAGCTTCAAACCACGCCTCCAAGCCGACAGGCCCCGCCCACAGCTTCAGACCCCACCCCCCGGGGTGATAGGCCACGCCCAACCCCAGCCGATATCAGATCTACAAGCTCGTAGAGCTATGATCTACGAGCTTGTAGATCTGCTATTTTTGAGTCCCACTGCTGTAAACCACGCCCCCAAGCCGACAGGCCACGCCCCCCGCTCCAAACCACGCCCCGATGGCGATAGGCCACGCCCCCAGCTTCAAACCACAGCCCCTCGCCCCAAGCCGACAGGCCACGCCCCCAGCTCCAAACCACGCCCCCATGTCGATAGGCTACGCCCCTAGCCTTAAACCACACCCCCTTGGCGATAGGCCACGCCCATAGCTCCAAACCACACCCCCTTGGTGATAGGCCAAGCCCATAGCTCCAAACCACTTCCCCCTCACCAATAGGCCACACCCCCGGCTCGAAACCACACCCCCAAGGTGATAGGCCACGCCCACATAGTGGCTGGGGGAGGGGCCGGGGTTAATTGTTCGACCGATTGATCAATCGATTGGTAGAGAGTAACATATTATTATACCAGCCTGTAGGGGGAGGTAGAGAGTAACATATTATAATACCAGCCTGTAGGGGGAGGTAGAGAGTCACATATTATAATACCAACCTGTAGGGGGAGGTAGAGAGTAACATATTATAATACCAGCCTGTAGGGGGAGGTAGAGAGTAACATAGTATAATACCAGTCTCTAGGGGGAGGTAGAGAGTAACATATTATAATACCAGCCTGTAGGGGGAGGTAGAGAGTCACATATTATAATACCAGCCTGTAGGGGGAGGTAGAGAGTCACATATTATAATACCAGCCTATAGGGGGAGGTAGAGAGTCACATATTATAATACCAGCCTGTAGGGGGAGGTAGAGAGTAACATATTATAATACCAGCCTGTAGGGGGAGGTAGAGAGTCACATATTATAATACCAGCCTGTAGGGGAGGTAGAGAGTAACATATTATAATACCAGCCTGTAGGGGGAGGTAGAGAGTAACATATTATAATACCAGCCTTTAGGGGGAGGTAGAGAGTAACATATTATAATACCAGCCTGTAGGGGGAGGTAGAGAGTAACATATTATAATACCAGCCTGTAGAGGGAGGTAGAGGGTAACATATTATAATACCAGCCTGTAGGGGGAGGTAGAGAGTAACATATTATAATACCAGCCTGTAGGGGGAGGTAGAGAGTAACATATTATAATACCAGCCTGTAGGGGGAGGTAGAGAGTAACATATTATAGTACCAGCCTGTAGGGGGAGGTAGAGAGTCACATATTATAATACCAGCCTGTAGGGGAGGTAGAGAGTAACCTATTATAATACCAGCCTGTAGGGGGAGGTAGAGAGTCACATATTATAATACCAGCCTGTAGGGGAAAATGTCACCAAAGTGCTTATCTCAGCCCAAAAATGCTATTTTGAGCCACGATTTTTTAAAGAAAGTGGGTGTCAGTTTTGTCTGAAGGAAGGCATTAGGGCTCATGTATTTTGTGTTGGGCTCCTAAAACCCACTTTTAGAGACCTCACAAAGTCAGCAGCCACTTAGAATGTACTGGGAACAGGTTACAGGAAAATGTCACCAAAGTGCTTATCTCAGTCTAAAAATGCTATTTTGACCCAAGATTTTTTTAAGAAAGTGGGTGTCAGTTTTGTCTGAAAGAAGGCATTAGGGCTCATGTATTTTGTGTTGGGCTCCTAAAACCCACTTTTAGAAACCTCACAAAGTCAGCAGCCACTTAGAATGTACTGGGAACAAGTTACAGGAAAATGTCACCAAAGTGATTATCTCAGTCTGAAAATGCTATTTTGACCCAAGATTTTTTAAAGAAAGTGGGTGTCAGTTTTGTCTGAAGGAAGGCATTAGGGCTCATGTATTTTGTGTTGGGCTCCTAAAACCCACTTTTACAGACCTCATAAAGTCAGCAGCCACTTAAAATGTACTGGGAACAAGTTACAGGAAAATGTCACCAAAGTGCTTATCTCAGCCCAAAAATGCTATTTTGAGCCACGATTTTTTAAGGAAAGTGGGTGTCAGTTTTGTCTGAAGGAAGGCATTAGGGCTCATGTATTTTGTGTTGGGCTCCTAAAACCCACTTTTAGAGACCTCACAAAGTCAGCAGCCACTTAGAATCTACTGGGAACAAGTTACAGGAAAATGTCACCAAAGTGATTATCTCAGTCTAAAAATGCTATTTTGACCCAAGATTTTTTAAAGAAAGTGGGTGTCAGTTTTGTCTGAAGGAAGGCATTAGGGCTCATGTATTTTGTGTTGGGCTCCTAAAACCCACTTTTACAGACCTCACAAAGTCAGCAGCCACTTAAAATGTACTGGGAACAAGTTACAGGAAAATGTCACCAAAGTGCTTATCTCAGCCCAAAAATGCTATTTTGAACCACAATTTTTTAAAGAAAGTGGGTGTCAGTTTTGTCTGAAGGAAGGCATTAGGGCTCATGTATTTTGTGTTGGGCTCCTAAAACCCACTTTTAGAGACCTCACAAAGTCAGCAGCCACTTAGAATGTACTGGGAACAAGTTACAGGAAAATGTCACCAAAGTGCTTATCTCAGTCTAAAAATGCTATTTTGACCCAAGATTTTTTTAAGAAAGTGGGTGTCAGTTTTGTCTGAAGGAAGGCATTAGGGCTCATGTATTTTGTGTTGGGCTCCTAAAACCCACTTTTAGAGACCTCACAAAGTCAGCAGCCACTTAGAATGTACTGGGAACAAGTTACAGGAAAATGTCACCAAAGTGATTATCTCACTCTGAAAATGCTATTTTGACCCAAGATTTTTTAAAGAAAGTGGGTGTCAGTTTTGTCTGAAGGAAGGCATTAGGGCTCATGTATTTTGTGTTGGGCTCCTAAAACCCACTTTTACAGACCTCACAAAGTCAGCAGCCACTTAAAATGTACTGGGAACAAGTTACAGGAAAATGTCACCAAAGTGCTTATCTCAGCCCAAAAATGCTATTTTGAGCCACGATTTTTTAAGGAAAGTGGGTGTCAGTTTTGTCTGAAGGAAGGCATTAGGGCTCATGTATTTTGTGTTGGGCTCCTAAAACCCACTTTTAGAGACCTCACAAAGTCAGCAGCCACTTAGAATGTACTGGGAACAAGTTACAGGAAAATGTCACCAAAGTGATTATCTCAGTCTGAAAATGCTATTTTGACCCAAGATTTTTTAAAGAAAGTGGGTGTCAGTTTTGTCTGAAGGAAGGCATTAGGGCTCATGTATTTTGTGTTGGGCTCCTAAAACCCACTTTTACAGACCTCACAAAGTCAGCAGCCACTTAAAATGTACTGGGAACAAGTTACAGGAAAATGTCACCAAAGTGCTTATCTCAGCCCAAAAATGCTATTTTGAGCCACGATTTTTTAAAGAAAGTGGGTGTCAGTTTTGTATGAAGGAAGGCATTGGGGCTCATGTATTTTGTGTTGGGCTCCTAAAACCCACTTTTAGAGACCTCACAAAGTCAGCAGCCACTTAGAATGTACTGGGAACAAGTTACAGGAAAATGTGACCAAAGTGCTTATCTCAGCCCAAAAATGCCATTTTGAGCCACAATTTTTTAAAGAAAGTGGGTGTCAGTTTTGTATGAAGGAAGGCATTGGGGCTCATGTATTTTGTGTTGGGCTCCTAAAACCCACTTTTAGAGACCTCACAAAGTCAGCAGCCACTTAGAATGTACTGGGAACAAGTTACAGGAAAATGTCAAAATAGCATTTTTAGGCTGAGATAAGCACTTTGGTGACACTTTCCTGTAACTTGTTCCCAGTACATTCTAAGTGGCTGCTGACTTTGTGAGGTCTCTAAAAGTGGGTTTTAGGAGCCCAACACAAAATACATGAGCCCTAATGCCTTCCTTCAGACAAAACTGACACCCACTTTCTTAAAAATACGTATTATAATATGTGACTCTCTACCTCCCCCTACAGGCTGGTATTATAATATGTTACTCTCTACCTCCCCCTACAGGCTGGTATTATAATATGTTACTCTCTACCTCCCCCTACAGGCTGGTATTATAATATGTTACTCTCTACCTCCCCCTACAGGCTGGTATTATAATATGTTACTCTCTACCTCCCCTACAGGCTGGTATTATAATATGTGACTCTCTACCTCCCCCTACAGGCTGGTATTATAATATGTTACTCTCTACCTCCCCCTACAGGCTGGTATTATAATATGTGACTCTCTACCTCCCCCTACAGGCTGGTATTATAATATGTGACTCTCTACCTCCCCCTACAGGCTGGTATTATAATATGTTACTCTCTACCTCCCCCTACAGGCTGGTATTATAATATGTTACTCTCTACCTCCCCCTACAGGCTGGTATTATAATATGTTACTCTCTACCTCCCCTACAGGCTGGTATTATAATATGTGACTCTCTACCTCCCCCTACAGGCTGGTATTATAATATGTTACTCTCTACCTCCCCCTACAGGCTGGTATTATAATATGTGACTCTCTACCTCCCCCTACAGGCTGGTATTATAATATGTGACTCTCTACCTCCCCCTACAGGCTGGTATTATAATATGTTACTCTCTACCTCCCCCTACAGGTTGGTATTATAATATGTGACTCTCTACCTCCCCCTACAGGCTGGTATTATAATATGTTACTCTCTACCTCCCCCTACAGGCTGGTATTATAATATGTTACTCTCTACCTCCCTCTACAGGCTGGTATTATAATATCTTACTCTCTACCTCCCCCTACAGACTGGTATTATACTATGTTACTCTCTACCTCCCCCTACAGGCTGGTATTATAATACGTTACTCTCTACCTCCCTCTACAGGCTGGTATTATAATATCTTACTCTCTACCTCCCCCTACAGACTGGTATTATACTATGTTACTCTCTACCTCCCCCTACAGGCTGGTATAATAATATGTTACTCTCTACCTCCCCCTAGAGGCTGGTATTATAATATGTTACTCTCTACCTCCCCCTAGAGACTGGTATTATACTATGTTACTCTCTACCTCCCCCTACAGGCTGGTATTATAATATGTTACTCTCTACCTCCCCCTACAGGTTGGTATTATAATATGTTACTCTCTACCTCCCCCTACAGGCTGGTATTATAATATGTTACTCTCTACCTCCCCCTATAGGCTGGTATTATAATATGTTACTCTCTACCTCCCCTACAGGCTGGTATTATAATATGTGACTCTCTACCTCCCCCTACAGGCTGGTATTATAATATGTTACTCTCTACCTCCCCCTACAGGCTGGTATTATAATATGTGACTCTCTACCTCCCCCTACAGGCTGGTATTATAATATGTGACTCTCTACCTCCCCCTACAGGCTGGTATTATAATATGTGACTCTCTACCTCCCCCTACAGGCTGGTATTATAATATGTTACTCTCTACCTCCCCCTACAGGCTGGTATTATAATATTTTACTCTCTACCTCCCCCTATAGGCTGGTATTATAATATGTTACTCTCTACCTCCCTCTACAGGCTGGTATTATAATATGTTACTCTCTACCTCCCTCTACAGGCTGGTATTATAATATCTTACTCTCTACCTCCCCCTACAGACTGGTATTATACTATGTTACTCTCTACCTCCCCCTACAGGCTGGTATAATAATATGTTACTCTCTACCTCCCCCTAGAGGCTGGTATTATAATATGTTACTCTCTACCTCCCCCTAGAGACTGGTATTATACTATGTTACTCTCTACCTCCCCCTACAGGCTGGTATTATAATATGTTACTCTCTACCTCCCCCTACAGGTTGGTATTATAATATGTGACTCTCTACCTCCCCCTACAGGCTGGTATTATAATATGTTACTCTCTACCTCCCTCTACAGGCTGGTATTATAATATCTTACTCTCTACCTCCCCCTAGAGACTGGTATTATACTATGTTACTCTCTACCTCCCCCTACAGGCTGGTATTATAATATGTTACTCTCTACCTCCCCCTACAGGCTGGTATTATAATATGTGACTCTCTACCTCCCCCTACAGGCTGGTATTATAATATTTTACTCTCTACCTCCCCCTACAGGCTGGTATTATAATATGTTACTCTATACCTCCCCCTACAGGCTGGTATTATAATATGTTACTCTCTACCTCCCCCTACAGGCTGGTATTATACTATGTTACTCTCTACCTCCCCCTAAAGGCTGGTATTATAATATGTTACTCTCTACCTCCCCATACAGGATGGTATAATAATATGTTAATCTCTACCAATCGATTGATCAATCGGTCGAACAATTAACCCCGGCCCCTCCCCCAGCCACTATGTGGGCGTGGCATATCACCTTGGGGGTGTGGTTTCGAGCCGGGGGTGTGGCCTATTGGTGAGGGGGGAGTGGTTTGGAGCTGTGGGCTTGGCCTATCACCAAGGGGGTGTGGTTTGGAGCTATGGGCGTGGCCTATCGCCAAGGGGGGGTGTGGTTTAAGGCTAGGGGTGTGGCCTATCGCCATGGGGGCGTGGTTTGGTGCTGGGGACGTGGCCTGTCGGCTTGGGGCGAGGGGCTGTGGTTTGAAGCTGGGGGCGTGGCCTATCGCCATCGGGGCGTGGTTTGGAGCGGGGGGCGTGGCCTGTCGGCTTGGGGGCGTGGTTTACAGCAGTGGGACTCAAAAATAGCAGATCTACAAGCTCGTAGATCATAGCTCTACGAGCTTGTAGATCTGATATCGGCTGGGGGTGGGCGTGGCCTATCACCCCGGGGGGTGGGGTCTGAAGCTGTGGGCGGGGCCTATTGGCTTGGGGGCGAAAAAAATAGCAGATCTACAAGCTCGTAGAGCATAGCTCTACGAGCTTGTAGATCTGCTATTTTTGAGTCCCACTGCTGTATACCACGCCCCCAAGCCAACAAGCCACGCCCCCAGCTCCAAACCACATCCCCATGGCGATAGGCCACGCCCCCAGCTTCAAACCACACACCCCTCGCCGATAGAGGACAAGCACACGGCTTAAGACCCCAATCCAAGGGGAAAGGCCACGCCCCCAAGCCGACAGGCCCCGCCCCCCGCTCCAAACCACGCCCCCATGGCGATAGGCCACGCCCCCAGCTTCAAACCACAGCCCCCTCGCCGATAGAGGACAAGCACACAGCTTAAAACCCCAATCCAAGGGGAAAGGCCACGCCCCCGGCTTGAAACCACGCCCCCAAGCCAATAAGCCCCGCCCACAGCTTCAGACCCCACCCCCCAGGGCGATAGGCCACGCCCAACCCCAGCCGATATCAGATCTACAAGCTCGTAGAGCTATGCTCTACGAGCTTGTAGATCTGCTATTTTTGAGTCCCACTGCTGTAAACCACGCCCCCAAGCCGACAGGCCACGCCCCCCGCTCCAAACCATGCCCCCATGGCGATAGGCCACGCCCCCAGCTTCAAACCACACACCCCTCGCCGATAGAGGACAAGCACACGGCTTAAGACCCCAATCCAACGGGAAAGGCCACGCCCCCAGCTTGAAACCACGCCCCCAAGCCAATAGGCCCCGCCCAGAGCTTCAGACCCCATCCCCCGGGGTGATAGGCCACGCCCACCCCCAGCCGATATCAGATCTACAAGCTCGTAGAGCTATGATCTACGAGCTTGTAGATCCGCTATTTTTGAGTCCCACTGCTGTAAACCACGCCCCCAAGCCGATAAGCCACGCCCCCAGCTTCAAACCACGCCTCCAAGCCGACAGGCCCCGCCCACAGCTTCAGACCCCACCCCCCGGGGTGATAGGCCACGCCCAACCCCAGCCGATATCAGATCTACAAGCTCGTAGAGCTATGATCTACGAGCTTGTAGATCTGCTATTTTTGAGTCCCACTGCTGTAAACCACGCCCCCAAGCCGACAGGCCACGCCCCCCGCTCCAAACCACGCCCCGATGGCGATAGGCCACGCCCCCAGCTTCAAACCACAGCCCCTCGCCCCAAGCCGACAGGCCACGCCCCCAGCTCCAAACCACGCCCCCATGTCGATAGGCTACGCCCCTAGCCTTAAACCACACCCCCTTGGCGATAGGCCACGCCCATAGCTCCAAACCACACCCCCTTGGTGATAGGCCAAGCCCATAGCTCCAAACCACTTCCCCCTCACCAATAGGCCACACCCCCAGCTCGAAACCACACCCCCAAGGTGATAGGCCACGCCCACATAGTGGCTGGGGGAGGGGCCGGGGTTAATTGTTCGACCGATTGATCAATCGATTGGTAGAGAGTAACATATTATTATACCAGCCTGTAGGGGGAGGTAGAGAGTAACATATTATAATACCAGCCTGTAGGGGGAGGTAGAGAGTCACATATTATAATACCAACCTGTAGGGGGAGGTAGAGAGTAACATATTATAATACCAGCCTGTAGGGGGAGGTAGAGAGTAACATAGTATAATACCAGTCTCTAGGGGGAGGTAGAGAGTAACATATTATAATACCAGCCTGTAGGGGGAGGTAGAGAGTCACATATTATAATACCAGCCTGTAGGGGGAGGTAGAGAGTCACATATTATAATACCAGCCTATAGGGGGAGGTAGAGAGTCACATATTATAATACCAGCCTGTAGGGGGAGGTAGAGAGTAACATATTATAATACCAGCCTGTAGGGGGAGGTAGAGAGTCACATATTATAATACCAGCCTGTAGGGGAGGTAGAGAGTAACATATTATAATACCAGCCTGTAGGGGGAGGTAGAGAGTAACATATTATAATACCAGCCTTTAGGGGGAGGTAGAGAGTAACATATTATAATACCAGCCTGTAGGGGGAGGTAGAGAGTAACATATTATAATACCAGCCTGTAGAGGGAGGTAGAGGGTAACATATTATAATACCAGCCTGTAGGGGGAGGTAGAGAGTAACATATTATAATACCAGCCTGTAGGGGGAGGTAGAGAGTAACATATTATAATACCAGCCTGTAGGGGGAGGTAGAGAGTAACATATTATAGTACCAGCCTGTAGGGGGAGGTAGAGAGTCACATATTATAATACCAGCCTGTAGGGGAGGTAGAGAGTAACCTATTATAATACCAGCCTGTAGGGGGAGGTAGAGAGTCACATATTATAATACCAGCCTGTAGGGGAAAATGTCACCAAAGTGCTTATCTCAGCCCAAAAATGCTATTTTGAGCCACGATTTTTTAAAGAAAGTGGGTGTCAGTTTTGTCTGAAGGAAGGCATTAGGGCTCATGTATTTTGTGTTGGGCTCCTAAAACCCACTTTTAGAGACCTCACAAAGTCAGCAGCCACTTAGAATGTACTGGGAACAGGTTACAGGAAAATGTCACCAAAGTGCTTATCTCAGTCTAAAAATGCTATTTTGACCCAAGATTTTTTTAAGAAAGTGGGTGTCAGTTTTGTCTGAAAGAAGGCATTAGGGCTCATGTATTTTGTGTTGGGCTCCTAAAACCCACTTTTAGAAACCTCACAAAGTCAGCAGCCACTTAGAATGTACTGGGAACAAGTTACAGGAAAATGTCACCAAAGTGATTATCTCAGTCTGAAAATGCTATTTTGACCCAAGATTTTTTAAAGAAAGTGGGTGTCAGTTTTGTCTGAAGGAAGGCATTAGGGCTCATGTATTTTGTGTTGGGCTCCTAAAACCCACTTTTACAGACCTCATAAAGTCAGCAGCCACTTAAAATGTACTGGGAACAAGTTACAGGAAAATGTCACCAAAGTGCTTATCTCAGCCCAAAAATGCTATTTTGAGCCACGATTTTTTAAGGAAAGTGGGTGTCAGTTTTGTCTGAAGGAAGGCATTAGGGCTCATGTATTTTGTGTTGGGCTCCTAAAACCCACTTTTAGAGACCTCACAAAGTCAGCAGCCACTTAGAATCTACTGGGAACAAGTTACAGGAAAATGTCACCAAAGTGATTATCTCAGTCTGAAAATGCTATTTTGACCCAAGATTTTTTAAAGAAAGTGGGTGTCAGTTTTGTCTGAAGGAAGGCATTAGGGCTCATGTATTTTGTGTTGGGCTCCTAAAACCCACTTTTACAGACCTCACAAAGTCAGCAGCCACTTAAAATGTACTGGGAACAAGTTACAGGAAAATGTCACCAAAGTGCTTATCTCAGCCCAAAAATGCTATTTTGAGCCACGATTTTTTAAAGAAAGTGGGTGTCAGTTTTGTCTGAAGGAAGGCATTAGGGCTCATGTATTTTGTGTTGGGCTCCTAAAACCCACTTTTAGAGACCTCACAAAGTCAGCAGCCACTTAGAATGTACTGGGAACAAGTTACAGGAAAATGTCACCAAAGTGCTTATCTCAGTCTAAAAATGCTATTTTGACCCAAGATTTTTTTAAGAAAGTGGGCGTCAGTTTTGTCTGAAAGAAGGCATTAGGGCTCATGCATTTTGTGTTGGGCTCCTAAAACCCAATTTTACAGACCTCACAAAGTCAGCAGCCACTTAAAATGTACTGGGAACAAGTTACAGGAAAATGTCACCAAAGTGCTTATCTCAGCCCAAAAATGCTATTTTGAACCACGATTTTTTAAAGAAAGTGGGTGTCAGTTTTGTCTGAAGGAAGGCATTAGGGCTCATGTATTTTGTGTTGGGCTCCTAAAACCCACTTTTAGAGACCTCACAAAGTCAGCAGCCACTTAGAATGTACTGGGAACAAGTTACAGGAAAATGTCACCAAAGTGCTTATCTCAGTCTAAAAATGCTATTTTGACCCAAGATTTTTTTAAGAAAGTGGGTGTCAGTTTTGTCTGAAGGAAGGCATTAGGGCTCATGTATTTTGTGTTGGGCTCCTAAAACCCACTTTTAGAGACCTCACAAAGTCAGCAGCCACTTAGAATGTACTGGGAACAAGTTACAGGAAAATGTCACCAAAGTGATTATCTCAGTCTGAAAATGCTATTTTGACCCAAGATTTTTTAAAGAAAGTGGGTGTCAGTTTTGTCTGAAGGAAGGCATTAGGGCTCATGTATTTTGTGTTGGGCTCCTAAAACCCACTTTTACAGACCTCACAAAGTCAGCAGCCACTTAAAATGTACTGGGAACAAGTTACAGGAAAATGTCACCAAAGTGCTTATCTCAGCCCAAAAATGCTATTTTGAGCCACGATTTTTTAAAGAAAGTGGGTGTCAGTTTTGTATGAAGGAAGGCATTGGGGCTCATGTATTTTGTGTTGGGCTCCTAAAACCCACTTTTAGAGACCTCACAAAGTCAGCAGCCACTTAGAATGTACTGGGAACAAGTTACAGGAAAATGTGACCAAAGTGCTTATCTCAGCCCAAAAATGCCATTTTGAGCCACAATTTTTTAAAGAAAGTGGGTGTCAGTTTTGTATGAAGGAAGGCATTGGGGCTCATGTATTTTGTGTTGGGCTCCTAAAACCCACTTTTAGAGACCTCACAAAGTCAGCAGCCACTTAGAATGTACTGGGAACAAGTTACAGGAAAATGTCAAAATAGCATTTTTAGGCTGAGATAAGCACTTTGGTGACACTTTCCTGTAACTTGTTCCCAGTACATTCTAAGTGGCTGCTGACTTTGTGAGGTCTCTAAAAGTGGGTTTTAGGAGCCCAACACAAAATACATGAGCCCTAATGCCTTCCTTCAGACAAAACTGACACCCACTTTCTTAAAAATACGTATTATAATATGTGACTCTCTACCTCCCCCTACAGGCTGGTATTATAATATGTTACTCTCTACCTCCCCCTACAGGCTGGTATTATAATATGTTACTCTCTACCTCCCCCTACAGGCTGGTATTATAATATGTTACTCTCTACCTCCCCCTACAGGCTGGTATTATAATATGTTACTCTCTACCTCCCCTACAGGCTGGTATTATAATATGTGACTCTCTACCTCCCCCTACAGGCTGGTATTATAATATGTTACTCTCTACCTCCCCCTACAGGCTGGTATTATAATATGTGACTCTCTACCTCCCCCTACAGGCTGGTATTATAATATGTGACTCTCTACCTCCCCCTACAGGCTGGTATTATAATATGTTACTCTCTACCTCCCCCTACAGGTTGGTATTATAATATGTGACTCTCTACCTCCCCCTACAGGCTGGTATTATAATATGTTACTCTCTACCTCCCCCTACAGGCTGGTATTATAATATGTTACTCTCTACCTCCCTCTACAGGCTGGTATTATAATATCTTACTCTCTACCTCCCCCTACAGACTGGTATTATTCTATGTTACTCTCTACCTCCCCCTACAGGCTGGTATTATAATATGTTACTCTCTACCTCCCTCTACAGGCTGGTATTATAATATCTTACTCTCTACCTCCCCCTACAGACTGGTATTATACTATGTTACTCTCTACCTCCCCCTACAGGCTGGTATAATAATATGTTACTCTCTACCTCCCCCTAGAGGCTGGTATTATAATATGTTACTCTCTACCTCCCCCTAGAGACTGGTATTATACTATGTTACTCTCTACCTCCCCCTACAGGCTGGTATTATAATATGTTACTCTCTACCTCCCCCTACAGGTTGGTATTATAATATGTTACTCTCTACCTCCCCCTACAGGCTGGTATTATAATATGTTACTCTCTACCTCCCCCTATAGGCTGGTATTATAATATGTTACTCTCTACCTCCCCTACAGGCTGGTATTATAATATGTGACTCTCTACCTCCCCCTACAGGCTGGTATTATAATATGTTACTCTCTACCTCCCCCTACAGGCTGGTATTATAATATGTGACTCTCTACCTCCCCCTACAGGCTGGTATTATAATATGTGACTCTCTACCTCCCCCTACAGGCTGGTATTATAATATGTGACTCTCTACCTCCCCCTACAGGCTGGTATTATAATATGTTACTCTCTACCTCCCCCTACAGGCTGGTATTATAATATGTTACTCTCTACCTCCCCCTATAGGCTGGTATTATAATATGTTACTCTCTACCTCCCTCTACAGGCTGGTATTATAATATGTTACTCTCTACCTCCCTCTACAGGCTGGTATTATAATATCTTACTCTCTACCTCCCCCTACAGACTGGTATTATACTATGTTACTCTCTACCTCCCCCTACAGGCTGGTATAATAATATGTTACTCTCTACCTCCCCCTAGAGGCTGGTATTATAATATGTTACTCTCTACCTCCCCCTAGAGACTGGTATTATACTATGTTACTCTCTACCTCCCCCTACAGGCTGGTATTATAATATGTTACTCTCTACCTCCCCCTACAGGTTGGTATTATAATATGTGACTCTCTACCTCCCCCTACAGGCTGGTATTATAATATGTTACTCTCTACCTCCCTCTACAGGTTGGTATTATAATATCTTACTCTCTACCTCCCCCTAGAGACTGGTATTATACTATGTTACTCTCTACCTCCCCCTACAGGCTGGTATTATAATATGTTACTCTCTACCTCCCCCTACAGGCTGGTATTATAATATGTGACTCTCTACCTCCCCCTACAGGCTGGTATTATAATATTTTACTCTCTACCTCCCCCTACAGGCTGGTATTATAATATGTTACTCTATACCTCCCCCTACAGGCTGGTATTATAATATGTTACTCTCTACCTCCCCCTACAGGCTGGTATTATACTATGTTACTCTCTACCTCCCCCTAAAGGCTGGTATTATAATATGTTACTCTCTACCTCCCCCTACAGGATGGTATAATAATATGTTAATCTCTACCAATCGATTGATCAATCGGTCGAACAATTAACCCCGGCCCCTCCCCCAGCCACTATGTGGGCGTGGCATATCACCTTGGGGGTGTGGTTTCGAGCCGGGGGTGTGGCCTATTGGTGAGGGGGGAGTGGTTTGGAGCTGTGGGCTTGGCCTATCACCAAGGGGGTGTGGTTTGGAGCTATGGGCGTGGCCTATCGCCAAGGGGGGTGTGGTTTAAGGCTAGGGGTGTGGCCTATCGCCATGGGGGCGTGGTTTGGTGCTGGGGACGTGGCCTGTCGGCTTGGGGCGAGGGGCTGTGGTTTGAAGCTGGGGGCGTGGCCTATCGCCATCGGGGCGTGGTTTGGAGCGGGGGGCGTGGCCTGTCGGCTTGGGGGCGTGGTTTACAGCAGTGGGACTCAAAAATAGCAGATCTACAAGCTCGTAGATCATAGCTCTACGAGCTTGTAGATCTGATATCGGCTGGGGGTGGGCGTGGCCTATCACCCCGGGGGGTGGGGTCTGAAGCTGTGGGCGGGGCCTATTGGCTTGGGGGCGAAAAAAATAGCAGATCTACAAGCTCGTAGAGCATAGCTCTACGAGCTTGTAGATCTGCTATTTTTGAGTCCCACTGCTGTATACCACGCCCCCAAGCCAACAAGCCACGCCCCCAGCTCCAAACCACATCCCCATGGCGATAGGCCACGCCCCCAGCTTCAAACCACACACCCCTCGCCGATAGAGGACAAGCACACGGCTTAAGACCCCAATCCAAGGGGAAAGGCCACGCCCCCAAGCCGACAGGCCCCGCCCCCCGCTCCAAACCACGCCCCCATGGCGATAGGCCACGCCCCCAGCTTCAAACCACAGCCCCCTCGCCGATAGAGGACAAGCACACAGCTTAAAACCCCAATCCAAGGGGAAAGGCCACGCCCCCGGCTTGAAACCACGCCCCCAAGCCAATAAGCCCCGCCCACAGCTTCAGACCCCACCCCCCAGGGCGATAGGCCACGCCCAACCCCAGCCGATATCAGATCTACAAGCTCGTAGAGCTATGCTCTACGAGCTTGTAGATCTGCTATTTTTGAGTCCCACTGCTGTAAACCACGCCCCCAAGCCGACAGGCCACGCCCCCCGCTCCAAACCATGCCCCCATGGCGATAGGCCACGCCCCCAGCTTCAAACCACACACCCCTCGCCGATAGAGGACAAGCACACGGCTTAAGACCCCAATCCAACGGGAAAGGCCACGCCCCCAGCTTGAAACCACGCCCCCAAGCCAATAGGCCCCGCCCAGAGCTTCAGACCCCATCCCCCGGGGTGATAGGCCACGCCCACCCCCAGCCGATATCAGATCTACAAGCTCGTAGAGCTATGATCTACGAGCTTGTAGATCCGCTATTTTTGAGTCCCACTGCTGTAAACCACGCCCCCAAGCCGATAAGCCACGCCCCCAGCTTCAAACCACGCCTCCAAGCCGACAGGCCCCGCCCACAGCTTCAGACCCCACCCCCCGGGGTGATAGGCCACGCCCAACCCCAGCCGATATCAGATCTACAAGCTCGTAGAGCTATGATCTACGAGCTTGTAGATCTGCTATTTTTGAGTCCCACTGCTGTAAACCACGCCCCCAAGCCGACAGGCCACGCCCCCCGCTCCAAACCACGCCCCGATGGCGATAGGCCACGCCCCCAGCTTCAAACCACAGCCCCTCGCCCCAAGCCGACAGGCCACGCCCCCAGCTCCAAACCACGCCCCCATGTCGATAGGCTACGCCCCTAGCCTTAAACCACACCCCCTTGGCGATAGGCCACGCCCATAGCTCCAAACCACACCCCCTTGGTGATAGGCCAAGCCCATAGCTCCAAACCACTTCCCCCTCACCAATAGGCCACACCCCCGGCTCGAAACCACACCCCCAAGGTGATAGGCCACGCCCACATAGTGGCTGGGGGAGGGGCCGGGGTTAATTGTTCGACCGATTGATCAATCGATTGGTAGAGAGTAACATATTATTATACCAGCCTGTAGGGGGAGGTAGAGAGTAACATATTATAATACCAGCCTGTAGGGGGAGGTAGAGAGTCACATATTATAATACCAACCTGTAGGGGGAGGTAGAGAGTAACATATTATAATACCAGCCTGTAGGGGGAGGTAGAGAGTAACATAGTATAATACCAGTCTCTAGGGGGAGGTAGAGAGTAACATATTATAATACCAGCCTTTAGGGGGAGGTAGAGAGTAACATATTATTATACCAGCCTGTAGGGGGAGGTAGAGAGTAACATATTATAATACCAGCCTGTAGAGGGAGGTAGAGAGTAACATATTATAATACTAGCCTGTAGGGGGAGGTAGAGAGTAACATATTATAATACCAGCCTGTAGGGGGAGGTAGAGAGTCACATATTATAATACCAACCTGTAGGGGGAGGTAGAGAGTAACATATTATAATACCAGCCTGTAGGGGGAGGTAGAGAGTCACATATTATAATACCAGCCTGTAGGGGGAGGTAGAGAGTAACATATTATAATACCAGCCTGTAGGGGGAGGTAGAGAGTAACATATTATAATACCAGCCTGTAGAGGGAGGTAGAGGGTAACATATTATAATACCAGCCTGTAGGGGGAGGTAGAGAGTAACATATTATAATACCAGCCTGTAGGGGGAGGTAGAGAGTAACATATTATAATACCAGCCTGTAGGGGGAGGTAGAGAGTAACATATTATAGTACCAGCCTGTAGGGGGAGGTAGAGAGTCACATATTATAATACCAGCCTGTAGGGGAGGTAGAGAGTAACCTATTATAATACCAGCCTGTAGGGGGAGGTAGAGAGTCACATATTATAATACCAGCCTGTAGGGGAAAATGTCACCAAAGTGCTTATCTCAGCCCAAAAATGCTATTTTGAGCCACGATTTTTTAAAGAAAGTGGGTGTCAGTTTTGTCTGAAGGAAGGCATTAGGGCTCATGTATTTTGTGTTGGGCTCCTAAAACCCACTTTTAGAGACCTCACAAAGTCAGCAGCCACTTAGAATGTACTGGGAACAAGTTACAGGAAAATGTCACCAAAGTGCTTATCTCAGTCTAAAAATGCTATTTTGACCCAAGATTTTTTTAAGAAAGTGGGTGTCAGTTTTGTCTGAAAGAAGGCATTAGGGCTCATGTATTTTGTGTTGGGCTCCTAAAACCCACTTTTAGAGACCTCACAAAGTCAGCAGCCACTTAGAATGTACTGGGAACAAGTTACAGGAAAATGTCACCAAAGTGATTATCTCACTCTGAAAATGCTATTTTGACCCAAGATTTTTTAAAGAAAGTGGGTGTCAGTTTTGTCTGAAGGAAGGCATTAGGGCTCATGTATTTTGTGTTGGGCTCCTAAAACCCACTTTTACAGACCTCACAAAGTCAGCAGCCACTTAAAATGTACTGGGAACAAGTTACAGGAAAATGTCACCAAAGTGCTTATCTCAGCCCAAAAATGCTATTTTGAGCCACGATTTTTTAAGGAAAGTGGTTGTCAGTTTTGTCTGAAGGAAGGCATTAGGGCTCATGTATTTTGTGTTGGGCTCCTAAAACCCACTTTTAGAGACCTCACAAAGTCAGCAGCCACTTAGAATGTACTGGGAACAAGTTACAGGAAAATGTCACCAAAGTGATTATCTCAGTCTGAAAATGCTATTTTGACCCAAGATTTTTTAAAGAAAGTGGGTGTCAGTTTTGTCTGAAGGAAGGCATTAGGGCTCATGTATTTTGTGTTGGGCTCCTAAAACCCACTTTTAGAGACCTCACAAAGTCAGCAGCCACTTAGAATGTACTGGGAACAAGTTACAGGAAAATGTCACCAAAGTGCTTATCTCAGTCTAAAAATGCTATTTTGACCCAAGATTTTTTTAAGAAAGTGGGTGTCAGTTTTGTCTGAAAGAAGGCATTAGGGCTCATGTATTTTGTGTTGGGCTCCTAAAACCCACTTTTAGAGACCTCACAAAGTCAGCAGCCACTTAGAATGTACTGGGAACAAGTTACAGGAAAATGTCACCAAAGTGCTTATCTCAGTCTAAAAATGCTATTTTGACCCAAGATTTTTTTAAGAAAGTGGGCGTCAGTTTTGTCTGAAAGAAGGCATTAGGGCTCATGTATTTTGTGTTGGGCTCCTAAAACCCAATTTTACAGACCTCACAAAGTCAGCAGCCACTTAAAATGTACTGGGAACAAGTTACAGGAAAATGTCACCAAAGTGCTTATCTCAGCCCAAAAATGCTATTTTGAACCACGATTTTTTAAAGAAAGTGGGTGTCAGTTTTGTCTGAAGGAAGGCATTAGGGCTCATGTATTTTGTGTTGGGCTCCTAAAACCCACTTTTAGAGACCTCACAAAGTCAGCAGCCACTTAGAATGTACTGGGAACAAGTTACAGGAAAATGTCACCAAAGTGCTTATCTCAGTCTAAAAATGCTATTTTGACCCAAGATTTTTTTAAGAAAGTGGGTGTCAGTTTTGTCTGAAGGAAGGCATTAGGGCTCATGTATTTTGTGTTGGGCTCCTAAAACCCACTTTTACAGACCTCACAAAGTCAGCAGCCACTTAAAATGTACTGGGAACAAGTTACAGGAAAATGTGACCAAAGTGCTTATCTCAGCCCAAAAATGCCATTTTGAGCCACGATTTTTTAAAGAAAGTGGGTGTCAGTTTTGTATGAAGGAAGGCATTGGGGCTCATGTATTTTGTGTTGGGCTCCTAAAACCCACTTTTAGAGACCTCACAAAGTCAGCAGCCGCAGTTAGAATGTACTGGGAACAAGTTACAGGAAAATGTCAAAATAGCATTTTTAGGCTGAGATAAGCACTTTGGTGACACTTTCCTGTAACTTGTTCCCAGTACATTCTAAGTGGCTGCTGACTTTGTGAGGTCTCTAAAAGTGGGTTTTAGGAGCCCAACACAAAATACATGAGCCCTAATGCCTTCCTTCAGACAAAACTGACACCCACTTTCTTAAAAATACGTATTATAATATGTGACTCTCTACCTCCCCCTACAGGCTGGTATTATAATATGTTACTCTCTACCTCCCCCTACAGGCTGGTATTATAATATGTTACTCTCTACCTCCCCCTACAGGCTGGTATTATAATATGTTACTCTCTACCTCCCCCTACAGGCTGGTATTATAATATGTTACTCTCTACCTCCCCTACAGGCTGGTATTATAATATGTGACTCTCTACCTCCCCCTACAGGCTGGTATTATAATATGTTACTGTTTACCTCCCCCTACAGGCTGGTATTATAATATGTGACTCTCTACCTCCCCCTACAGGCTGGTATTATAATATGTGACTCTCTACCTCCCCCTACAGGCTGGTATTATAATATGTTACTCTCTACCTCCCCCTACAGGTTGGTATTATAATATGTGACTCTCTACCTCCCCCTACAGGCTGGTATTATAATATGTTACTCTCTACCTCCCCCTACAGGCTGGTATTATAATATGTTACTCTCTACCTCCCTCTACAGGCTGGTATTATAATATCTTACTCTCTACCTCCCCCTACAGACTGGTATTATACTATGTTACTCTCTACCTCCCCCTACAGGCTGGTATTATAATATGTTACTCTCTACCTCCCTCTACAGGCTGGTATTATAATATCTTACTCTCTACCTCCCCCTACAGACTGGTATTATACTATGTTACTCTCTACCTCCCCCTACAGGCTGGTATAATAATATGTTACTCTCTACCTCCCCCTAGAGGCTGGTATTATAATATGTTACTCTCTACCTCCCCCTAGAGACTGGTATTATACTATGTTACTCTCTACCTCCCCCTACAGGCTGGTATTATAATATGTTACTCTCTACCTCCCCCTACAGGTTGGTATTATAATATGTTACTCTCTACCTCCCCCTACAGGCTGGTATTATAATATGTTACTCTCTACCTCTCCCTATAGGCTGGTATTATAATATGTTACTCTCTACCTCCCCTACAGGCTGGTATTATAATATGTGACTCTCTACCTCCCCCTACAGGCTGGTATTATAATATGTTACTCTCTACCTCCCCCTACAGGCTGGTATTATAATATGTGACTCTCTACCTCCCCCTACAGGCTGGTATTATAATATGTGACTCTCTACCTCCCCCTACAGGCTGGTATTATAATATGTGACTCTCTACCTCCCCCTACAGGCTGGTATTATAATATGTTACTCTCTACCTCCCCCTACAGGCTGGTATTATAATATGTTACTCTCTACCTCCCCCTATAGGCTGGTATTATAATATGTTACTCTCTACCTCCCTCTACAGGCTGGTATTATAATATGTTACTCTCTACCTCCCTCTACAGGCTGGTATTATAATATCTTACTCTCTACCTCCCCCTACAGACTGGTATTATACTATGTTACTCTCTACCTCCCCCTACAGGCTGGTATAATAATATGTTACTCTCTACCTCCCCCTAGAGGCTGGTATTATAATATGTTACTCTCTACCTCCCCCTAGAGACTGGTATTATACTATGTTACTCTCTACCTCCCCCTACAGGCTGGTATTATAATATGTTACTCTCTACCTCCCCCTACAGGTTGGTATTATAATATGTGACTCTCTACCTCCCCCTACAGGCTGGTATTATAATATGTTACTCTCTACCTCCCTCTACAGGTTGGTATTATAATATCTTACTCTCTACCTCCCCCTAGAGACTGGTATTATACTATGTTACTCTCTACCTCCCCCTACAGGCTGGTATTATAATATGTTACTCTCTACCTCCCCCTACAGGCTGGTATTATAATATGTGACTCTCTACCTCCCCCTACAGGCTGGTATTATAATATTTTACTCTCTACCTCCCCCTACAGGCTGGTATTATAATATGTTACTCTATACCTCCCCCTACAGGCTGGTATTATAATATGTTACTCTCTACCTCCCCCTACAGGCTGGTATTATACTATGTTACTCTCTACCTCCCCCTAAAGGCTGGTATTATAATATGTTACTCTCTACCTCCCCCTACAGGATGGTATAATAATATGTTAATCTCTACCAATCGATTGATCAATCGGTCGAACAATTAACCCCGGCCCCTCCCCCAGCCACTATGTGGGCGTGGCATATCACCTTGGGGGTGTGGTTTCGAGCCGGGGGTGTGGCCTATTGGTGAGGGGGGAGTGGTTTGGAGCTGTGGGCTTGGCCTATCACCAAGGGGGTGTGGTTTGGAGCTATGGGCGTGGCCTATCGCCAAGGGGGGTGTGGTTTAAGGCTAGGGGTGTGGCCTATCGCCATGGGGGCGTGGTTTGGTGCTGGGGACGTGGCCTGTCGGCTTGGGGCGAGGGGCTGTGGTTTGAAGCTGGGGGCGTGGCCTATCGCCATCGGGGCGTGGTTTGGAGCGGGGGGCGTGGCCTGTCGGCTTGGGGGCGTGGTTTACAGCAGTGGGACTCAAAAATAGCAGATCTACAAGCTCGTAGATCATAGCTCTACGAGCTTGTAGATCTGATATCGGCTGGGGGTGGGCGTGGCCTATCACCCCGGGGGGTGGGGTCTGAAGCTGTGGGCGGGGCCTATTGGCTTGGGGGCGAAAAAAATAGCAGATCTACAAGCTCGTAGAGCATAGCTCTACGAGCTTGTAGATCTGCTATTTTTGAGTCCCACTGCTGTATACCACGCCCCCAAGCCAACAAGCCACGCCCCCAGCTCCAAACCACATCCCCATGGCGATAGGCCACGCCCCCAGCTTCAAACCACACACCCCTCGCCGATAGAGGACAAGCACACGGCTTAAGACCCCAATCCAAGGGGAAAGGCCACGCCCCCAAGCCGACAGGCCCCGCCCCCCGCTCCAAACCACGCCCCCATGGCGATAGGCCACGCCCCCAGCTTCAAACCACAGCCCCCTCGCCGATAGAGGACAAGCACACAGCTTAAAACCCCAATCCAAGGGGAAAGGCCACGCCCCCGGCTTGAAACCACGCCCCCAAGCCAATAAGCCCCGCCCACAGCTTCAGACCCCACCCCCCAGGGCGATAGGCCACGCCCAACCCCAGCCGATATCAGATCTACAAGCTCGTAGAGCTATGCTCTACGAGCTTGTAGATCTGCTATTTTTGAGTCCCACTGCTGTAAACCACGCCCCCAAGCCGACAGGCCACGCCCCCCGCTCCAAACCATGCCCCCATGGCGATAGGCCACGCCCCCAGCTTCAAACCACACACCCCTCGCCGATAGAGGACAAGCACACGGCTTAAGACCCCAATCCAACGGGAAAGGCCACGCCCCCAGCTTGAAACCACGCCCCCAAGCCAATAGGCCCCGCCCAGAGCTTCAGACCCCATCCCCCGGGGTGATAGGCCACGCCCACCCCCAGCCGATATCAGATCTACAAGCTCGTAGAGCTATGATCTACGAGCTTGTAGATCCGCTATTTTTGAGTCCCACTGCTGTAAACCACGCCCCCAAGCCGATAAGCCACGCCCCCAGCTTCAAACCACGCCTCCAAGCCGACAGGCCCCGCCCACAGCTTCAGACCCCACCCCCCGGGGTGATAGGCCACGCCCAACCCCAGCCGATATCAGATCTACAAGCTCGTAGAGCTATGATCTACGAGCTTGTAGATCTGCTATTTTTGAGTCCCACTGCTGTAAACCACGCCCCCAAGCCGACAGGCCACGCCCCCCGCTCCAAACCACGCCCCGATGGCGATAGGCCACGCCCCCAGCTTCAAACCACAGCCCCTCGCCCCAAGCCGACAGGCCACGCCCCCAGCTCCAAACCACGCCCCCATGTCGATAGGCTACGCCCCTAGCCTTAAACCACACCCCCTTGGCGATAGGCCACGCCCATAGCTCCAAACCACACCCCCTTGGTGATAGGCCAAGCCCATAGCTCCAAACCACTTCCCCCTCACCAATAGGCCACACCCCCGGCTCGAAACCACACCCCCAAGGTGATAGGCCACGCCCACATAGTGGCTGGGGGAGGGGCCGGGGTTAATTGTTCGACCGATTGATCAATCGATTGGTAGAGAGTAACATATTATTATACCAGCCTGTAGGGGGAGGTAGAGAGTAACATATTATAATACCAGCCTGTAGGGGGAGGTAGAGAGTCACATATTATAATACCAACCTGTAGGGGGAGGTAGAGAGTAACATATTATAATACCAGCCTGTAGGGGGAGGTAGAGAGTAACATAGTATAATACCAGTCTCTAGGGGGAGGTAGAGAGTAACATATTATAATACCAGCCTTTAGGGGGAGGTAGAGAGTAACATATTATTATACCAGCCTGTAGGGGGAGGTAGAGAGTAACATATTATAATACCAGCCTGTAGAGGGAGGTAGAGAGTAACATATTATAATACTAGCCTGTAGGGGGAGGTAGAGAGTAACATATTATAATACCAGCCTGTAGGGGGAGGTAGAGAGTCACATATTATAATACCAACCTGTAGGGGGAGGTAGAGAGTAACATATTATAATACCAGCCTGTAGGGGGAGGTAGAGAGTCACATATTATAATACCAGCCTGTAGGGGGAGGTAGAGAGTAACATATTATAATACCAGCCTGTAGGGGGAGGTAGAGAGTAACATATTATAATACCAGCCTGTAGAGGGAGGTAGAGGGTAACATATTATAATACCAGCCTGTAGGGGGAGGTAGAGAGTAACATATTATAATACCAGCCTGTAGGGGGAGGTAGAGAGTAACATATTATAATACCAGCCTGTAGGGGGAGGTAGAGAGTAACATATTATAGTACCAGCCTGTAGGGGGAGGTAGAGAGTCACATATTATAATACCAGCCTGTAGGGGAGGTAGAGAGTAACCTATTATAATACCAGCCTGTAGGGGGAGGTAGAGAGTCACATATTATAATACCAGCCTGTAGGGGAAAATGTCACCAAAGTGCTTATCTCAGCCCAAAAATGCTATTTTGAGCCACGATTTTTTAAAGAAAGTGGGTGTCAGTTTTGTCTGAAGGAAGGCATTAGGGCTCATGTATTTTGTGTTGGGCTCCTAAAACCCACTTTTAGAGACCTCACAAAGTCAGCAGCCACTTAGAATGTACTGGGAACAAGTTACAGGAAAATGTCACCAAAGTGCTTATCTCAGTCTAAAAATGCTATTTTGACCCAAGATTTTTTTAAGAAAGTGGGTGTCAGTTTTGTCTGAAAGAAGGCATTAGGGCTCATGTATTTTGTGTTGGGCTCCTAAAACCCACTTTTAGAGACCTCACAAAGTCAGCAGCCACTTAGAATGTACTGGGAACAAGTTACAGGAAAATGTCACCAAAGTGATTATCTCACTCTGAAAATGCTATTTTGACCCAAGATTTTTTAAAGAAAGTGGGTGTCAGTTTTGTCTGAAGGAAGGCATTAGGGCTCATGTATTTTGTGTTGGGCTCCTAAAACCCACTTTTACAGACCTCACAAAGTCAGCAGCCACTTAAAATGTACTGGGAACAAGTTACAGGAAAATGTC
The DNA here is from genome assembly GCF_963280865.1 of Gymnoscopelus braueri. Lineage (NCBI taxonomy): Eukaryota > Metazoa > Chordata > Actinopteri > Myctophiformes > Myctophidae > Gymnoscopelus > Gymnoscopelus braueri. The sequence goes on along the minus strand of NC_137605.1, from coordinate 59,377,507 downwards.
ACCAAAGTGCTTATCTCAGCCCAAAAATGCTATTTTGAGCCACGATTTTTTAAGGAAAGTGGTTGTCAGTTTTGTCTGAAGGAAGGCATTAGGGCTCATGTATTTTGTGTTGGGCTCCTAAAACCCACTTTTAGAGACCTCACAAAGTCAGCAGCCACTTAGAATGTACTGGGAACAAGTTACAGGAAAATGTCACCAAAGTGATTATCTCAGTCTGAAAATGCTATTTTGACCCAAGATTTTTTAAAGAAAGTGGGTGTCAGTTTTGTCTGAAGGAAGGCATTAGGGCTCATGTATTTTGTGTTGGGCTCCTAAAACCCACTTTTAGAGACCTCACAAAGTCAGCAGCCACTTAGAATGTACTGGGAACAAGTTACAGGAAAATGTCACCAAAGTGCTTATCTCAGTCAAAAAATGCTATTTTGACCCAAGATTTTTTAAAGAAAGTGGGTGTCAGTTTTGTCTGAAGGAAGGCATTAGGGCTCATGTATTTTGTGTTGGGCTCCTAAAACCCACTTTTACAGACCTCATAAAGTCAGCAGCCACTTAAAATGTACTGGGAACAAGTTACAGGAAAATGTCACCAAAGTGCTTATCTCAGCCCAAAAATGCTATTTTGAGCCACGATTTTTTAAGGAAAGTGGGTGTCAGTTTTGTCTGAAGGAAGGCATTAGGGCTCATGTATTTTGTGTTGGGCTCCTAAAACCCACTTTTAGAGACCTCACAAAGTCAGCAGCCACTTAGAATGTACTGGGAACAAGTTACAGGAAAATGTCACCAAAGTGATTATCTCAGTCTGAAAATGCTATTTTGACCCAAGATTTTTTAAAGAAAGTGGGTGTCAGTTTTGTCTGAAGGAAGGCATTAGGGCTCATGTATTTTGTGTTGGGCTCCTAAACCCCACTTTTACAGACCTCACAAAGTCAGCAGCCACTTAAAATGTACCGGGAACAAGTTACAGGAAAATGTCACCAAAGTGCTTATCTCAGCCCAAAAATGCTATTTTGAGCCACGATTTTTTAAAGAAAGTGGGTGTCAGTTTTGTCTGAAGGAAGGCATTAGGGCTCATGTATTTTGTGTTGGGCTCCTAAAACCCACTTTTAGAGACCTCACAAAGTCAGCAGCCACTTAGAATGTACTGGGAACAAGTTACAGGAAAATGTCACCAAAGTGCTTATCTCAGTCTAAAAATGCTATTTTGACCCAAGATTTTTTTAAGAAAGTGGGCGTCAGTTTTGTCTGAAAGAAGGCATTAGGGCTCATGTATTTTGTGTTGGGCTCCTAAAACCCAATTTTACAGACCTCACAAAGTCAGCAGCCACTTAAAATGTACTGGGAACAAGTTACAGGAAAATGTCACCAAAGTGCTTATCTCAGCCCAAAAATGCTATTTTGAACCACGATTTTTTAAAGAAAGTGGGTGTCAGTTTTGTCTGAAGGAAGGCATTAGGGCTCATGTATTTTGTGTTGGGCTCCTAAAACCCACTTTTAGAGACCTCACAAAGTCAGCAGCCACTTAGAATGTACTGGGAACAAGTTACAGGAAAATGTCACCAAAGTGCTTATCTCAGTCTAAAAATGCTATTTTGACCCAAGATTTTTTTAAGAAAGTGGGTGTCAGTTTTGTCTGAAGGAAGGCATTAGGGCTCATGTATTTTGTGTTGGGCTCCTAAAACCCACTTTTACAGACCTCACAAAGTCAGCAGCCACTTAAAATGTACTGGGAACAAGTTACAGGAAAATGTGACCAAAGTGCTTATCTCAGCCCAAAAATGCCATTTTGAGCCACGATTTTTTAAAGAAAGTGGGTGTCAGTTTTGTATGAAGGAAGGCATTGGGGCTCATGTATTTTGTGTTGGGCTCCTAAAACCCACTTTTAGAGACCTCACAAAGTCAGCAGCCGCAGTTAGAATGTACTGGGAACAAGTTACAGGAAAATGTCAAAATAGCATTTTTAGGCTGAGATAAGCACTTTGGTGACACTTTCCTGTAACTTGTTCCCAGTACATTCTAAGTGGCTGCTGACTTTGTGAGGTCTCTAAAAGTGGGTTTTAGGAGCCCAACACAAAATACATGAGCCCTAATGCCTTCCTTCAGACAAAACTGACACCCACTTTCTTAAAAATACGTATTATAATATGTGACTCTCTACCTCCCCCTACAGGCTGGTATTATAATATGTTACTCTCTACCTCCCCCTACAGGCTGGTATTATAATATGTTACTCTCTACCTCCCCCTACAGGCTGGTATTATAATATGTTACTCTCTACCTCCCCCTACAGGCTGGTATTATAATATGTTACTCTCTACCTCCCCTACAGGCTGGTATTATAATATGTGACTCTCTACCTCCCCCTACAGGCTGGTATTATAATATGTTACTCTCTACCTCCCCTTACAGGCTGGTATTATAATATGTGACTCTCTACCTCCCCCTACAGGCTGGTATTATAATATGTGACTCTCTACCTCCCCCTACAGGCTGGTATTATAATATGTTACTCTCTACCTCCCCCTACAGGTTGGTATTATAATATGTGACTCTCTACCTCCCCCTACAGGCTGGTATTATAATATGTTACTCTCTACCTCCCCCTACAGGCTGGTATTATAATATGTTACTCTCTACCTCCCTCTACAGGCTGGTATTATAATATCTTACTCTCTACCTTCCCCTACAGACTGGTATTATACTATGTTACTCTCTACCTCCCCCTACAGGCTGGTATTATAATATGTTACTCTCTACCTCCCTCTACAGGCTGGTATTATAATATCTTACTCTCTACCTCCCCCTACAGACTGGTATTATACTATGTTACTCTCTACCTCCCCCTACAGGCTGGTATAATAATATGTTACTCTCTACCTCCCCCTAGAGGCTGGTATTATAATATGTTACTCTCTACCTCCCCCTAGAGACTGGTATTATACTATGTTACTCTCTACCTCCCCCTACAGGCTGGTATTATAATATGTTACTCTCTACCTCCCCCTACAGGTTGGTATTATAATATGTTACTCTCTACCTCCCCCTACAGGCTGGTATTATAATATGTTACTCTCTACCTCCCCCTATAGGCTGGTATTATAATATGTTACTCTCTACCTCCCCTACAGGCTGGTATTATAATATGTGACTCTCTACCTCCCCCTACAGGCTGGTATTATAATATGTTACTCTCTACCTCCCCCTACAGGCTGGTATTATAATATGTGACTCTCTACCTCCCCCTACAGGCTGGTATTATAATATGTGACTCTCTACCTCCCCCTACAGGCTGGTATTATAATATGTGACTCTCTACCTCCCCCTACAGGCTGGTATTATAATATGTTACTCTCTACCTCCCCCTACAGGCTGGTATTATAATATGTTACTCTCTACCTCCCCCTATAGGCTGGTATTATAATATGTTACTCTCTACCTCCCTCTACAGGCTGGTATTATAATATGTTACTCTCTACCTCCCTCTACAGGCTGGTATTATAATATCTTACTCTCTACCTCCCCCTACAGACTGGTATTATACTATGTTACTCTCTACCTCCCCCTACAGGCTGGTATAATAATATGTTACTCTCTACCTCCCCCTAGAGGCTGGTATTATAATATGTTACTCTCTACCTCCCCCTAGAGACTGGTATTATACTATGTTACTCTCTACCTCCCCCTACAGGCTGGTATTATAATATGTTACTCTCTACCTCCCCCTACAGGTTGGTATTATAATATGTGACTCTCTACCTCCCCCTACAGGCTGGTATTATAATATGTTACTCTCTACCTCCCTCTACAGGTTGGTATTATAATATCTTACTCTCTACCTCCCCCTAGAGACTGGTATTATACTATGTTACTCTCTACCTCCCCCTACAGGCTGGTATTATAATATGTTACTCTCTACCTCCCCCTACAGGCTGGTATTATAATATGTGACTCTCTACCTCCCCCTACAGGCTGGTATTATAATATTTTACTCTCTACCTCCCCCTACAGGCTGGTATTATAATATGTTACTCTATACCTCCCCCTACAGGCTGGTATTATAATATGTTACTCTCTACCTCCCCCTACAGGCTGGTATTATAATATGTTACTCTCTACCTCCCCCTAAAGGCTGGTATTATAATATGTTACTCTCTACCTCCCCCTACAGGATGGTATAATAATATGTTAATCTCTACCAATCGATTGATCAATCGGTCGAACAATTAACCCCGGCCCCTCCCCCAGCCACTATGTGGGCGTGGCATATCACCTTGGGGGTGTGGTTTCGAGCCGGGGGTGTGGCCTATTGGTGAGGGGGGAGTGGTTTGGAGCTGTGGGCTTGGCCTATCACCAAGGGGGTGTGGTTTGGAGCTATGGGCGTGGCCTATCGCCAAGGGGGGGTGTGGTTTAAGGCTAGGGGTGTGGCCTATCGCCATGGGGGCGTGGTTTGGTGCTGGGGACGTGGCCTGTCGGCTTGGGGCGAGGGGCTGTGGTTTGAAGCTGGGGGCGTGGCCTATCGCCATCGGGGCGTGGTTTGGAGCGGGGGGCGTGGCCTGTCGGCTTGGGGGCGTGGTTTACAGCAGTGGGACTCAAAAATAGCAGATCTACAAGCTCGTAGATCATAGCTCTACGAGCTTGTAGATCTGATATCGGCTGGGGGTGGGCGTGGCCTATCACCCCGGGGGGTGGGGTCTGAAGCTGTGGGCGGGGCCTATTGGCTTGGGGGCGAAAAAAATAGCAGATCTACAAGCTCGTAGAGCATAGCTCTACGAGCTTGTAGATCTGCTATTTTTGAGTCCCACTGCTGTATACCACGCCCCCAAGCCAACAAGCCACGCCCCCAGCTCCAAACCACATCCCCATGGCGATAGGCCACGCCCCCAGCTTCAAACCACACACCCCTCGCCGATAGAGGACAAGCACACGGCTTAAGACCCCAATCCAAGGGGAAAGGCCACGCCCCCAAGCCGACAGGCCCCGCCCCCCGCTCCAAACCACGCCCCCATGGCGATAGGCCACGCCCCCAGCTTCAAACCACAGCCCCCTCGCCGATAGAGGACAAGCACACAGCTTAAAACCCCAATCCAAGGGGAAAGGCCACGCCCCCGGCTTGAAACCACGCCCCCAAGCCAATAGGCCCCGCCCACAGCTTCAGACCCCACCCCCCGGGGTGATAGGCCACGCCCACCCCCAGCCGATATCAGATCTACAAGCTCGTAGAGCTATGATCTACGAGCTTGTAGATCTGCTATTTTTGAGTCCCACTGCTGTAAACCACGCCCCCAAGCCGATAAGCCACGCCCCCAGCTTCAAACCACGCCTCCAAGCCGACAGGCCCCCGCCCACAGCTTCATACCCCACCCCCCGGGGTGATAGGCCACGCCCAACCCCAGCCGATATCAGATCTACAAGCTCGTAGAGCTATGCTCTACGAGCTTGTAGATCTGCTATTTTTGAGTCCCACTGCTGTATACCACGCCCCCAAGCCAACAAGCCACGCCCCCAGCTCCAAACCACGCCCCCATGGCGATAGGCCACGCCCCCAGCTTCAAACCACACACCCCTCGCCGATAGAGGACAAGCACACGGCTTAAGACCCCAATCCAAGGGGAAAGGCCACGCCCCCGGCTTGAAACCACGCCCCCAAGCCAATAGGCCCCGCCCACAGCTTCAGACCCCACCCCCCGGGGTGATAGGCCACGCCCACCCCCAGCCGATATCAGATCTACAAGCTCGTAGAGCTATGATCTACGAGCTTGTAGATCCGCTATTTTTGAGTCCCACTGCTGTAAACCACGCCCCCAAGCCGATAAGCCACGCCCCCAGCTTCAAACCACGCCTCCAAGCCGACAGGCCCCCGCCCACAGCTTCATACCCCACCCCCCGGGGTGATAGGCCACGCCCACCCCCAGCCGATATCAGATCTACAAGCTCGTAGAGCTATGATCTACGAGCTTGTAGATCCGCTATTTTTGAGTCCCACTGCTGTAAACCACGCCCCCAAGCCGATAAGCCACGCCCCCAGCTTCAAACCACGCCTCCAAGCCGACAGGCCCCGCCCACAGCTTCAGACCCCACCCCCCGGGGTGATAGGCCACGCCCAACCCCAGCCGATATCAGATCTACAAGCTCGTAGAGCTATGATCTACGAGCTTGTAGATCTGCTATTTTTGAGTCCCACTGCTGTAAACCACGCCCCCAAGCCGACAGGCCACGCCCCCCGCTCCAAACCACGCCCCGATGGCGATAGGCCACGCCCCCAGCTTCAAACCACAGCCCCTCGCCCCAAGCCGACAGGCCACGCCCCCAGCTCCAAACCACGCCCCCATGTCGTTAGGCTACGCCCCTAGCCTTAAACCACACCCCCTTGGCGATAGGCCACGCCCATAGCTCCAAACCACACCCCCTTGGTGATAGGCCAAGCCCACAGCTCCAAACCACTTCCCCCTCACCAATAGGCCACACCCCCGGCTCGAAACCACACCCCCAAGGTGATAGGCCACGCCCACATAGTGGCTGGGGGAGGGGCCGGGGTTAATTGTTCGACCGATTGATCAATCGATTGGTAGAGAGTAACATATTATTATACCAGCCTGTAGGGGGAGGTAGAGAGTAACATATTATAATACCAGCCTGTAGGGGGAGGTAGAGAGTCACATATTATAATACCAACCTGTAGGGGGAGGTAGAGAGTAACATATTATAATACCAGCCTGTAGGGGGAGGTAGAGAGTAACATAGTATAATACCAGTCTCTAGGGGGAGGTAGAGAGTAACATATTATAATACCAGCCTCTAGGGGGAGGTAGAGAGTAACATATTATTATACCAGCCTGTAGGGGGAGGTAGAGAGTAACATAGTATAATACCAGTCTGTAGGGGGAGGTAGAGAGTAAGATATTATAATACCAGCCTGTAGAGGGAGGTAGAGAGTAACATATTATAATACCAGCCTGTAGGGGGAGGTAGAGAGTAACATAGTATAATACCAGTCTGTAGGGGGAGGTAGAGAGTAACATATTATAATACCAGCCTGTAGAGGGAGGTAGAGAGTAACATATTATAATACCAGCCTGTAGGGGGAGGTAGAGAGTAACATATTATAATACCAGCCTGTAGGGGGAGGTAGAGAGTCACATATTATAATACCAACCTGTAGGGGGAGGTAGAGAGTAACATATTATAATACCAGCCTGTAGGGGGAGGTAGAGAGTCACATATTATAATACCAGCCTGTAGGGGGAGGTAGAAAGTCACATATTATAATACCAGCCTGTAGGGGGAGGTAGAGAGTCACATATTATAATACCAGCCTGTAGGGGGAGGTAGAGAGTAACATATTATAATACCAGCCTGTAGGGGGAGGTAGAGAGTCACATATTATAATACCAGCCTGTAGGGGAGGTAGAGAGTAACAAATTATAATACCAGCCTGTAGGGGGAGGTAGAGAGTAACATATTATAATACCAGCCTGTAGGGGGAGGTAGAGAGTAACATATTATAATACCAGCCTGTAGGGGGAGGTAGAGAGTAACATATTATAATACCAGCCTGTAGAGGGAGGTAGAGAGTAACATATTATAATACCAGCCTGTAGGGGGAGGTAGAGAGTAACATATTATAATACCAGCCTGTAGGGGGAGGTAGAGAGTAACATATTATAATACCAGCCTGTAGGGGGAGGTAGAGAGTCACATATTATAATACCAGCCTGTAGGGGAGGTAGAGAGTAACCTATTATAATACCAGCCTGTAGGGGGAGGTAGAGAGTCACATATTATAATACCAGCCTGTAGGGGAAAATGTCACCAAAGTGCTTATCTCAGCCCAAAAATGCTATTTTGAGCCACGATTTTTTAAGGAAAGTGGGTGTCAGTTTTGTCTGAAGGAAGGCATTAGGGCTCAGGTATTTTGTGTTGGGCTCCTAAAACCCACTTTTAGAGACCTCACAAAGTCAGCAGCCACTTAGAATGTACTGGGAACAAGTTACAGGAAAATGTGACCAAAGTGCTTATCTCAGTCTAAAAATGCTATTTTGACCCAAGATTTTTTAAAGAAAGTGGGTGTCAGTTTTGTCTGAAAGAAGGCATTAGGGCTCATGTATTTTGTGTTGGACTCCTAAAACCCACTTTTACAGACATCACAAAGTCAGCAGCCACTTAAAATGTACTGGGAACAAGTTACAGGAAAATGTCACCAAAGTGCTTATCTCAGCCCAAAAATGCTATTTTGAGCCACGATTTTTTAAAGAAAGTGGGTGTCAGTTTTGTCTGAAGGAAGGCATTAGGGCTCATGTATTTTGTGTTGGGCTCCTAAAACCCACTTTTAGAGACCTCACAAAGTCAGCTGCCACTTAGAATGTACTGGGAACAAGTTACAGGAAAATGTCACCAAAGTGCTTATCTCAGTCTAAAAATGCTATTTTGACCCAAGATTTTTTTAAGAAAGTGGGTGTCAGTTTTGTCTGAAAGAAGGCATTAGGGCTCATGTATTTTGTGTTGGGCTCCTAAAACCCACTTTTAGAGACCTCACAAAGTCAGCAGCCACTTAGAATGTACTGGGAACAAGTTACAGGAAAATGTCACCAAAGTGATTATCTCAGTCTAAAAATGCTATTTTGACCCAAGATTTTTTAAAGAAAGTGGGTGTCAGTTTTGTCTGAAGGAAGGCATTAGGGCTCATGTATTTTGTGTTGGGCTCCTAAAACCCTCTTTTACAGACCTCACAAAGTCAGCAGCCACTTAAAATGTACTGGGAACAAGTTACAGGAAAATGTCACCAAAGTGCTTATCTCAGTCTAAAAATGCTATTTTGACCCAAGATTTTTTTAAGAAAGTGGGCGTCAGTTTTGTCTGAAAGAAGGCATTAGGGCTCATGTATTTTGTGTTGGGCTCCTAAAACCCAATTTTACAGACCTCACAAAGTCAGCAGCCACTTAAAATGTACTGGGAACAAGTTACAGGAAAATGTCACCAAAGTGCTTATCTCAGCCCAAAAATGCTATTTTGAACCACGATTTTTTAAAGAAAGTGGGTGTCAGTTTTGTCTGAAGGAAGGCATTAGGGCTCATGTATTTTGTGTTGGGCTCCTAAAACCCACTTTTAGAGACCTCACAAAGTCAGCAGCCACTTAGAATGTACTGGGAACAAGTTACAGGAAAATGTCACCAAAGTGCTTATCTCAGTCTAAAAATGCTATTTTGACCCAAGATTTTTTAAAGAAAGTGGGTGTCAGTTTTGTCTGAAAGAAGGCATTAGGGCTCATGTATTTTGTGTTGGACTCCTAAAACCCACTTTTACAGACATCACAAAGTCAGCAGCCACTTAAAATGTACTGGGAACAAGTTACAGGAAAATGTCACCAAAGTGCTTATCTCAGCCCAAAAATGCTATTTTGAGCCACGATTTTTTAAAGAAAGTGGGTGTCAGTTTTGTCTGAAGGAAGGCATTAGGGCTCATGTATTTTGTGTTGGGCTCCTAAAACCCACTTTTAGAGACCTCACAAAGTCAGCTGCCACTTAGAATGTACTGGGAACAAGTTACAGGAAAATGTCACCAAAGTGCTTATCTCAGTCTAAAAATGCTATTTTGACCCAAGATTTTTTTAAGAAAGTGGGTGTCAGTTTTGTCTGAAAGAAGGCATTAGGGCTCATGTATTTTGTGTTGGGCTCCTAAAACCCACTTTTAGAGACCTCACAAAGTCAGCAGCCACTTAGAATGTACTGGGAACAAGTTACAGGAAAATGTCACCAAAGTGCTTATCTCAGTCTAAAAATGCTATTTTGACCCAAGATTTTTTAAAGAAAGTGGGTGTCAGTTTTGTCTGAAAGAAGGCATTAGGGCTCATGTATTTTGTGTTGGACTCCTAAAACCCACTTTTACAGACATCACAAAGTCAGCAGCCACTTAAAATGTACTGGGAACAAGTTACAGGAAAATGTCACCAAAGTGCTTATCTCAGCCCAAAAATGCTATTTTGAGCCACGATTTTTTAAAGAAAGTGGGTGTCAGTTTTGTCTGAAGGAAGGCATTAGGGCTCATGTATTTTGTGTTGGGCTCCTAAAACCCACTTTTAGAGACCTCACAAAGTCAGCTGCCACTTAGAATGTACTGGGAACAAGTTACAGGAAAATGTCACCAAAGTGCTTATCTCAGTCTAAAAATGCTATTTTGACCCAAGATTTTTTTAAGAAAGTGGGTGTCAGTTTTGTCTGAAAGAAGGCATTAGGGCTCATGTATTTTGTGTTGGGCTCCTAAAACCCACTTTTAGAGACCTCACAAAGTCAGCAGCCACTTAGAATGTACTGGGAACAAGTTACAGGAAAATGTCACCAAAGTGATTATCTCAGTCTAAAAATGCTATTTTGACCCAAGATTTTTTAAAGAAAGTGGGTGTCAGTTTTGTCTGAAGGAAGGCATTAGGGCTCATGTATTTTGTGTTGGGCTCCTAAAACCCTCTTTTACAGACCTCACAAAGTCAGCAGCCACTTAAAATGTACTGGGAACAAGTTACAGGAAAATGTCACCAAAGTGCTTATCTCAGTCTAAAAATGGCATATCACCTTGGGGGTGTGGTTTCGAGCCGGGGGTGTGGCCTATTGGTGAGGGGGGAGTGGTTTGGAGCTGTGGGCTTGGCCTATCACCAAGGGGGTGTGGTTTGGAGCTATGGGCGTGGCCTATCGCCAAGGGGGGGTGTGGTTTAAGGCTAGGGGTGTGGCCTATCGCCATGGGGGCGTGGTTTGGTGCTGGGGACGTGGCCTGTCGGCTTGGGGCGAGGGGCTGTGGTTTGAAGCTGGGGGCGTGGCCTATCGCCATCGGGGCGTGGTTTGGAGCGGGGGGCGTGGCCTGTCGGCTTGGGGGCGTGGTTTACAGCAGTGGGACTCAAAAATAGCAGATCTACAAGCTCGTAGATCATAGCTCTACGAGCTTGTAGATCTGATATCGGCTGGGGGTGGGCGTGGCCTATCACCCCGGGGGGTGGGGTCTGAAGCTGTGGGCGGGGCCTATTGGCTTGGGGGCGAAAAAAATAGCAGATCTACAAGCTCGTAGAGCATAGCTCTACGAGCTTGTAGATCTGCTATTTTTGAGTCCCACTGCTGTATACCACGCCCCCAAGCCAACAAGCCACGCCCCCAGCTCCAAACCACATCCCCATGGCGATAGGCCACGCCCCCAGCTTCAAACCACACACCCCTCGCCGATAGAGGACAAGCACACGGCTTAAGACCCCAATCCAAGGGGAAAGGCCACGCCCCCAAGCCGACAGGCCCCGCCCCCCGCTCCAAACCATGCCCCCATGGCGATAGGCCACGCCCCCAGCTTCAAACCACACACCCCTCGCCGATAGAGGACAAGCACACGGCTTAAGACCCCAATCCAACGGGAAAGGCCACGCCCCCAGCTTGAAACCACGCCCCCAAGCCAATAGGCCCCGCCCAGAGCTTCAGACCCCATCCCCCGGGGTGATAGGCCACGCCCACCCCCAGCCGATATCAGATCTACAAGCTCGTAGAGCTATGATCTACGAGCTTGTAGATCCGCTATTTTTGAGTCCCACTGCTGTAAACCACGCCCCCAAGCCGATAAGCCACGCCCCCAGCTTCAAACCACGCCTCCAAGCCGACAGGCCCCGCCCACAGCTTCAGACCCCACCCCCCGGGGTGATAGGCCACGCCCAACCCCAGCCGATATCAGATCTACAAGCTCGTAGAGCTATGATCTACGAGCTTGTAGATCTGCTATTTTTGAGTCCCACTGCTGTAAACCACGCCCCCAAGCCGACAGGCCACGCCCCCCGCTCCAAACCACGCCCCGATGGCGATAGGCCACGCCCCCAGCTTCAAACCACAGCCCCTCGCCCCAAGCCGACAGGCCACGCCCCCAGCTCCAAACCACGCCCCCATGTCGATAGGCTACGCCCCTAGCCTTAAACCACACCCCCTTGGCGATAGGCAACGCCCATAGCTCCAAACCACACCCCCTTGGTGATAGGCCAAGCCCACAGCTCCAAACCACTTCCCCCTCACCAATAGGCCACACCCCCGGCTCGAAACCACACCCCCAAGGTGATAGGCCACGCCCACATAGTGGCTGGGGGAGGGGCCGGGGTTAATTGTTCGACCGATTGATCAATCGATTGGTAGAGAGTAACATATTATTATACCAGCCTGTAGGGGGAGGTAGAGAGTAACATATTATAATACCAGCCTGTAGGGGGAGGTAGAGAGTAACATAGTATAATACCAGTCTCTAGGGGGAGGTAGAGAGTAACATATTATAATACCAGCCTCTAGGGGGAGGTAGAGAGTAACATATTATTATACCAGCCTGTAGGGGGAGGTAGAGAGTAACATAGTATAATACCAGTCTGTAGGGGGAGGTAGAGAGTAAGATATTATAATACCAGCCTGTAGAGGGAGGTAGAGAGTAACATATTATAATACCAGCCTGTAGGGGGAGGTAGAGAGTAACATAGTATAATACCAGTCTGTAGGGGGAGGTAGAGAGTAACATATTATAATACCAGCCTGTAGAGGGAGGTAGAGAGTAACATATTATAATACCAGCCTGTAGGGGGAGGTAGAGAGTAACATATTATAATACCAGCCTGTAGGGGGAGGTAGAGAGTCACATATTATAATACCAGCCTGTAGGGGGAGGTAGAGAGTCACATATTATAATACCAGCCTGTAGGGGGAGGTAGAGAGTCACATATTATAATACCAGCCTGTAGGGGGAGGTAGAGAGTAACATATTATAATACCAGCCTGTAGGGGGAGGTAGAGAGTCACATATTATAATACCAGCCTGTAGGGGAGGTAGAGAGTAACATATTATAATACCAGCCTGTAGGGGGAGGTAGAGAGTAACATATTATAATACCAGCCTGTAGGGGGAGGTAGAGAGTAACATATTATAATACCAGCCTGTAGGGGGAGGTAGAGAGTAACATATTATAATACCAGCCTGTAGAGGGAGGTAGAGAGTAACATATTATAATACCAGCCTGTAGGGGGAGGTAGAGAGTAACATATTATAATACCAGCCTGTAGGGGGAGGTAGAGAGTAACATATTATAGTACCAGCCTGTAGGGGGAGGTAGAGAGTCACATATTATAATACCAGCCTGTAGGGGAGGTAGAGAGTAACCTATTATAATACCAGCCTGTAGGGGGAGGTAGAGAGTCACATATTATAATACCAGCCTGTAGGGGAAAATGTCACCAAAGTGCTTATCTCAGCCCAAAAATGCTATTTTGAGCCACGATTTTTTAAAGAAAGTGGGTGTCAGTTTTGTCTGAAGGAAGGCATTAGGGCTCATGTATTTTGTGTTGGGCTCCTAAAACCCACTTTTAGAGACCTCACAAAGTCAGCAGCCACTTAAAATGTACTGGGAACAAGTTACAGGAAAATGTCACCAAAGTGCTTATCTCAGCCCAAAAATGCTATTTTGAACCACGATTTTTTAAAGAAAGTGGGTGTCAGTTTTGTCTGAAGGAAGGCATTAGGGCTCATGTATTTTGTGTTGGGCTCCTAAAACCCACTTTTAGAGACCTCACAAAGTCAGCAGCTACTTAGAATGTACTGGGAACAAGTTACAGGAAAATGTCACCAAAGTGCTTATCTCAGTCTAAAAATGCTATTTTGACCCAAGATTTTTTTAAGAAAGTGGGTGTCAGTTTTGTCTGAAGGAAGGCATTAGGGCTCATGTATTTTGTGTTGGGCTCCTAAAACCCACTTTTACAGACCTCACAAAGTCAGCAGCCACTTAAAATGTACTGGGAACAAGTTACAGGAAAATGTGACCAAAGTGCTTATCTCAGCCCAAAAATGCCATTTTGAGCCACGATTTTTTAAAGAAAGTGGGTGTCAGTTTTGTATGAAGGAAGGCATTGGGGCTCATGTATTTTGTGTTGGGCTCCTAAAACCCACTTTTAGAGACCTCACAAAGTCAGCAGCCACTTAGAATGTACTGGGAACAAGTTACAGGAAAATGTCAAAATAGCATTTTTAGGCTGAGATAAGCACTTTGGTGACACTTTCCTGTAACTTGTTCCCAGTACATTCTAAGTGGCTGCTGACTTTGTGAGGTCTCTAAAAGTGGGTTTTAGGAGCCCAACACAAAATACATGAGCCCTAATGCCTTCCTTCAGACAAAACTGACACCCACTATCTTAAAAATACGTATTATAATATGTGACTCTCTACCTCCCCCTACAGGCTGGTATTATAATATGTTACTCTCTACCTCCCCCTACAGGCTGGTATTATAATATGTGACTCTCTACCTCCCCCTACAGGCTGGTATTATAATATGTTACTCTCTACCTCCCCCTACAGGCTGGTATTATAATATGTTACTCTCTACCTCCCCCTACAGGCTGGTATTATAATATGTTACTCTCTACCTCCCCTACAGGCTGGTATTATAATATGTGACTCTCTACCTCCCCCTACAGGCTGGTATTATACTATGTTACTCTCTACCTCCCCCTAAAGGCTGGTATTATAATATGTTACTCTCTACCTCCCCCTACAGGATGGTATAATAATATGTTAATCTCTACCAATCGATTGATCAATCGGTCGAACAATTAACCCCGGCCCCTCCCCCAGCCACTATGTGGGCGTGGCATATCACCTTGGGGGTGTGGTTTCGAGCCGGGGGTGTGGCCTATTGGTGAGGGGGGAGTGGTTTGGAGCTGTGGGCTTGGCCTATCACCAAGGGGGTGTGGTTTGGAGCTATGGGCGTGGCCTATCGCCAAGGGGGGGTGTGGTTTAAGGCTAGGGGTGTGGCCTATCGCCATGGGGGCGTGGTTTGGTGCTGGGGACGTGGCCTGTCGGCTTGGGGCGAGGGGCTGTGGTTTGAAGCTGGGGGCGTGGCCTATCGCCATCGGGGCGTGGTTTGGAGCGGGGGGCGTGGCCTGTCGGCTTGGGGGCGTGGTTTACAGCAGTGGGACTCAAAAATAGCAGATCTACAAGCTCGTAGATCATAGCTCTACGAGCTTGTAGATCTGATATCGGCTGGGGGTGGGCGTGGCCTATCACCCCGGGGGGTGGGGTCTGAAGCTGTGGGCGGGGCCTATTGGCTTGGGGGCGAAAAAAATAGCAGATCTACAAGCTCGTAGAGCATAGCTCTACGAGCTTGTAGATCTGCTATTTTTGAGTCCCACTGCTGTATACCACGCCCCCAAGCCAACAAGCCACGCCCCCAGCTCCAAACCACATCCCCATGGCGATAGGCCACGCCCCCAGCTTCAAACCACACACCCCTCGCCGATAGAGGACAAGCACACGGCTTAAGACCCCAATCCAAGGGGAAAGGCCACGCCCCCAAGCCGACAGGCCCCGCCCCCCGCTCCAAACCACGCCCCCATGGCGATAGGCCACGCCCCCAGCTTCAAACCACAGCCCCCTCGCCGATAGAGGACAAGCACACAGCTTAAAACCCCAATCCAAGGGGAAAGGCCACGCCCCCGGCTTGAAACCACGCCCCCAAGCCAATAAGCCCCGCCCACAGCTTCAGACCCCACCCCCCAGGGCGATAGGCCACGCCCAACCCCAGCCGATATCAGATCTACAAGCTCGTAGAGCTATGCTCTACGAGCTTGTAGATCTGCTATTTTTGAGTCCCACTGCTGTAAACCACGCCCCCAAGCCGACAGGCCACGCCCCCCGCTCCAAACCATGCCCCCATGGCGATAGGCCACGCCCCCAGCTTCAAACCACACACCCCTCGCCGATAGAGGACAAGCACACGGCTTAAGACCCCAATCCAACGGGAAAGGCCACGCCCCCAGCTTGAAACCACGCCCCCAAGCCAATAGGCCCCGCCCAGAGCTTCAGACCCCATCCCCCGGGGTGATAGGCCACGCCCACCCCCAGCCGATATCAGATCTACAAGCTCGTAGAGCTATGATCTACGAGCTTGTAGATCCGCTATTTTTGAGTCCCACTGCTGTAAACCACGCCCCCAAGCCGATAAGCCACGCCCCCAGCTTCAAACCACGCCTCCAAGCCGACAGGCCCCGCCCACAGCTTCAGACCCCACCCCCCGGGGTGATAGGCCACGCCCAACCCCAGCCGATATCAGATCTACAAGCTCGTAGAGCTATGATCTACGAGCTTGTAGATCTGCTATTTTTGAGTCCCACTGCTGTAAACCACGCCCCCAAGCCGACAGGCCACGCCCCCCGCTCCAAACCACGCCCCGATGGCGATAGGCCACGCCCCCAGCTTCAAACCACAGCCCCTCGCCCCAAGCCGACAGGCCACGCCCCCAGCTCCAAACCACGCCCCCATGTCGATAGGCTACGCCCCTAGCCTTAAACCACACCCCCTTGGCGATAGGCCACGCCCATAGCTCCAAACCACACCCCCTTGGTGATAGGCCAAGCCCATAGCTCCAAACCACTTCCCCCTCACCAATAGGCCACACCCCCGGCTCGAAACCACACCCCCAAGGTGATAGGCCACGCCCACATAGTGGCTGGGGGAGGGGCCGGGGTTAATTGTTCGACCGATTGATCAATCGATTGGTAGAGAGTAACATATTATTATACCAGCCTGTAGGGGGAGGTAGAGAGTAACATATTATAATACCAGCCTGTAGGGGGAGGTAGAGAGTCACATATTATAATACCAACCTGTAGGGGGAGGTAGAGAGTAACATATTATAATACCAGCCTGTAGGGGGAGGTAGAGAGTAACATAGTATAATACCAGTCTCTAGGGGGAGGTAGAGAGTAACATATTATAATACCAGCCTTTAGGGGGAGGTAGAGAGTAACATATTATTATACCAGCCTGTAGGGGGAGGTAGAGAGTAACATATTATAATACCAGCCTGTAGAGGGAGGTACAGAGTAACATATTATAATACTAGCCTGTAGGGGGAGGTAGAGAGTAACGTATTATAATACCAGCCTGTAGGGGGAGGTAGAGAGTCACATATTATAATACCAACCTGTAGGGGGAGGTAGAGAGTAACATATTATAATACCAGCCTGTAGGGGGAGGTAGAGAGTCACATATTATAATACCAGCCTGTAGGGGGAGGTAGAGAGTCACATATTATAATACCAGCCTATAGGGGGAGGTAGAGAGTCACATATTATAATACCAGCCTGTAGGGGGAGGTAGAGAGTAACATATTATAATACCAGCCTGTAGGGGGAGGTAGAGAGTCACATATTATAATACCAGCCTGTAGGGGAGGTAGAGAGTAACATATTATAATACCAGCCTGTAGGGGGAGGTAGAGAGTAACATATTATAATACCAGCCTGTAGGGGGAGGTAGAGAGTAACATATTATAATACCAGCCTGTAGGGGGAGGTAGAGAGTAACATATTATAATACCAGCCTGTAGAGGGAGGTAGAGGGTAACATATTATAATACCAGCCTGTAGGGGGAGGTAGAGAGTAACATATTATAATACCAGCCTGTAGGGGGAGGTAGAGAGTAACATATTATAATACCAGCCTGTAGGGGGAGGTAGAGAGTAACATATTATAGTACCAGCCTGTAGGGGGAGGTAGAGAGTCACATATTATAATACCAGCCTGTAGGGGAGGTAGAGAGTAACCTATTATAATACCAGCCTGTAGGGGGAGGTAGAGAGTCACATATTATAATACCAGCCTGTAGGGGAAAATGTCACCAAAGTGCTTATCTCAGCCCAAAAATGCTATTTTGAGCCACGATTTTTTAAAGAAAGTGGGTGTCAGTTTTGTCTGAAGGAAGGCATTAGGGCTCATGTATTTTGTGTTGGGCTCCTAAAACCCACTTTTAGAGACCTCACAAAGTCAGCAGCCACTTAGAATGTACTGGGAACAAGTTACAGGAAAATGTCACCAAAGTGCTTATCTCAGTCTAAAAATGCTATTTTGACCCAAGATTTTTTTAAGAAAGTGGGTGTCAGTTTTGTCTGAAAGAAGGCATTAGGGCTCATGTATTTTGTGTTGGGCTCCTAAAACCCACTTTTAGAAACCTCACAAAGTCAGCAGCCACTTAGAATGTACTGGGAACAAGTTACAGGAAAATGTCACCAAAGTGATTATCTCACTCTGAAAATGCTATTTTGACCCAAGATTTTTTAAAGAAAGTGGGTGTCAGTTTTGTCTGAAGGAAGGCATTAGGGCTCATGTATTTTGTGTTGGGCTCCTAAAACCCACTTTTACAGACCTCACAAAGTCAGCAGCCACTTAAAATGTACTGGGAACAAGTTACAGGAAAATGTCACCAAAGTGATTATCTCAGTCTAAAAATGCTATTTTGACCCAAGATTTTTTAAAGAAAGTGGGTGTCAGTTTTGTCTGAAGGAAGGCATTAGGGCTCATGTATTTTGTGTTGGGCTCCTAAAACCCTCTTTTACAGACCTCACAAAGTCAGCAGCCACTTAAAATGTACTGGGAACAAGTTACAGGAAAATGTCACCAAAGTGCTTATCTCAGTCTAAAAATGGCATATCACCTTGGGGGTGTGGTTTCGAGCCGGGGGTGTGGCCTATTGGTGAGGGGGGAGTGGTTTGGAGCTGTGGGCTTGGCCTATCACCAAGGGGGTGTGGTTTGGAGCTATGGGCGTGGCCTATCGCCAAGGGGGGGTGTGGTTTAAGGCTAGGGGTGTGGCCTATCGCCATGGGGGCGTGGTTTGGTGCTGGGGACGTGGCCTGTCGGCTTGGGGCGAGGGGCTGTGGTTTGAAGCTGGGGGCGTGGCCTATCGCCATCGGGGCGTGGTTTGGAGCGGGGGGCGTGGCCTGTCGGCTTGGGGGCGTGGTTTACAGCAGTGGGACTCAAAAATAGCAGATCTACAAGCTCGTAGATCATAGCTCTACGAGCTTGTAGATCTGATATCGGCTGGGGGTGGGCGTGGCCTATCACCCCGGGGGGTGGGGTCTGAAGCTGTGGGCGGGGCCTATTGGCTTGGGGGCGAAAAAAATAGCAGATCTACAAGCTCGTAGAGCATAGCTCTACGAGCTTGTAGATCTGCTATTTTTGAGTCCCACTGCTGTATACCACGCCCCCAAGCCAACAAGCCACGCCCCCAGCTCCAAACCACATCCCCATGGCGATAGGCCACGCCCCCAGCTTCAAACCACACACCCCTCGCCGATAGAGGACAAGCACACGGCTTAAGACCCCAATCCAAGGGGAAAGGCCACGCCCCCAAGCCGACAGGCCCCGCCCCCCGCTCCAAACCATGCCCCCATGGCGATAGGCCACGCCCCCAGCTTCAAACCACACACCCCTCGCCGATAGAGGACAAGCACACGGCTTAAGACCCCAATCCAACGGGAAAGGCCACGCCCCCAGCTTGAAACCACGCCCCCAAGCCAATAGGCCCCGCCCAGAGCTTCAGACCCCATCCCCCGGGGTGATAGGCCACGCCCACCCCCAGCCGATATCAGATCTACAAGCTCGTAGAGCTATGATCTACGAGCTTGTAGATCCGCTATTTTTGAGTCCCACTGCTGTAAACCACGCCCCCAAGCCGATAAGCCACGCCCCCAGCTTCAAACCACGCCTCCAAGCCGACAGGCCCCGCCCACAGCTTCAGACCCCACCCCCCGGGGTGATAGGCCACGCCCAACCCCAGCCGATATCAGATCTACAAGCTCGTAGAGCTATGATCTACGAGCTTGTAGATCTGCTATTTTTGAGTCCCACTGCTGTAAACCACGCCCCCAAGCCGACAGGCCACGCCCCCCGCTCCAAACCACGCCCCGATGGCGATAGGCCACGCCCCCAGCTTCAAACCACAGCCCCTCGCCCCAAGCCGACAGGCCACGCCCCCAGCTCCAAACCACGCCCCCATGTCGATAGGCTACGCCCCTAGCCTTAAACCACACCCCCTTGGCGATAGGCAACGCCCATAGCTCCAAACCACACCCCCTTGGTGATAGGCCAAGCCCACAGCTCCAAACCACTTCCCCCTCACCAATAGGCCACACCCCCGGCTCGAAACCACACCCCCAAGGTGATAGGCCACGCCCACATAGTGGCTGGGGGAGGGGCCGGGGTTAATTGTTCGACCGATTGATCAATCGATTGGTAGAGAGTAACATATTATTATACCAGCCTGTAGGGGGAGGTAGAGAGTAACATATTATAATACCAGCCTGTAGGGGGAGGTAGAGAGTAACATAGTATAATACCAGTCTCTAGGGGGAGGTAGAGAGTAACATATTATAATACCAGCCTCTAGGGGGAGGTAGAGAGTAACATATTATTATACCAGCCTGTAGGGGGAGGTAGAGAGTAACATAGTATAATACCAGTCTGTAGGGGGAGGTAGAGAGTAAGATATTATAATACCAGCCTGTAGAGGGAGGTAGAGAGTAACATATTATAATACCAGCCTGTAGGGGGAGGTAGAGAGTAACATAGTATAATACCAGTCTGTAGGGGGAGGTAGAGAGTAACATATTATAATACCAGCCTGTAGAGGGAGGTAGAGAGTAACATATTATAATACCAGCCTGTAGGGGGAGGTAGAGAGTAACATATTATAATACCAGCCTGTAGGGGGAGGTAGAGAGTCACATATTATAATACCAGCCTGTAGGGGGAGGTAGAGAGTCACATATTATAATACCAGCCTGTAGGGGGAGGTAGAGAGTCACATATTATAATACCAGCCTGTAGGGGGAGGTAGAGAGTAACATATTATAATACCAGCCTGTAGGGGGAGGTAGAGAGTCACATATTATAATACCAGCCTGTAGGGGAGGTAGAGAGTAACATATTATAATACCAGCCTGTAGGGGGAGGTAGAGAGTAACATATTATAATACCAGCCTGTAGGGGGAGGTAGAGAGTAACATATTATAATACCAGCCTGTAGGGGGAGGTAGAGAGTAACATATTATAATACCAGCCTGTAGAGGGAGGTAGAGAGTAACATATTATAATACCAGCCTGTAGGGGGAGGTAGAGAGTAACATATTATAATACCAGCCTGTAGGGGGAGGTAGAGAGTAACATATTATAGTACCAGCCTGTAGGGGGAGGTAGAGAGTCACATATTATAATACCAGCCTGTAGGGGAGGTAGAGAGTAACCTATTATAATACCAGCCTGTAGGGGGAGGTAGAGAGTCACATATTATAATACCAGCCTGTAGGGGAAAATGTCACCAAAGTGCTTATCTCAGCCCAAAAATGCTATTTTGAGCCACGATTTTTTAAAGAAAGTGGGTGTCAGTTTTGTCTGAAGGAAGGCATTAGGGCTCATGTATTTTGTGTTGGGCTCCTAAAACCCACTTTTAGAGACCTCACAAAGTCAGCAGCCACTTAAAATGTACTGGGAACAAGTTACAGGAAAATGTCACCAAAGTGCTTATCTCAGCCCAAAAATGCTATTTTGAACCACGATTTTTTAAAGAAAGTGGGTGTCAGTTTTGTCTGAAGGAAGGCATTAGGGCTCATGTATTTTGTGTTGGGCTCCTAAAACCCACTTTTAGAGACCTCACAAAGTCAGCAGCTACTTAGAATGTACTGGGAACAAGTTACAGGAAAATGTCACCAAAGTGCTTATCTCAGTCTAAAAATGCTATTTTGACCCAAGATTTTTTTAAGAAAGTGGGTGTCAGTTTTGTCTGAAGGAAGGCATTAGGGCTCATGTATTTTGTGTTGGGCTCCTAAAACCCACTTTTACAGACCTCACAAAGTCAGCAGCCACTTAAAATGTACTGGGAACAAGTTACAGGAAAATGTGACCAAAGTGCTTATCTCAGCCCA
This sequence comes from Gymnoscopelus braueri, assembly GCF_963280865.1. Taxonomy (NCBI): domain Eukaryota; kingdom Metazoa; phylum Chordata; class Actinopteri; order Myctophiformes; family Myctophidae; genus Gymnoscopelus; species Gymnoscopelus braueri. The sequence continues at coordinate 59,355,773 of NC_137605.1, read as the reverse complement.
AAAATGCCATTTTGAGCCACGATTTTTTAAAGAAAGTGGGTGTCAGTTTTGTATGAAGGAAGGCATTGGGGCTCATGTATTTTGTGTTGGGCTCCTAAAACCCACTTTTAGAGACCTCACAAAGTCAGCAGCCACTTAGAATGTACTGGGAACAAGTTACAGGAAAATGTCAAAATAGCATTTTTAGGCTGAGATAAGCACTTTGGTGACACTTTCCTGTAACTTGTTCCCAGTACATTCTAAGTGGCTGCTGACTTTGTGAGGTCTCTAAAAGTGGGTTTTAGGAGCCCAACACAAAATACATGAGCCCTAATGCCTTCCTTCAGACAAAACTGACACCCACTATCTTAAAAATACGTATTATAATATGTGACTCTCTACCTCCCCCTACAGGCTGGTATTATAATATGTTACTCTCTACCTCCCCCTACAGGCTGGTATTATAATATGTGACTCTCTACCTCCCCCTACAGGCTGGTATTATAATATGTTACTCTCTACCTCCCCCTACAGGCTGGTATTATAATATGTTACTCTCTACCTCCCCCTACAGGCTGGTATTATAATATGTTACTCTCTACCTCCCCTACAGGCTGGTATTATAATATGTGACTCTCTACCTCCCCCTACAGGCTGGTATTATACTATGTTACTCTCTACCTCCCCCTAAAGGCTGGTATTATAATATGTTACTCTCTACCTCCCCCTACAGGATGGTATAATAATATGTTAATCTCTACCAATCGATTGATCAATCGGTCGAACAATTAACCCCGGCCCCTCCCCCAGCCACTATGTGGGCGTGGCATATCACCTTGGGGGTGTGGTTTCGAGCCGGGGGTGTGGCCTATTGGTGAGGGGGGAGTGGTTTGGAGCTGTGGGCTTGGCCTATCACCAAGGGGGTGTGGTTTGGAGCTATGGGCGTGGCCTATCGCCAAGGGGGGGTGTGGTTTAAGGCTAGGGGTGTGGCCTATCGCCATGGGGGCGTGGTTTGGTGCTGGGGACGTGGCCTGTCGGCTTGGGGCGAGGGGCTGTGGTTTGAAGCTGGGGGCGTGGCCTATCGCCATCGGGGCGTGGTTTGGAGCGGGGGGCGTGGCCTGTCGGCTTGGGGGCGTGGTTTACAGCAGTGGGACTCAAAAATAGCAGATCTACAAGCTCGTAGATCATAGCTCTACGAGCTTGTAGATCTGATATCGGCTGGGGGTGGGCGTGGCCTATCACCCCGGGGGGTGGGGTCTGAAGCTGTGGGCGGGGCCTATTGGCTTGGGGGCGAAAAAAATAGCAGATCTACAAGCTCGTAGAGCATAGCTCTACGAGCTTGTAGATCTGCTATTTTTGAGTCCCACTGCTGTATACCACGCCCCCAAGCCAACAAGCCACGCCCCCAGCTCCAAACCACATCCCCATGGCGATAGGCCACGCCCCCAGCTTCAAACCACACACCCCTCGCCGATAGAGGACAAGCACACGGCTTAAGACCCCAATCCAAGGGGAAAGGCCACGCCCCCAAGCCGACAGGCCCCGCCCCCCGCTCCAAACCACGCCCCCATGGCGATAGGCCACGCCCCCAGCTTCAAACCACAGCCCCCTCGCCGATAGAGGACAAGCACACAGCTTAAAACCCCAATCCAAGGGGAAAGGCCACGCCCCCGGCTTGAAACCACGCCCCCAAGCCAATAAGCCCCGCCCACAGCTTCAGACCCCACCCCCCAGGGCGATAGGCCACGCCCAACCCCAGCCGATATCAGATCTACAAGCTCGTAGAGCTATGCTCTACGAGCTTGTAGATCTGCTATTTTTGAGTCCCACTGCTGTAAACCACGCCCCCAAGCCGACAGGCCACGCCCCCCGCTCCAAACCATGCCCCCATGGCGATAGGCCACGCCCCCAGCTTCAAACCACACACCCCTCGCCGATAGAGGACAAGCACACGGCTTAAGACCCCAATCCAACGGGAAAGGCCACGCCCCCAGCTTGAAACCACGCCCCCAAGCCAATAGGCCCCGCCCAGAGCTTCAGACCCCATCCCCCGGGGTGATAGGCCACGCCCACCCCCAGCCGATATCAGATCTACAAGCTCGTAGAGCTATGATCTACGAGCTTGTAGATCCGCTATTTTTGAGTCCCACTGCTGTAAACCACGCCCCCAAGCCGATAAGCCACGCCCCCAGCTTCAAACCACGCCTCCAAGCCGACAGGCCCCGCCCACAGCTTCAGACCCCACCCCCCGGGGTGATAGGCCACGCCCAACCCCAGCCGATATCAGATCTACAAGCTCGTAGAGCTATGATCTACGAGCTTGTAGATCTGCTATTTTTGAGTCCCACTGCTGTAAACCACGCCCCCAAGCCGACAGGCCACGCCCCCCGCTCCAAACCACGCCCCGATGGCGATAGGCCACGCCCCCAGCTTCAAACCACAGCCCCTCGCCCCAAGCCGACAGGCCACGCCCCCAGCTCCAAACCACGCCCCCATGTCGATAGGCTACGCCCCTAGCCTTAAACCACACCCCCTTGGCGATAGGCCACGCCCATAGCTCCAAACCACACCCCCTTGGTGATAGGCCAAGCCCATAGCTCCAAACCACTTCCCCCTCACCAATAGGCCACACCCCCGGCTCGAAACCACACCCCCAAGGTGATAGGCCACGCCCACATAGTGGCTGGGGGAGGGGCCGGGGTTAATTGTTCGACCGATTGATCAATCGATTGGTAGAGAGTAACATATTATTATACCAGCCTGTAGGGGGAGGTAGAGAGTAACATATTATAATACCAGCCTGTAGGGGGAGGTAGAGAGTCACATATTATAATACCAACCTGTAGGGGGAGGTAGAGAGTAACATATTATAATACCAGCCTGTAGGGGGAGGTAGAGAGTAACATAGTATAATACCAGTCTCTAGGGGGAGGTAGAGAGTAACATATTATAATACCAGCCTTTAGGGGGAGGTAGAGAGTAACATATTATTATACCAGCCTGTAGGGGGAGGTAGAGAGTAACATATTATAATACCAGCCTGTAGAGGGAGGTAGAGAGTAACATATTATAATACTAGCCTGTAGGGGGAGGTAGAGAGTAACGTATTATAATACCAGCCTGTAGGGGGAGGTAGAGAGTCACATATTATAATACCAACCTGTAGGGGGAGGTAGAGAGTAACATATTATAATACCAGCCTGTAGGGGGAGGTAGAGAGTCACATATTATAATACCAGCCTGTAGGGGGAGGTAGAGAGTCACATATTATAATACCAGCCTATAGGGGGAGGTAGAGAGTCACATATTATAATACCAGCCTGTAGGGGGAGGTAGAGAGTAACATATTATAATACCAGCCTGTAGGGGGAGGTAGAGAGTCACATATTATAATACCAGCCTGTAGGGGAGGTAGAGAGTAACATATTATAATACCAGCCTGTAGGGGGAGGTAGAGAGTAACATATTATAATACCAGCCTGTAGGGGGAGGTAGAGAGTAACATATTATAATACCAGCCTGTAGGGGGAGGTAGAGAGTAACATATTATAATACCAGCCTGTAGAGGGAGGTAGAGGGTAACATATTATAATACCAGCCTGTAGGGGGAGGTAGAGAGTAACATATTATAATACCAGCCTGTAGGGGGAGGTAGAGAGTAACATATTATAATACCAGCCTGTAGGGGGAGGTAGAGAGTAACATATTATAGTACCAGCCTGTAGGGGGAGGTAGAGAGTCACATATTATAATACCAGCCTGTAGGGGAGGTAGAGAGTAACCTATTATAATACCAGCCTGTAGGGGGAGGTAGAGAGTCACATATTATAATACCAGCCTGTAGGGGAAAATGTCACCAAAGTGCTTATCTCAGCCCAAAAATGCTATTTTGAGCCACGATTTTTTAAAGAAAGTGGGTGTCAGTTTTGTCTGAAGGAAGGCATTAGGGCTCATGTATTTTGTGTTGGGCTCCTAAAACCCACTTTTAGAGACCTCACAAAGTCAGCAGCCACTTAGAATGTACTGGGAACAAGTTACAGGAAAATGTCACCAAAGTGCTTATCTCAGTCTAAAAATGCTATTTTGACCCAAGATTTTTTTAAGAAAGTGGGTGTCAGTTTTGTCTGAAAGAAGGCATTAGGGCTCATGTATTTTGTGTTGGGCTCCTAAAACCCACTTTTAGAAACCTCACAAAGTCAGCAGCCACTTAGAATGTACTGGGAACAAGTTACAGGAAAATGTCACCAAAGTGATTATCTCACTCTGAAAATGCTATTTTGACCCAAGATTTTTTAAAGAAAGTGGGTGTCAGTTTTGTCTGAAGGAAGGCATTAGGGCTCATGTATTTTGTGTTGGGCTCCTAAAACCCACTTTTACAGACCTCACAAAGTCAGCAGCCACTTAAAATGTACTGGGAACAAGTTACAGGAAAATGTCACCAAAGTGCTTATCTCAGCCCAAAAATGCTATTTTGAGCCACGATTTTTTAAGGAAAGTGGGTGTCAGTTTTGTCTGAAGGAAGGCATTATGGCTCATGTATTTTGTGTTGGGCTCCTAAAACCCACTTTTAGAGACCTCACAAAGTCAGCAGCCACTTAGAATGTACTGGGAACAAGTTACAGGAAAATGTCACCAAAGTGATTATCTCAGTCTGAAAATGCTATTTTGACCCAAGATTTTTTAAAGAAAGTGGGTGTCAGTTTTGTCTGAAGGAAGGCATTAGGGCTCATGTATTTTGTGTTGGGCTCCTAAAACCCACTTTTACAGACCTCATAAAGTCAGCAGCCACTTAAAATGTACTGGGAACAAGTTACAGGAAAATGTCACCAAAGTGCTTATCTCAGCCCAAAAATGCTATTTTGAGCCACGATTTTTTAAGGAAAGTGGGTGTCAGTTTTGTCTGAAGGAAGGCATTAGGGCTCATGTATTTTGTGTTGGGCTCCTAAAACCCACTTTTAGAGACCTCACAAAGTCAGCAGCCACTTAGAATGTACTGGGAACAAGTTACAGGAAAATGTCACCAAAGTGATTATCTCAGTCTGAAAATGCTATTTTGACCCAAGATTTTTTAAAGAAAGTGGGTGTCAGTTTTGTCTGAAGGAAGGCATTAGGGCTCATGTATTTTGTGTTGGGCTCCTAAAACCCACTTTTACAGACCTCACAAAGTCAGCAGCCACTTAAAATGTACTGGGAACAAGTTACAGGAAAATGTCACCAAAGTGCTTATCTCAGCCCAAAAATGCTATTTTGAGCCACGATTTTTTAAAGAAAGTGGGTGTCAGTTTTGTCTGAAGGAAGGCATTAGGGCTCATGTATTTTGTGTTGGGCTCCTAAAACCCACTTTTAGAGACCTCACAAAGTCAGCAGCCACTTAGAATGTACTGGGAACAAGTTACAGGAAAATGTCACCAAAGTGCTTATCTCAGTCTAAAAATGCTATTTTGACCCAAGATTTTTTTAAGAAAGTGGGCGTCAGTTTTGTCTGAAAGAAGGCATTAGGGCTCATGTATTTTGTGTTGGGCTCCTAAAACCCAATTTTACAGACCTCACAAAGTCAGCAGCCACTTAAAATGTACTGGGAACAAGTTACAGGAAAATGTCACCAAAGTGCTTATCTCAGCCCAAAAATGCTATTTTGAACCACGATTTTTTAAAGAAAGTGGGTGTCAGTTTTGTCTGAAGGAAGGCATTAGGGCTCATGTATTTTGTGTTGGGCTCCTAAAACCCACTTTTAGAGACCTCACAAAGTCAGCAGCCACTTAGAATGTACTGGGAACAAGTTACAGGAAAATGTCACCAAAGTGCTTATCTCAGTCTAAAAATGCTATTTTGACCCAAGATTTTTTTAAGAAAGTGGGTGTCAGTTTTGTCTGAAGGAAGGCATTAGGGCTCATGTATTTTGTGTTGGGCTCCTAAAACCCACTTTTAGAGACCTCACAAAGTCAGCAGCCACTTAGAATGTACTGGGAACAAGTTACAGGAAAATGTCACCAAAGTGATTATCTCAGTCTGAAAATGCTATTTTGACCCAAGATTTTTTAAAGAAAGTGGGTGTCAGTTTTGTCTGAAGGAAGGCATTAGGGCTCATGTATTTTGTGTTGGGCTCCTAAAACCCACTTTTACAGACCTCACAAAGTCAGCAGCCACTTAAAATGTACTGGGAACAAGTTACAGGAAAATGTCACCAAAGTGCTTATTTCAGCCCAAAAATGCTATTTTGAGCCACGATTTTTTAAAGAAAGTGGGTGTCAGTTTTGTCTGAAGGAAGGCATTAGGGCTCATGTATTTTGTGTTGGGCTCCTAAAACCCACTTTTAGAGACCTCACAAAGTCAGCAGCCACTTAGAATGTACTGGGAACAAGTTACAGGAAAATGTCACCAAAGTGCTTATCTCAGTCTAAAAATGATATTTTGACCCAAGATTTTTTTTAAGAAAGTGGGCGTCAGTTTTGTCTGAAAGAAGGCATTAGGGCTCATGTATTTTGTGTTGGGCTCCTAAAACCCAATTTTACAGACCTCACAAAGTCAGCAGCCACTTAAAATGTACTGGGAACAAGTTACAGGAAAATGTCACCAAAGTGCTTATCTCAGCCCAAAAATGCTATTTTGAGCCACGATTTTTTAAAGAAAGTGGGTGTCAGTTTTGTCTGAAGGAAGGCATTAGGGCTCATGTATTTTGTGTTGGGCTCCTAAAACCCACTTTTAGAGACCTCACAAAGTCAGCAGCCACTTAGAATGTACTGGGAACAAGTTACAGGAAAATGTCACCAAAGTGCTTATCTCAGTCTAAAAATGCTATTTTGACCCAAGATTTTTTTAAGAAAGTGGGTGTCAGTTTTGTCTGAAGGAAGGCATTAGGGCTCATGTATTTTGTGTTGGGCTCCTAAAACCCACTTTTACAGACCTCACAAAGTCAGCAGCCACTTAAAATGTACTGGGAACAAGTTACAGGAAAATGTGACCAAAGTGCTTATCTCAGCCCAAAAATGCCATTTTGAGCCACGATTTTTTAAAGAAAGTGGGTGTCAGTTTTGTATGAAGGAAGGCATTGGGGCTCATGTATTTTGTGTTGGGCTCCTAAAACCCACTTTTAGAGACCTCACAAAGTCAGCAGCCACTTAGAATGTACTGGGAACAAGTTACAGGAAAATGTCAAAATAGCATTTTTAGGCTGAGATAAGCACTTTGGTGACACTTTCCTGTAACTTGTTCCCAGTACATTCTAAGTGGCTGCTGACTTTGTGAGGTCTCTAAAAGTGGGTTTTAGGAGCCCAACACAAAATACATGAGCCCTAATGCCTTCCTTCAGACAAAACTGACACCCACTTTCTTAAAAATACGTATTATAATATGTGACTCTCTACCTCCCCCTACAGGCTGGTATTATAATATGTTACTCTCTACCTCCCCCTACAGGCTGGTATTATAATATGTTACTCTCTACCTCCCCCTACAGGCTGGTATTATAATATGTTACTCTCTACCTCCCCCTACAGGCTGGTATTATAATATGTTACTCTCTACCTCCCCTACAGGCTGGTATTATAATATGTGACTCTCTACCTCCCCCTACAGGCTGGTATTATAATATGTTACTCTCTACCTCCCCCTACAGGCTGGTATTATAATATGTGACTCTCTACCTCCCCCTACAGGCTGGTATTATAATATGTGACTCTCTACCTCCCCCTACAGGCTGGTATTATAATATGTTACTCTCTACCTCCCCCTACAGGTTGGTATTATAATATGTGACTCTCTACCTCCCCCTACAGGCTGGTATTATAATATGTTACTCTCTACCTCCCCCTACAGGCTGGTATTATAATATGTTACTCTCTACCTCCCTCTACAGGCTGGTATTATAATATCTTACTCTCTACCTCCCCCTACAGACTGGTATTATACTATGTTACTCTCTACCTCCCCCTACAGGCTGGTATTATAATATGTTACTCTCTACCTCCCTCTACAGGCTGGTATTATAATATCTTACTCTCTACCTCCCCCTACAGACTGGTATTATACTATGTTACTCTCTACCTCCCCCTACAGGCTGGTATAATAATATGTTACTCTCTACCTCCCCCTAGAGGCTGGTATTATAATATGTTACTCTCTACCTCCCCCTAGAGACTGGTATTATACTATGTTACTCTCTACCTCCCCCTACAGGCTGGTATTATAATATGTTACTCTCTACCTCCCCCTACAGGTTGGTATTATAATATGTTACTCTCTACCTCCCCCTACAGGCTGGTATTATAATATGTTACTCTCTACCTCCCCCTATAGGCTGGTATTATAATATGTTACTCTCTACCTCCCCTACAGGCTGGTATTATAATATGTGACTCTCTACCTCCCCCTACAGGCTGGTATTATAATATGTTACTCTCTACCTCCCCCTACAGGCTGGTATTATAATATGTGACTCTCTACCTCCCCCTACAGGCTGGTATTATAATATGTGACTCTCTACCTCCCCCTACAGGCTGGTATTATAATATGTGACTCTCTACCTCCCCCTACAGGCTGGTATTATAATATGTTACTCTCTACCTCCCCCTACAGGCTGGTATTATAATATGTTACTCTCTACCTCCCCCTATAGGCTGGTATTATAATATGTTACTCTCTACCTCCCTCTACAGGCTGGTATTATAATATGTTACTCTCTACCTCCCTCTACAGGCTGGTATTATAATATCTTACTCTCTACCTCCCCCTACAGACTGGTATTATACTATGTTACTCTCTACCTCCCCCTACAGGCTGGTATAATAATATGTTACTCTCTACCTCCCCCTAGAGGCTGGTATTATAATATGTTACTCTCTACCTCCCCCTAGAGACTGGTATTATACTATGTTACTCTCTACCTCCCCCTACAGGCTGGTATTATAATATGTTACTCTCTACCTCCCCCTACAGGTTGGTATTATAATATGTGACTCTCTACCTCCCCCTACAGGCTGGTATTATAATATGTTACTCTCTACCTCCCTCTACAGGTTGGTATTATAATATCTTACTCTCTACCTCCCCCTAGAGACTGGTATTATACTATGTTACTCTCTACCTCCCCCTACAGGCTGGTATTATAATATGTTACTCTCTACCTCCCCCTACAGGCTGGTATTATAATATGTGACTCTCTACCTCCCCCTACAGGCTGGTATTATAATATTTTACTCTCTACCTCCCCCTACAGGCTGGTATTATAATATGTTACTCTATACCTCCCCCTACAGGCTGGTATTATAATATGTTACTCTCTACCTCCCCCTACAGGCTGGTATTATACTATGTTACTCTCTACCTCCCCCTAAAGGCTGGTATTATAATATGTTACTCTCTACCTCCCCCTACAGGATGGTATAATAATATGTTAATCTCTACCAATCGATTGATCAATCGGTCGAACAATTAACCCCGGCCCCTCCCCCAGCCACTATGTGGGCGTGGCATATCACCTTGGGGGTGTGGTTTCGAGCCGGGGGTGTGGCCTATTGGTGAGGGGGGAGTGGTTTGGAGCTGTGGGCTTGGCCTATCACCAAGGGGGTGTGGTTTGGAGCTATGGGCGTGGCCTATCGCCAAGGGGGGGTGTGGTTTAAGGCTAGGGGTGTGGCCTATCGCCATGGGGGCGTGGTTTGGTGCTGGGGACGTGGCCTGTCGGCTTGGGGCGAGGGGCTGTGGTTTGAAGCTGGGGGCGTGGCCTATCGCCATCGGGGCGTGGTTTGGAGCGGGGGGCGTGGCCTGTCGGCTTGGGGGCGTGGTTTACAGCAGTGGGACTCAAAAATAGCAGATCTACAAGCTCGTAGATCATAGCTCTACGAGCTTGTAGATCTGATATCGGCTGGGGGTGGGCGTGGCCTATCACCCCGGGGGGTGGGGTCTGAAGCTGTGGGCGGGGCCTATTGGCTTGGGGGCGAAAAAAATAGCAGATCTACAAGCTCGTAGAGCATAACTCTACGAGCTTGTAGATCTGCTATTTTTGAGTCCCACTGCTGTATACCACGCCCCCAAGCCAACAAGCCACGCCCCCAGCTCCAAACCACATCCCCATGGCGATAGGCCACGCCCCCAGCTTCAAACCACACACCCCTCGCCGATAGAGGACAAGCACACGGCTTAAGACCCCAATCCAAGGGGAAAGGCCACGCCCCCAAGCCGACAGGCCCCGCCCCCCGCTCCAAACCACGCCCCCATGGCGATAGGCCACGCCCCCAGCTTCAAACCACAGCCCCCTCGCCGATAGAGGACAAGCACACAGCTTAAAACCCCAATCCAAGGGGAAAGGCCACGCCCCCGGCTTGAAACCACGCCCCCAAGCCAATAGGCCCCGCCCACAGCTTCAGACCCCACCCCCCGGGGTGATAGGCCACGCCCACCCCCAGCCGATATCAGATCTACAAGCTCGTAGAGCTATGATCTACGAGCTTGTAGATCTGCTATTTTTGAGTCCCACTGCTGTAAACCACGCCCCCAAGCCGACAGGCCACGCCCCCCGCTCCAAACCACGCCCCGATGGCGATAGGCCACGCCCCCAGCTTCAAACCACAGCCCCTCGCCCCAAGCCGACAGGCCACGTCCCCAGCACCAAACCACGCCCCCATGGCGATAGGCCACGCCCCCAGCTTCAAACCACAGCCCCCTCGCCGATAGAGGACAAGCACACAGCTTAAAACCCCAATCCAAGGGGAAAGGCCACGCCCCCGGCTTGAAACCACGCCCCCAAGCCAATAAGCCCCGCCCACAGCTTCAGACCCCACCCCCCAGGGCGATAGGCCACGCCCACCCCCAGCTGATATCAGATCTACAAGCTCGTAGAGCTATGCTCTACGAGCTTGTAGATCTGCTATTTTTGAGTCCCACTGCTGTAAACCACGCCCCCAAGCCGACAGGCCACGCCCCCCGCTCCAAACCATGCCCCCATGGCGATAGGCCACGCCCCCAGCTTCAAACCACACACCCCTCGCCGATAGAGGACAAGCACACGGCTTAAGACCCCAATCCAACGGGAAAGGCCACGCCTCCAGCTTGAAACCACGCCCCCAAGCCAATAGGCCCCGCCCAGAGCTTCAGACCCCATCCCCCGGGGTGATAGGCCACGCCCACCCCCAGCCGATATCAGATCTACAAGGTCGTAGAGCTATGATCTACGAGCTTGTAGATCCGCTATTTTTGAGTCCCACTGCTGTAAACCACGCCCCAAGCCGATAAGCCACGCCCCCAGCTTCAAACCACGCCTCCAAGCCGACAGGCCCCGCCCACAGCTTCAGACCCCACCCCCCGGGGTGATAGGCCACGCCCAACCCCAGCCGATATCAGATCTACAAGCTCGTAGAGCTATGATCTACGAGCTTGTAGATCTGCTATTTTTGAGTCCCACTGCTGTAAACCACGCCCCCAAGCCGACAGGCCACGCCCCCCGCTCCAAACCACGCCCCGATGGCGATAGGCCACGCCCCCAGCTTCAAACCACAGCCCCTCGCCCCAAGCTGACAGGCCACGCCCCCAGCTCCAAACCACGCCCCCATGGCGATAGGCTACGCCCCTAGCCTTAAACCACACCCCCTTGGCGATAGGCCACGCCCATAGCTCCAAACCACACCCCCTTGGTGATAGGCCAAGCCCACAGCTCCAAACCACTTCCCCCTCACCAATAGGCCACACCCCCGGCTCGAAACCACACCCCCAAGGTGATAGGCCACGCCCACATAGTGGCTGGGGGAGGGGCCGGGGTTAATTGTTCGACCGATTGATCAATCGATTGGTAGAGAGTAACATATTATTATACCAGCCTGTAGGGGGAGGTAGAGAGTAACATATTATAATACCAGCCTGTAGGGGGAGGTAGAGAGTCACATATTATAATACCAACCTGTAGGGGGAGGTAGAGAGTAACATATTATAATACCAGCCTGTAGGGGGAGGTAGAGAGTAACATAGTATAATACCAGTCTCTAGGGGGAGGTAGAGAGTAACATATTATAATACCAGCCTTTAGGGGGAGGTAGAGAGTAACATATTATTATACCAGCCTGTAGGGGGAGGTAGAGAGTAACATAGTATAATACCAGTCTGTAGGGGGAGGTAGAGAGTAAGATATTATAATACCAGCCTGTAGAGGGAGGTAGAGAGTAACATATTATAATACCAGCCTGTAGGGGGAGGTAGAGAGTAACATAGTATAATACCAGTCTGTAGGGGGAGGTAGAGAGTAACATATTATAATACCAGCCTGTAGAGGGAGGTAGAGAGTAACATATTATAATACTAGCCTGTAGGGGGAGGTAGAGAGTAACATATTATAATACCAGCCTGTAGGGGGAGGTAGAGAGTCACATATTATAATACCAACCTGTAGGGGGAGGTAGAGAGTAACATATTATAATACCAGCCTGTAGGGGGAGGTAGAGAGTCACATATTATAATACCAGCCTGTAGGGGGAGGTAGAAAGTCACATATTATAATACCAGCCTATAGGGGGAGGTAGAGAGTCACATATTATAATACCAGCCTGTAGGGGGAGGTAGAGAGTAACATATTATAATACCAGCCTGTAGGGGGAGGTAGAGAGTCACATATTATAATACCAGCCTGTAGGGGAGGTAGAGAGTAACATATTATAATACCAGCCTGTAGGGGGAGGTAGAGAGTAACATATTATAATACCAGCCTGTAGGGGGAGGTAGAGAGTAACATATTATAATACCAGCCTGTAGGAGGAGGTAGAGAGTAACATATTATAATACCAGCCTGTAGAGGGAGGTAGAGAGTAACATATTATAATACCAGCCTGTAGGGGGAGGTAGAGAGTAACATATTATAATACCAGCCTGTAGGGGGAGGTAGAGAGTAACATATTATAGTACCAGCCTTTAGGGGGAGGTAGAGAGTCACATATTATAATACCAGCCTGTAGGGGAGGTAGAGAGTAACCTATTATAATACCAGCCTGTAGGGGGAGGTAGAGAGTCACATATTATAATACCAGCCTGTAGGGGAAAATGTCACCAAAGTGCTTATCTCAGCCCAAAAATGCTATTTTGAGCCACGATTTTTTAAAGAAAGTGGGTGTCAGTTTTGTCTGAAGGAAGGCATTAGGGCTCATGTATTTTGTGTTGGGCTCCTAAAACCCACTTTTAGAGACCTCACAAAGTCAGCAGCCACTTAGAATGTACTGGGAACAAGTTACAGGAAAATGTCACCAAAGTGCTTATCTCAGTCTAAAAATGCTATTTTGACCCAAGATTTTTTTAAGAAAGTGGGTGTCAGTTTTGTCTGAAAGAAGGCATTAGTGCTCATGTATTTTGTGTTGGGCTCCTAAAACCCACTTTTAGAGACCTCACAAAGTCAGCAGCCACTTAGAATGTACTGGGAACAAGTTACAGGAAAATGTCACCAAAGTGATTATCTCAGTCTGAAAATGCTATTTTGACCCAAGATTTTTTAAAGAAAGTGGGTGTCAGTTTTGTCTGAAGGAAGGCATTAGGGCTCATGTATTTTGTGTTGGGCTCCTAAAACCCACTTTTACAGACCTCACAAAGTCAGCAGCCACTTAAAATGTACTGGGAACAAGTTACAGGAAAATGTCACCAAAGTGCTTATCTCAGCCCAAAAATGCTATTTTGAGCCACGATATTTTAAGGAAAGTGGGTGTCAGTTTTGTCTGAAGGAAGGCATTAGGGCTCATGTATTTTGTGTTGGGCTCCTAAAACCCACTTTTAGAGACCTCACAAAGTCAGCAGCCACTTAGAATGTACTGGGAACAAGTTACAGGAAAATGTCACCAAAGTGCTTATCTCAGTCTAAAAATGCTATTTTGACCCAAGATTTTTTAAAGGAAGTGGGTGTCAGTTTTGTCTGAAAGAAGGCATTAGGGCTCATGTATTTTGTGTTGGGCTCATAAAACCCACTTTTACAGACATCACAAAGTCAACAGCCACTTAAAATGTACTGGGAACAAGTTACAGGAAAATGTCACCAAAGTGCTTATCTCAGCCCAAAAATGCTATTTTGAGCCACGATTTTTTAAAGAAAGTGGGTGTCAGTTTTGTCTGAAGGAAGGCATTAGGGCTCATGTATTTTGTGTTGGGCTCCTAAAACCCACTTTTAGAGACCTCACAAAGTCAGCAGCCACTTAGAATGTACTGGGAACAAGTTACAGGAAAATGTCACCAAAGTGCTTATCTCAGTCTAAAAATGCTATTTTGACCCAAGATTTTTTTAAGAAAGTGGGTGTCAGTTTTGTCTGAAAGAAGGCATTAGGGCTCATGTATTTTGTGTTGGGCTCCTAAAACCCACTTTTAGAGACCTCACAAAGTCAGCAGCCACTTAGAATGTACTGGGAACAAGTTACAGGAAAATGTCACCAAAGTGATTATCTCAGTCTAAAAATGCTATTTTGACCCAAGATTTTTTAAAGAAAGTGGGTGTCAGTTTTGTCTGAAGGAAGGCATTAGGGCTCATGTATTTTGTGTTGGGCTCCTAAAACCCACTTTTACAGACCTCACAAAGTCAGCAGCCACTTAAAATGTACTGGGAACAAGTTACAGGAAAATGTCACCAAAGTGCTTATCTCAGCCCAAAAATGCTATTTTGAGCCACGATTTTTTAAAGAAAGTGGGTGTCAGTTTTGTCTGAAGGAAGGCATTAGGGCTCATGTATTTTGTGTTGGGCTCCTAAAACCCACTTTTAGAGACCTCACAAAGTCAGCAGCCACTTAGAATGTACTGGGAACAAGTTACAGGAAAATGTCACCAAAGTGCTTATCTCAGTCTAAAAATGCTATTTTGACCCAAGATTTTTTTAAGAAAGTGGGCGTCAGTTTTGTCTGAAAGAAGGCATTAGGGCTCATGTATTTTGTGTTGGGCTCCTAAAACCCAATTTTACAGACCTCACAAAGTCAGCAGCCACTTAAAATGTACTGGGAACAAGTTACAGGAAAATGTCACCAAAGTGCTTATCTCAGCCCAAAAATGCTATTTTGAACCACGATTTTTTAAAGAAAGTGGGTGTCAGTTTTGTCTGAAGGAAGGCATTAGGGCTCATGTATTTTGTGTTGGGCTCCTAAAACCCACTTTTAGAGACCTCACAAAGTCAGCAGCTACTTAGAATGTACTGGGAACAAGTTACAGGAAAATGTCACCAAAGTGCTTATCTCAGTCTAAAAATGCTATTTTGACCCAAGATTTTTTTAAGAAAGTGGGTGTCAGTTTTGTCTGAAGGAAGGCATTAGGGCTCATGTATTTTGTGTTGGGCTCCTAAAACCCACTTTTACAGACCTCACAAAGTCAGCAGCCACTTAAAATGTACTGGGAACAAGTTACAGGAAAATGTGACCAAAGTGCTTATCTCAGCCCAAAAATGCCATTTTGAGCCACGGTTTTTTAAAGAAAGTGGGTGTCAGTTTTGTATGAAGGAAGGCATTGGGGCTCATGTATTTTGTGTTGGACTCCTAAAACCCACTTTTAGAGACCTCACAAAGTCAGCAGCCACTTAGAATGTACTGGGAACAAGTTACAGGAAAATGTCAAAATAGCATTTTTAGGCTGAGATAAGCACTTTGGTGACACTTTCCTGTAACTTGTTCCCAGTACATTCTAAGTGGCTGCTGACTTTGTGAGGTCTCTAAAAGTGGGTTTTAGGAGCCCAACACAAAATACATGAGCCCTAATGCCTTCCTTCAGACAAAACTGACACCCACTTTCTTAAAAATACGTATTATAATATGTGACTCTCTACCTCCCCCTACAGGCTGGTATTATAATATGTTACTCTCTACCTCCCCCTACAGGCTGGTATTATAATATGTGACTCTCTACCTCCCCCTACAGGCTGGTATTATAATATGTTACTCTCTACCTCCCCCTACAGGCTGGTATTATAATATGTTACTCTCTACCTCCCCCTACAGGTTGGTATTTTAATATGTGACTCTCTACCTCCCCCTACAGGCTGGTATTATAATATGTTACTCTCTACCTCCCCCTACAGGCTGGTATTATAATATGTTACTCTCTACCTCCCCCTACAGGCTGGTATTATAATATTTTACTCTCTACCTCCCCCTACAGGCTGGTATTATAATATGTGACTCTCTACCTTCCCCTACAGGCTGGTATTATAATATGTGACTCTCTACCTCCCCCTACAGGCTGGTATTATAATATGTGACTCTCTACCTCCCCCTACAGGCTGGTATTATAATATGTTACTCTCTACCTCCCCCTACAGGCTGGTATTATAATATGTTACTCTCTACCTCCCCCTATAGGCTGGTATTATAATATGTTACTCTCTACCTCCCTCTACAGGCTGGTATTATAATATATTACTCTCTACCTCCCCCTACAGACTGGTATTATACTATGTTACTCTCTACCTCCCCCTACAGGCTGGTATTATAATATGTTACTCTCTACCTCCCTCTACAGGCTGGTATTATAATATCTTACTCTCTACCTCCCCCTACAGACTGGTATTATACTATGTTACTCTCTACCTCCCCCTACAGGCTGGTATAATAATATGTTACTCTCTACCTCCCCCTATAGGCTGGTATTATAATATGTTACTCTCTACCTCCCTCTACAGGCTGGTATTATAATATGTTACTCTCTACCTCCCCCTACAGACTGGTATTATACTATGTTACTCTCTACCTCCCCCTACAGGCTGGTATTATAATATGTTACTCTCTACCTCCCTCTACAGGCTGGTATTATAATATCTTACTCTCTACCTCCCCAAACAGACTGGTATTATACTATGTTACTCTCGACCTCCCCCTACAGGCTGGTATAATAATATGTTACTCTCTACCTCCCCCTAGAGGCTGGTATTATAATATGTTACTCTCTACCTCCCCCTAGAGACTGGTATTATACTATGTTACTCTCTACCTCCCCCTACAGGCTGGTATTATAATATGTTACTCTCTACCTCCCCCTACAGGTTGGTATTATAATATGTGACTCTCTACCTCCCCCTACAGGCTGGTATTATAATATGTTACTCTCTACCTCCCCCTACAGGCTGGTATTATAATATGTTACTCTCTACCTCCCTCTACAGGCTGGTATTATAATATGTTACTCTCTACCTCCCCCTACAGACTGGTATTATACTATGTTACTCTCTACCTCCCCCTACAGGCTGGTATTATAATATGTTACTCTCTACCTCCCTCTACAGGCTGGTATTATAATATCTTACTCTCTACCTCCCCCTACAGACTGGTATTATACTATGTTACTCTCTACCTCCCCCTACAGGCTGGTATAATAATATGTTACTCTCTACCTCCCCCTAGAGGCTGGTATTATAATTTGTTACACTCTACCTCCCCCTAGAGACTGGTATTATACTATGTTACTCTCTACCTCCCCCTACAGGCTGGTATTATAATATGTTACTCTCTACCTCCCCCTACAGGCTGGTATTATAATATGTGACTCTCTACCTCCCCCTACAGGCTGGTATTATAATATGTTACTCTCTACCTCCCCCTACAGGCTGGTATTATAATATGTTACTCTATACCTCCCCCTACAGGCTGGTATTATAATATGTTACTCTCTACCTCCCCCTACAGGCTGGTATTATACTATGTTACTCTCTACCTCCCCCTAAAGGCTGGTATTATAATATGTTACTCTCTACCTCCCCCTACAGGATGGTATAATAATATGTTAATCTCTACCAATCGATTGATCAATCGGTCGAACAATTAACCCCGGCCCCTCCCCCAGCCACTATGTGGGCATGGAATATCACCTTGGGGGTGTGGTTTCGAGCCGGGGGTGTGGCCTATTGGTGAGGGGGGAGTGGTTTGGAGCTGTGGGCTTGGCCTATCACCAAGGGTGTGTGGTTTGGAGCTATGGGCGTGGCCTATCGCCAAGGGGGGGTGTGGTTTAAGGCTAGGGGTGTGGCCTATCGCCATGGGGGCGTGGTTTGGTGCTGGGGACGTGGCCTGTCGGCTTGGGGCGAGGGGCTGTGGTTTGAAGCTGGGGGCGTGGCCTATCGCCATCGGGGCGTGGTTTGGAGCGGGGGGCGTGGCCTGTCGGCTTGGGGGCGTGGTTTACAGCAGTGGGACTCAAAAATAGCAGATCTACAAGCTCGTAGATCATAGCTCTAAGAGCTTGTAGATCTGATATCGGCTGGGGGTGGGCGTGGCCTATCACCCCGGGGGGTGGGGTCTGAAGCTGTGGGCGGGGCCTATTGGCTTGGGGTCGAAAAAAATAGCAGATCTACAAGCTCGTAGAGCATAGCTCTACGAGCTTGTAGATCTGCTATTTTTGAGTCCCACTGCTGTATACCACGCCCCCAAGCCAACAAGCCACGCCCCCAGCTCCAAACCACATCCCCATGGCGATAGGCCACGCCCCCAGCTTCAAACCACACACCCCTCGCCGATAGAGGACAAGCACACGGCTTAAGACCCCAATCCAAGGGGAAAGGCCACGCCCCCAAGCCGATAGGCCCCGCCCCCCGCTCCAAACCACACCCCCAAGGTGATAGGCCACGCCCCCAGCTTCAAACCACAGCCCCCTCGCCGATAGAGGACAAGCACACAGCTTAAAACCCCAATCCAAGGGGAAAGGCCACGCCCCCGGCTTGAAACCACGCCCCCAAGCCAATAGGCCCCGCCCACAGCTTCAGACCCCACCCCCCGGGGTGATAGGCCACGCCCACCCCCAGCCGATATCAGATCTACAAGCTCGTAGAGCTATGATCTACGAGCTTGTAGATCTGCTATTTTTGAGTCCCACTGCTGTAAACCACGCCCCCAAGCCGATAAGCCACGCCCCCAGCTTCAAACCACGCCTCCAAGCCGACAGGCCCCCGCCCACAGCTTCATACCCCACCCCCCGGGGTGATAGGCCACGCCCAACCCCAGCCGATATCAGATCTACAAGCTCGTAGAGCTAAACTCTACGAGCTTGTAGATCTGCTATTCTTGAGTCCCACTGCTGTATACCACGCCCCCAAGCCAACAAGCCACGCCCCCAGCTCCAAACCACGCCCCCATGGCGATAGGCCACGCCCCCAGCTTCAAACCACACACCCCTCGCCGATAGAGGACAAGCACACGGCTTAAGACCCCAATCCAAGGGGAAAGGCCACGCCCCCAAGCCGACAGGCCCCACCCCCCGCTCCAAACCACGCCCCCATGGCGATAGGCCACGCCCCCAGCTTCAAACCACAGCCCCCTCGCCGATAGAGGACAAGCACACATCTTAAAACCCCAATCCAAGGGGAAAGGCCACGCCCCCGGCTTGAAACCACGCCCCCAAGCCAATAAGCCCCGCCCACAGCTTCAGACCCCACCCCCCAGGGCGATAGGCCACGCCCAACCCCAGCCGATATCAGATCTACAAGCTCGTAGAGCTATGCTCTACGAGCTTGTAGATCTGCTATTTTTGAGTCCCACTGCTGTAAACCACGCCCCCAAGCCGACAGGCCACGCCCCCCGCTCCAAACCATGCCCCCATGGCGATAGGCCACGCCCCCAGCTTCAAACCACACACCCAAGCACACGGCTTTAAACCACAATCCAAGGTGATAGGCCACGCCCCCAAGCCGACAGGCCACGCCCACAGCTCCAAACCACCCCCCCCCCCCCCCCCCCCCGGGTGATAGGACACGCCCACAGCTCCAAACCACTCCCTCCTCACCGATAGGCCACGCCCCCGGCTTCAAACCACACCCCCCGAAGCGATAGGCCACGCCCACAGAGCGGGTAGGGGAGGGCCCGGGGGGCGGGGTTAAGTGTTCGACCGATCAAACCGATCAATTGATCGATCGATCGATCAGTGCAGCCTCTATGGCTTGGATTGTGGAAAAATCTCTCCAAATGACTATGTCCAGAAGTCAAAATCTGTGAAAATGACTATGTCCAGAAGTCAAAACGGCGAAAGATGGGGTTTTGCCCGGCTCTCCACGCGGCCCCGGGGAGCCTCCGGCCCCCACCGGGGTGCCCAGCCAGAGCCCAGCTAAGTCCTCTACCTGGCTCTCCATCCGAACCCGGGGACCCACTCTTAAGCACCCCCCCCGGAGTCTGGACCCACAGCCGCGGGCGCTAGTTGCCCGGGGACAGGGGAGTATAAGCCAATTTCGGCCCGGGGACAGGGGGGTACAAATCCATTTATATCCCTGAATTCTTCTAAGTCGAAACTGCAGAAGATGCAGTTTTGCGGGGCCCCCCACGCCAAACCGAGGCCCCTTAAGAGGACAGCACTCTGCCAGGTGTAACCAAAGTCATGCCTGGTTCCGTGTTCCGCAGCCCACCTGAGCTTTCTACGCTGTGGCGCCCCCTGGTGCTTCTCCAAAGTGTCCGATATTTCACTTTTTTTTTTTTTAAGGATGCTTTCCTTAGGGAAAAAAAAAAGTTATCATTGTCCTTTTGGCATCAGTGTCCTTTTGGCATCAGTGTCCTTTTGGCACTTATAGGTTCCAAACATAACCCCAGTTATCATTGGCCTTTTGGCATTAGTGTCCTTTTGGCATCAGTGTCCTTTTGGCATCAATGTCCTTTTGGCATCAGTGTCCTTTTAGCATCAGTGTCCTTTTGGCACTTATCATTGTCCTTTTGGCATTAGTGTCCTTTTAGCATCAGTGTCCTTTTGGCACTTATCATTGTCCTTTTGGCATTAGTGTCCTTTTGGCATCAGTGTCCTTTTGGCATCAATGTCCTTTTGGCATCAGTGTCCTTTTAGCATCAGTGTCCTTTTGGCACTTATCATTGTCCTTTTGGCATTAGTGTCCTTTTAGCATCAGTGTCCTTTTGGCACTTATCATTGTCCTTTTGGCATTAGTGTCCTTTTGGCATCAGTGTCCTTTTGGCATCAATGTCCTTTTGGCATCAGTGTCCTTTTAGCAGTGTCCTTTTGGCACTTATCATTGTCCTTTTGGCATTAGTGTCCTTTTAGCATCAGTGTCCTTTTGGCACTTATCATTGTCCTTTTGGCATTAGTGTCCTTTTAGCATCAGTGTCCTTTTGGCACTTATCATTGTCCTTTTGGCATTAGTGTCCTTTTAGCATGAGTGTCCTTTTGGCACTTATCATTGTCCTTTTGGCATTAGTGTCCTTTTGGCATCAGTGTCCTTTTGGCATCAATGTCCTTTTGGCATCAGTGTCCTTTTAGCATCAGTGTCCTTTTGGCACTTATCATTGTCCTTTTGGCATTAGTGTCCTTTTAGCATCAGTGTCCTTTTGGCACTTATCATTGTCCTTTTGGCATTAGTGTCCTTTTGGCATCAGTGTCCTTTTGGCATCAATGTCCTTTTGGCATCAGTGTCCTTTTAGCAGTGTCCTTTTGGCACTTATCATTGTCCTTTTGGCATTAGTGTCCTTTTAGCATCAGTGTCCTTTTGGCACTTATCATTGTCCTTTTGGCATTAGTGTCCTTTTAGCATCAGTGTCCTTTTGGCACTTATCATTGTCCTTTTGGCATTAGTGTCCTTTTAGCATCAGTGTCCTTTTGGCACTTATCATTGTCCTTTTGGCATTAGTGTCCTTTTGGCATCAGTGTCCTTTTGGCACTTATCATTGTCCTTTTGGCATTAGTGTCCTTTTAGCATCAGTGTCCTTTTGGCACTTATCATTGTCCTTTTTGCATTAGTGTCCTTTTGGCATCAGTGTCCTTTTGGCATCAATGTCCTTTTGGCATCAGTGTCCTTTTAGCATCAGTGTCCTTTTGGCACTTATCATTGTCCTTTTGGCATTAGTGTCCTTTTAGCATCAGTGTCCTTTTGGCACTTATCATTGTCCTTTTGGCATTAGTGTCCTTTTAGCATCAGTGTCCTTTTGGCACTTATCATTGTCCTTTTGGCATTAGTGTCCTTTTAGCATCAGTGTCCTTTTGGCACTTATCATTGTCCTTTTGGCATTAGTGTCCTTTTAGCATCAGTGTCCTTTTGGCACTTATCATTGTCCTTTTGGCATTAGTGTCCTTTTAGCATCAGTGTCCTTTTGGCACTTATCATTGTCCTTTTGGCATTAGTGTCCTTTTGGCATCAGTGTCCTTTTGGCATCAATGTCCTTTTGGCATCAGTGTCCTTTTAGCATCAGTGTCCTTTTGGCACTTATCATTGTCCTTTTGGCATTAGTGTCCTTTTAGCATCAGTGTCCTTTTGGCACTTATCATTGTCCTTTTGGCATTAGTGTCCTTTTGGCATCAGTGTCCTTTTGGCATCAATGTCCTTTTGGCATCAGTGTCCTTTTAGCATCAGTGTCCTTTTGGCACTTATCATTGTCCTTTTGGCATCAGTGTCCTTTTAGCATCAGTGTCCTTTTGGCACTTATCATTGTCCTTTTGGCATTAGTGTCCTTTTGGCATCAGTGTCCTTTTGGCACTTATAGGTTACAAACATAACCCCAGTTATCATTGGCCTTTTGGCATTAGTGTCCTTTTGGCATCAGTGTCCTTTTGGCATCAATGTCCTTTTGGCATCAGTGTCCTTTTGGCATCAGTGTCCTTTTGGCATCAGTGTCCTTTTGGCATCATTGTCCTTTTGGCACCAGTGTCCTTTTGGCACTGGCCTTTTGGCACTACAAAACTCGCTGCTGCCCCCCAAAGGGATGTGACTGCAGGTACCTTTTGCCAAATGGACACAACTTACTAGCCAAAAAGACTGTCTTTTTGGCAAAAAATGCCAAAAAGACAGTCTTTTTGGCACTTGCCTAATACCCAAAAGGACAAAAAGTCAGAATTATCTCCAACGCGGCGGTCTGCGTTGACTTTTTGTCTTTTTGGCATTGGGCTTATTAGCCAAAAGGACACAAAATTCCTGCCAAACGGACACCTTTCCCTTACGTGTTGTTTTAGCTACTTTACAGAAGCCGACATAGCATGATTTGGCGTGGCCTATTTGCCTGATCTTCTCTGTATCGCTCCAATTTCCGCTCATTCCTATGGTGGGTCCCAATCTTCTCTGTATCGTTCCAATTTGTGTCCTATTTGTCCTATTTGCCTGATCTTCTCTGTATCGCTCCAATTTCCGCTCATTCCTATGGTGGGTCCCAATCTTCTCTGTATCGTTCCAATTTGTGTCCTATTTGTCCTATTTGCCTGATCTTCTCTGTATCGCTCCAATTTCCGCTCGCGCAAGGATGACACGCAAATTCGTGAAGCGTTCCTCATTTTTAACTATTTTGAGGAAATAGAGAAAAAAAAAATATTTTAGATTCTTTAAAATTATTTTTCGACATTTTTTAATGCTTCAAAGTCCCCCCAAGTGGCCCCCGAGGTGATAGGCCACGCCCACAGCTCCAAACCACGCCCCCATGGTGATAGGCCACGCCCCCAGCTTCAAACCACACCCCCCTCGCCGATAGAGGACAAGCACACGGCTTTAAACCACAATCCAAGGTGATAGGCCACGCCCCCAGGCCGATAAGCCCCGCCCACAACTCCACAACACGCCCCCATGGTGATAGGCCACGCCCCCAGCTTCAAACCACACCCCGCTCGCCGAGAGAGGACAAGCACACGGCTTTAAACCACAATCCAAGGTGATAGGCCACGCCCCCAGGCCGATAAGCCACGCCCACAGCTCCAAAACACGCCCCATGGTGATAGGCCACGCCCCCAGCTTCAAACCACACCCCCCTCGCCGAGAGAGGACAAGCACACGGCTTAAAACCACAATCCAAGGTGATAGGCCACGCCCCCAGGCTGATAAGCCACGCCCACGGCTCCAAAACACGCCCCCATGGTGATAGGCCACGCCCCCAGCTTCAAACCACACCCCCCTCGCCGAGAGAGGACAAGCACACGGCTTAAAACCCCAATCCAAGGTGATAGGCCACGCCCCCAGGCCGATAAGCCACGCCCACGGCTCCACAACACGCCCCCATGGTGATAGGCCACGCCCCCAGCTTCAAACCACACCCCCCTCGCCGAGAGAGGACAAGCACACGGCTTAAAACCCCAGTCCAAGGTGATAGGCCACGCCCCCAGGCCGATAAGCCACGCCCACAGCTGCAAAACACGCCCCCATGGCGATAGGCCACGCCCCCAGCTTCAAACCACACCCCCCTCGCCGATAGAGGACAAGCACACGGCTTTAAACCACAATCCAAGGTGATAGGCCACGCCCCCAAGCCGACAGGCCACGCCCACAGCTCCAAACCACCCCCCCCCCCCCGGGTGATAGGACACGCCCACAGCTCCAAACCACTCCCTCCTCACCGATAGGCCACGCCCCCGGCTTCAAACCACAACCCCCGAAGCGATAGGCCACGCCCACAGAGCGGGTAGGGGAGGGCCCGGGGGGCGGGGTTAAGTGTTCGACCGATCAAACCGATCAATCGATCGATCGATCGATCAGTGCAGCCTCTATGGCTTGGATTGTGGAAAAATCTCTCCAAATGACTATGTCCAGAAGTCAAAATCTGTGAAAATGACTATGTCCAGAAGTCAAAACGGCGAAAGATGGGGTTTTGCCCGGCTCTCCACGCGGCCCCGGGGAGCCTCCGGCCCCCACCGGGGTGCCCAGCCAGAGCCCAGCTAAGTCCTCTACCTGGCTCTCCATCCGAACCCGGGGACCCACTCTTAAGCACCCCCCCCGGAGTCTGGACCCACAGCCGCGGGCGCTAGTTGCCCGGGGACAGGGGAGTATAAGCCAATTTCGGCCCGGGGACAGGGGGGTACAAATCCATTTATATCCCTGAATTCTTCTAAGTCGAAACTGCAGAAGATGCAGTTTTGCGGGGCCCCCCACGCCAAACCGAGGCCCCTTAAGAGGACAGCACTCTGCCAGGTGTAACCAAAGTCATGCCTGGTTCCGTGTTCCGCAGCCCACCTGAGCTTTCTACGCTGTAGCGCCCCCTGGTGCTTCTCCAAAGTGTCCGATATTTCACTTTTTTTTTTTTTTTTTTTTTTAAGGATGCTTTCCTTAGGGAAAAAAAAAAAGTTATCATTGTCCTTTTGGCATCAGTGTCCTTTTGGCATCAGTGTCCTTTTGGCACTTATAGGTTAAAAACATAACCCCAGTTATCATTGGCCTTTTGGCATTAGTGTCCTTTTGGCATCAGTGTCCTTTTGGCATCAATGTCCTTTTGGCATCAGTGTCCTTTTAGCATCAGTGTCCTTTTGGCACTTATCATTGTCCTTTTGGCATTAGTGTCCTTTTAGCATCAGTGTCCTTTTGGCACTTATCATTGTCCTTTTGGCATTAGTGTCCTTTTGGCATCAGTGTCCTTTTGGCATCAATGTCCTTTTGGCATCAGTGTCCTTTTAGCATCAGTGTCCTTTTGGCACTTATCATTGTCCTTTTGGCATTAGTGTCCTTTTAGCATCAGTGTCCTTTTGGCACTTATCATTGTCCTTTTGGCATTAGTGTCCTTTTGGCATCAGTGTCCTTTTGGCATCAATGTCCTTTTGGCATCAGTGTCCTTTTAGCATCAGTGTCCTTTTGGCACTTATCATTGTCCTTTTGGCATTAGTGTCCTTTTAGCATCAGTGTCCTTTTGGCACTTATCATTGTCCTTTTGGCATTAGTGTCCTTTTAGCATCAGTGTCCTTTTGGCACTTATCATTGTCCTTTTGGCATTAGTGTCCTTTTAGCATCAGTGTCCTTTTGGCACTTATCATTGTCCTTTTGGCATTAGTGTCCTTTTAGCATCAGTGTCCTTTTGGCACTTATCATTGTCCTTTTGGCATTAGTGTCCTTTTAGCATCAGTGTCCTTTTGGCACTTATCATTGTCCTTTTGGCATTAGTGTCCTTTTAGCATCAGTGTCCTTTTGGCACTTATCATTGTCCTTTTGGCATTAGTGTCCTTTTAGCATCAGTGTCCTTTTGGCACTTATCATTGTCCTTTTGGCATTAGTGTCCTTTTAGCATCAGTGTCCTTTTGGCACTTATCATTGTCCTTTTGGCATTAGTGTCCTTTTAGCATCAGTGTCCTTTTGGCACTTATCATTGTCCTTTTGGCATTAGTGTCCTTTTAGCATCAGTGTCCTTTTGGCACTTATCATTGTCCTTTTGGCATTAGTGTCCTTTTGGCATCAGTGTCCTTTTGGCACTTATCATTGTCCTTTTGGCATTAGTGTCCTTTTGGCATCAGTGTCCTTTTGGCACTTATCATTGTCCTTTTGGCATTAGTGTCCTTTTGGCATCAGTGTCCTTTTGGCATCAATGTCCTTTTGGCATCAGTGTCCTTTTAGCATCAGTGTCCTTTTGGCACTTATCATTGTCCTTTTGGCATTAGTGTCCTTTTGGCATCAGTGTCCTTTTGGCATCAATGTCCTTTTGGCATCAGTGTCCTTTTAGCATCAGTGTCCTTTTGGCACTTATCATTGTCCTTTTGGCATTAGTGTCCTTTTAGCATCAGTGTCCTTTTGGCACTTATCATTGTCCTTTTGGCATTAGTGTCCTTTTAGCATCAGTGTCCTTTTGGCACTTATCATTGTCCTTTTGGCATTAGTGTCCTTTTAGCATCAGTGTCCTTTTGGCACTTATCATTGTCCTTTTGGCATTAGTGTCCTTTTGGCATCAGTGTCCTTTTGGCATCAATGTCCTTTTGGCATCAGTGTCCTTTTAGCATCAGTGTCCTTTTGGCACTTATCATTGTCCTTTTGGCATTAGTATCCTTTTAGCATCAGTGTCCTTTTGGCATCAATGTCCTTTTGGCATCAGTGTCCTTTTAGCATCAGTGTCCTTTTGGCACTTATCATTGTCCTTTTGGCATTAGTGTCCTTTTAGCATCAGTGTCCTTTTGGCACTTATCATTGTCCTTTTGGCATTAGTTTCCTTTTAGCATCAGTGTCCTTTTGGCACTTATCATTGTCCTTTTGGCATTAGTGTCCTTTTAGCATCAGTGTCCTTTTGGCACTTATCATTGTCCTTTTGGCATTAGTGTCCTTTTAGCATCAGTGTCCTTTTGGCACTTATCATTGTCCTTTTGGCATTAGTGTCCTTTTAGCATCAGTGTCCTTTTGGCACTTATCATTGTCCTTTTGGCATTAGTGTCCTTTTAGCATCAGTGTCCTTTTGGCACTTATCATTGTCCTTTTGGCATTAGTGTCCTTTTAGCATCAGTGTGCTTTTGGCACTTATCATTGTCCTTTTGGCATTAGTGTCCTTTTAGCATCAGTGTCCTTTTGGCACTTATCATTGTCCTTTTGGCATTAGTGTCCTTTTAGCATCAGTGTCCTTTTGGCACTTATCATTGTCCTTTTGGCATTAGTGTCCTTTTAGCATCAGTGTCCTTTTGGCACTTATCATTGTCCTTTTGGCATTAGTGTCCTTTTGGCATCAGTGTCCTTTTGGCACTTATCATTGTCCTTTTGGCATTAGTGTCCTTTTGGCATCAGTGTCCTTTTGGCATCAATGTCCTTTTGGCATCAGTGTCCTTTTAGCATCAGTGTCCTTTTGGCACTTATCATTGTCCTTTTGGCATCAGTGTCCTTTTAGCATCAGTGTCCTTTTGGCACTTATCATTGTCATTTTGGCATTAGTGTCCTTTTGGCATCAGTGTCCTTTTGGCACTTATAGGTTACAAACATAACCCCAGTTATCATTGGCCTTTTGGCATTAGTGTCCTTTTGGCATCAGTGTCCTTTTGGCATCAATGTCCTTTTGGCATCAGTGTCCTTTTGGCATCAGTGTCCTTTTGGCATCAGTGTCCTTTTGGCATCATTGTCCTTTTGGCACCAGTGTCCTTTTGGCACTGGCCTTTTGGCACTACAAAACTCGCTGCTGTCCCCCAAAGGGATGTGACTGCAGGTACCTTTTGCCAAATGGACACAACTTACTAGCCAAAAAGACTGTCTTTTTGGCAAAAAATGCCAAAAAGACAGTCTTTTTGGCACTTGCCTAATACCCAAAAGGACAAAAAGTCAGAATTATCTCCAACGCGGCGGTCTGCGTTGACTTTTTGTCTTTTTGGCATTGGGCTTATTAGCCAAAAGGACACAAAATTCCTGCCAAACGGACACCTTTCCCTTACGTGTTGTTTTAGCTACTTTACAGAAGCCGACATAGCATGATTTGGCGTGGCCTATTTGCCTGATCTTCTCTGTATCGCTCCAATTTCCGCTCATTCCTATGGTGGGTCCCAATCTTCTCTGTATCGTTCCAATTTGTGTCCTATTTGTCCTATTTGCCTGATCTTCTCTGTATCGCTCCAATTTCCGCTCATTCCTATGGTGGGTCCCAATCTTCTCTGTATCGTTCCAATTTGTGTCCTATTTGTCCTATTTGCCTGATCTTCTCTGTATCGCTCCAATTTCCGCTCGCGCAAGGATGACACGCAAATTCGTGAAGCGTTCCTCATTTTTAACTATTTTGAGGAAATAGAGAAAAAAAAAATATTTTAGATTTTTTAAAATTATTTTTCGACATTTTTTAATGCTTCAAAGTCCCCCCAAGTGGCCCCCGAGGTGATAGGCCACGCCCACAGCTCCAAACCACGTCCCCATGGTGATAGGCCACGCCCCCAGCTTCAAACCACACCCCCCTCGCCGATAGAGGACAAGCACACGGCTTTAAACCACAATCCAAGGTGATAGGCCACGCCCCCAGGCCGATAAGCCCCGCCCACAACTCCACAACACGCCCCCATGGTGATAGGCCACGCCCCCAGCTTCAAACCACACCCCGCTCGCCGAGAGAGGACAAGCACACGGCTTTAAACCACAATCCAAGGTGATATTCCACGCCCCCAAGCCGATAAGCCACGCCCACAGCTCCAAAACACGCCCCATGGTGATAGGCCACGCCCCCAGCTTCAAACCACACCCCCCTCGCCGAGAGAGGACAAGCACACGGCTTAAAACCACAATCCAAGGTGATAGGCCACGCCCCCAGGCTGATAAGCCACGCCCACGGCTCCAAAACACGCCCCCATGGTGATAGGCCACGCCCCCAGCTTCAAACCACACCCCCCTCGCCGAGAGAGGACAAGCACACGGCTTAAAACCCCAATCCAAGGTGATAGGCCACGCCCCCAGGCCGATAAGCCACGCCCACGGCTCCACAACACGCCCCCATGGTGATAGGCCACGCCCCCAGCTTCAAACCACACCCCCCTCGCCGAGAGAGGACAAGCACACGGCTTAAAACCCCAGTCCAAGGTGATAGGCCACGCCCCCAGGCCGATAAGCCACGCCCACAGCTGCAAAACACGCCCCCATGGCGATAGGCCACGCCCCCAGCTTCAAACCACACCCCCCTCGCCGATAGAGGACAAGCACACGGCTTTAAACCACAATCCAAGGTGATAGGCCACGCCCCCAAGCCGACAGGCCACGCCCACAGCTCCAAACCACTCCCTCCTCACCGATAGGCCACGCCCCCGGCTTCAAACCACACCCCCCGAAGCGATAGGCCACGCCCACAGAGCGGGTAGGGGAGGGCCCGGGGGGCGGGGTTAAGTGTTCGACCGATCAAACCGATCGATCGATCAGTGCAGCCTCTATGGCTTGGATTGTGGAAAAATCTCTCCAAATGACTATGTCCAGAAGTCAAAATCTGTGAAAAAGACTATGTCCAGAAGTCAAAACGGCGAAAGATGGGGTTTTGCCCGGCTCTCCACGCGGCCCCGGGGAGCCTCCGGCCCCCACCGGGGTGCCCAGCCAGAGCCCAGCTAAGTCCTCTACCTGGCTCTCCATCCGAACCCGGGGACCCACTCTTAAGCACCCCCCCCGGAGTCTGGACCCACAGCCGCGGGCGCTAGTTGCCCGGGGACAGGGGAGTATAAGCCAATTTCGGCCCGGGGACAGGGGGGTACAAATCCATTTATATCCCTGAATTCTTCTAAGTCGAAACTGCAGAAGATGCAGTTTTGCGGGGCCCCCCACGCCAAACCGAGGCCCCTTAAGAGGACAGCACTCTGCCAGGTGTAACCAAAGTCATGCCTGGTTCCGTGTTCCGCAGCCCACCTGAGCTTTCTACGCTGTAGCGCCCCCTGGTGCTTCTCCAATATTTAACTTTTTTTTTTTTTTTTTTTCAGGGATGCTTTCCTTAGGAAAAAAAAAACAAAAAAAAAACAGGTGAGATCACCAGATGCACTTAAGAGCACTCACTTTGTGAACATTTGAACGAGGCCTACTCCCCCTATTTCTAATGAAATGAATAACTTGACTCACAGAGGGGGGGGATATTGCCATGTTGCCAGAAAGCTAAGAGCGTGCGCCGCTAAATGGTTGATCGGCGTGGCTGGTGCCTTTGCCAGCCACGGCGGTGGGAGGTCAGAATTACTCGGGTCTCTCTTCATGACGAATAAGCCTTTCGCCTTTTACTAAAGACTTCCGTGGAGAGGGACACTCATGAGTTATGCATATTTTTGGCCTTGTCCAAAGGGCAAGCCCTTTGGACAAGGCCAACTCAGCTGTTGAAGGAAATGAGAAGGCGAGCGGTGGTACGTGGGCACGTTTGAGGTCAAGTCAGGCGCGAGCGCATTTGTGTCACTATGTGCTACAACAACACGAGCCTTATCGTCTCGTTGTAGCTACTTTACAGTAGCTGACAAAGTATGATTTGCCGCAGGAAGGCAAGCAGGGAAGATATCA
This sequence comes from Gymnoscopelus braueri, assembly GCF_963280865.1. Classification (NCBI taxonomy): domain Eukaryota; kingdom Metazoa; phylum Chordata; class Actinopteri; order Myctophiformes; family Myctophidae; genus Gymnoscopelus; species Gymnoscopelus braueri. Next base: position 59,325,262 of record NC_137605.1, on the reverse strand, counting down.
GACCTACGAGCCACGCCCACAGCTTCAAACCACACTTATGTCTATGAAATCGATTCAAGGACCACCCCCCCCGCCCCCAGCCGATAAGCCACGCCCACAGCTTCATGAGTCCAAAAGGAGGGGACTAGTGGGTGTCAGGCCGGGTGAGGATGGAATCAGCGGAGATTGCGATCGTTCAGGCAGTCAGCTAAGGGGTTATCGCTTCTCGGCCTTTTGGCTAAGATCAAGTGTAGTATCTGTTCTTATCAGTTTAATATCTGATATGTCCCCTATATGGGGACTACATATTAAACGGATTTTTGAACTCGGGAGTTGAAACAGGGGCTTGCTCCGTTCACTCCGCGCATTGACCCGGCACTGCAGTGCCGCCGGGAACGGTGCACCTCCTATCGCCTTGTCGAAAGAACACGTGAGTAAATAACCACACTTTGCTCCTGGTATAGAGGTGGGTGACACATTGTTTTTCAAAGTGTTTCCAAAGTACAGGGTTCCACTTGCAAAAAACAATGCATGTACAAGTCAAAACGTAGCCCATTTCCTCCAACCCAACAATCAACAGCTATCATCAACGAGGTTCATAAAATGTGTGTACGTTAACATAGTAGTTTGTGGTTGAGCGTGTGTTGTATGAACCGTCGAGGCGACGTGTACTTGTGTGGGTCCTTGCCTCCACGCCACGCGATGGCGAGGCATACTTACCTGGCAGGGGAGACACCATGATCACGAAGGTGGTTCACCCACGGCGAGGCTCAGCCATTGCACTCCGTGCTTTGCTGACCCGTGCGAATTCCCCAAATGTGGGAATCTCGACTGCATAATTTCTGGTAGTGGGGGACTGCGTTCGCGCTCTCCCCCGATGAAGTGTTGAAAATCAAATACCTGTGAGTGAGTTTTGCACAAGCTGTGGCCTTAACGTGTTGTTGTAGCTACTTTACAGAAGCCGACAAAGCATGATTTGGCGTGGCCTATTTGCCTGATCTTCTCTGTATCGCTCCAATTTCCGCTCACTCCTATGGTGGGTCCCAATCTTCTCTGTATCGTTCCAATTTGTGTCCTATTTGTCCCACTTGCCTGATCTTCTCTGTATCGCTCCAATTTCCGCTCACTCCTATGGTGGGTCCCAATCTTCTCTGTATCGTTCCAATTTGTGTCCTATTTGTCCTACTTGCCTGATCTTCTCTGTATCGCTCCAATTTCCGCTCACTCCAAAGGAAGGTGGCCAATCTTCTCCACGCCGCGTGTGGAATAAACCCCGCGCGCCCGACCGCAGGCCGGGCGGCGCTTTTGGCGCCGCCGGCCCCCGGGGCCCGCACCCGGCGCCGCGGGGCCGGGGGATCACGGGGAGTATTTTTCCCCATTATCCCCGCGGGATAAGCGAACGATACGGCAGGTTGAGGTATTGGAACATTACAGCGGAGGGAGCCCTCCCCTCGCCCGTTCACGGAGGATATGCAAATCCTATGCAAATTAGCCATGCGGTCGGTCTCTCCCCTCACCTCCCCTCCCTTCCCTCCCTCCCTCCACCGACAGCAAGCGCGCACGCACGCACAACGACAAGTGAACGGTGCGGCCGCGGTGCTCGCTCTCCTTTTACGCACGGCGCAGCTGGCACATGCGGCCACTTTGCGTTCTATGTCATCCGATCTGCCACTCTGCCACTTCAAGAATTCATTCCATAAACACTCTTCTCTCCTCTGTTATTTCTCCCCTGCTCCAAAGTCCAATAATGGCTTTGTCAGTCTGTTACTTGTCATGTTCAGAGAGTCCCGTTTTTGACTCTGTGCTTTTCCCTGCTGTGAAAGCCAAATTTGAATGCATGAGACCCTGACGGGTCCATTTGGTTCCACCATTACATTGCCACCTTTCAATTGTCATCGATTTTACATTGCAGTCTATATTTGCCTCTCAGAGATATATTACTGAATATTCTCCAGTATGTAGTGGCATCTCTTCTGCTTATTCTTGGCATTTTCCTTTATTTATTTTATCCATTAACCACATGCTTATCTCTCTCTTCAACCTGTCAATACTCTGCGTCTATGAAACAGAATCGCCGTTATAATTGTAACAATATAAGCCCCTGTTTTAGCTGTACACAAGAAGTTGTGGTTGGGTGCAAACATCGGTCATGTTGTTGGTAAAAGCCAAGTACTTTGACCGGTGCAAACATCGGTCATGTTGTTGGTAAAAGCCAAGGCAAAGTGTCCTTATTGTATCCACACAGCAGGAGGGCTCCTCTGCAGCACGGTGTTATCTCTCCAGCAAGCCTTAAAATCTGTGGCACTCTGAGTGACCTCTAGACCTGTTGCACATATACACAGAGCTAAACACATTTAAAACTTATTTTGTGTAGCGTTTAAAAGCATGTTTTTGTCCAAAACCAAATGTAATGACTACTTTATAGGCTGTATGCTTAATATGTACACAAGGACAAAATGTGAGGTAGCTCTGCTTACACAATGCTGTACCCCCTCAAGCTGTATATGTTTGATCCCTTTTTTCTACTGTTTATTATTGTATTTTGATACTTGCAAACTGGTCAATTTTCTCCATTTGAGTTGGTCTAGGGAGTGTTTTGGGGGGAAAGAGCGTTTGTTTGGTGTTTTGATGGAAGAAAACGGAAGAAATGAAGATTTTATGAGGTAATGGAGGACGATTTGTAGTAAGCATGCACTGTACAGGTAGGGGCAAATGCAAAACACTCCACTCTTGTGGTCACAGATCAGACTGCACTCTGCTCTCTGAATGCTCTCTGAATGTGAATGAATGATTGTTTGTGTACTGGAGGGTGTTAGAGTGAGGCTGTTGTTGTCATTGGATTGTTTCTAATTAGTAGTAGTTAGTACATTAGTGTCCCTTGTTCTCCTCAATGTCTGTCAAGTTGAATGACTTGCTATTTGACTTTTTTTGGCTTACTGCTGTGACCTCCTCCCCTGCTGTGACCCCGCCTTTTCTATTGTGATGGCATGTTAGGCCTTGAGGTCACTTAACTGCTACTGTATTTAATTTTGGCTTCTGGGGGTTATATAAGTTTTGATCTAGGGTAAATGTGACTGTATTTTGGCTTCTGGGGGTTATAAAAGTTTTGATCTAGGGTAAATGTGACTTGCTATTGAATTAACTCTGCCCTGCCTGACATGGTGCATTTTGTGCTTGGTGGCTGTCTGTCAAACTGAATGCCATGCTGCTCTGTGACGTGATCTGCCTTGCCCTGCCTGATGGTTGCAATGTGGTTCTGACAGATGTGATGTCCTGCTGTTGTTGTGATGATGATGCTGCTGCTGCTGCTGCTGCTGCTGACGGATGCTGAGCGGCGGACAATAAGGAAGCTGTCAGGACAACAGTGAGTGTAATACCTCTCTAGAACCCTCCCTTAATACATTTCTTTCACATTGCAAAGCAGACAGGTGACAGTGGCCATATTTTAGAGCTTTCCGCGGAGTTGCACCGCGTGACCAGAGGTCAGATCTGAACGAAAGCTTTGGTTTTGGCCTCCTGAACACCATGTCTAGCAGTTGCATGCATGCACAAACTGAGCCAGCCAGTTCAATGGAATTAAATAGAAAATATAAAATAAAACAACACTTTCACAGACCCCCCCCCCCCCCCTTTAATGGCACTTGTATCTTATCTTGTAAAATCAATGTGAATTTACCTCTGAGATGAATGACACTGGAACCCCTTCATTTAATCAAAGGAGCCAATTAAACACAACATTGTTACCCTCACTGTTACATAAACAACAGGGGTCCATTTGGTTCTAATTAATGAATAAATTATTTAATTAATCAGCCAAAGAGGTCAAATATAGGCTCTCTCCTGTCAGATTGTCAGGTAAGGCAAATGCAAAACACTCCACTGTTGTGTTCACAGATCAGACTGCACTCTGCTCTCTTGAATGAATGTGAATGTGTACTGTACATTGTTGATTGTCGCTTTGATGGCAGTTTATGCATTTAATAGGTTCTCTCTCTGCTCTCTTGAATGTGAACTGTACTGTAGATTGTCGCTTTGATGGCAGTTTATGCATTTCATAGGTTTGTTTACAAAAACGGAGCTAACATGCTAATTGCTATGCCTTGCCTGCAGATCAAAAGCACACAAATCGGTCAAAACTTCACCTAAAGCTCCCAAATAAAAAGCACAAACCTTGTGAAAGCCTTACCTCATGCCAGATGTAAACTTTAATTCATTTGAGGCGCCCTGTGATTTAGTAGGATTAAATTAATTTGTCCTTCTCCTCCTCCTCCTCCTCCTCCTCCTCCTCCTCCACTACTGCAGTGAACTGTCATGGCCGCCGGTGAGCTACTGTTTGGGGTTGAGGGCCAATCAGAGCATGGGGGGGGGGGGGGGGGGGGAGAGAGAGAACTGAAACCGGCCAATGAAATAGGTAGAATTTTTCCCTTTCCCAGTTTCACTCCTTTTAACAGGAGGGGAGGGGGGAGAAAGAGTGGAACACATAGTGGAACAGAGGAGGAAAAGATTGGCCTGCACTGGGCGCAAAGGAGCGCAAAGCCCCCTGCGCGTTCTTTGAGGTTTTGGGCCCCCGCGCCGCATGCCCCCGCAGGGGACCTGCGGCGAAAAATGTTCGACCCGGTCCCCGGCCCAGGATCACCCGGGCTCGGGAAACGCGGCCGGCTCGCCCCGGCGCGGCCCGGTCCGCCCGTGGCGGGCGTCCTCGCGGAACATCGGAACGCCCCGGCGTTGCGTTCCCATTCCGCCGGTGCGTTCCGTTTTCTCGAACACGCCCTCAGCGCCGGGGAGGCGGGCACGGCCCGGACTCATGCAAATTAGCCATGCTGTCGACAACCACGCCTTAGAACCTTTAGGTTCTGCTCTTCTCTCTGATCCATTTTGAAATCACAGATAAATGTCTAAAAAGTACTGGAGCTGACGTTGTCCTGTGTGCTTATCAGAACGAGTGACTGTCTGTCTGTCTGACTGACTGACTGACTGCTTGTGTTCATTTTAAAGACAAGCAGGACCCCCCCCACCCCCAGACAAAGGCCTTGCTCCTCTGTCTGAACCACATTTGCATTTACAATGAAAACATGGTGTTTCGTCAGTGCACTGCGGGACAGTTTCATTTAGTACTTCAAAGTGTAAAGCAGAAATGTGCATTTGTATTGTAACTCAAAGTGACATTAATATAACCTCAGTGACTTTTGAATAGGGTTTGTTTGTGCAGGCTTACTGTCTTGGTGTCATTTTTGTTCTCTGTGCAGGCGAGTAATAGAACTGAATGACCACTGGATGGATTTGCACTGTCACTGTTTAAGTGACTATTTAAAATAAGGTTGTAATCTGAACACAGCGTCTTGACACTCTAGTTTAGTGAAATTGTGAATTGTGAACATACAACAGGACACAGGTGATACAGTCAGCAGGGCATTGCAGGGAATTGCACCCTGTATCCAGCAGAAGCTAGAAGTACTTTACTACCAATGCCGTTTAGCTTTGTAACACCAATATTTCCAGTAATACAGTGGTTCTCAAAGTAGGGACCAGGGACCCACAAGGGTCCTTGAGGAGGTTCCCTGCATAATTTGTTAGTGTAGCATGAAAGTCAGGTGTATAACCATACATTAGCTGTTTGAAAAATAGCAGATCTACAAGCACACAAGATACAAGATAGATAGATAGATGCACGGATAGATGATACATTTAGCAATGACTTGCTAAAAACTGTACTTTTTGCTCACATGACCAAATTGCTATGGCAACAGCTGAAATGTTTTAACTGGTAGAAGGAAAGCACCATATTAGGTTTGGCTAATGAAGTAATCTAACCAGCACCATATGAGGTTTATCTGCTGAAATGATCTAACCCGGAGGGAGGCAATCCCATATTTGGTGTGTTGAATGGAGCCAAAATTGTATAAATACTTCTGTATATCTCTGTTCTGGGGGGGTTTGGTAGAGAAGCTTGTGTGAGGTGTCACTTGTTTGTCCCTTTTACCGGGCGACGGACATAGCCTTGTGCGGAGCTTCTCCCGTATTAGTACCTTTTGATGGCCAGACTGCAACGAGGTTGCGGGGCGCGATAGTGGATTCTGCTGTATTCGACTGGGACCTTGGCATTGCCCATAATCTGGTTGAATAAACAGAGAAGTTTGTCAACTCCTAGCATTACCGATTGCTGGGTCACTTTATCTTAGGTAGCCTTATTGCATGGGAAATGATAGATAATTTCCAGATCTGATTCTGGGGATGTGTTTGTCAATGTAGGTGGCAGGAATTGAGGAATATTATCCAGATTTAACATTCAAACAAGAATTCTTGGCAAGCCCGTATCTTGGCTGAATTAAGTTGAATTTGGGGATATTTTGTGCCAGGCACTTTAGATTGAGGACGCGGAGATGGAGCTTGGGGGTCTGTTGTCTGTCTTATCAGAAAATCTGCCTTTTCATATGATATATTGTTGTATTATTGCTAAGAGCCTGTATTAGCTTGAGTGTTAAATAAAAACCCTTTTCTACGAGAGAAGTCTTAAGAGGATTTTTTCATACGAGCTTTTTGATCTTATCAGCGGACACTTTGGTGAGTGAGAGAATATGCAACAGAGGTTACTATAAATAGAAATAGGCATTTTAGAGTGTGTTTCCTGTGCAGAGTAGTTTATAGTTTCATAGCTACATTTGGTCTGAAAACTTCTCGGCGTGGGGCATGCATCATTCGGGGTGCAACAGCACAACCACACTTATTGGGTTTAAATTCATAGGGTTTATAGGTCTTTGCTGAAACTATCGAGGGTAGTAGAAATTAGGAGTGTTTTGATTTTGTCTATTTTCGTCAGGCCATTACATGGCACCCGAACAGGGACATGAGATAGACTGCTCATGTTAAACTGAACGCTGGACATATATCAATAGACATCAGAGAGACCGCTGATGTTAAAAGTAAATTTTGTCCAAAATATTAGTGTATACTAATACTTGGAGTTAGACATTTGGAGAGACCGCCAAATGCCATAACTATTAAGACTCTAAAGAGTCTAGTTGAACCAGTGATTCCAGTTCAAAATTATTTTCTGTGAGGGGGGGGGGCGGCGCTAGCCATAAAAAATGCGGCTGGACCAAATTACCAGAAACAATGCAGGGACTTGGTTCAAAACTATACACATGAAGCCCTTGGCGGGTTGTTGAATAATGAGGTGTACTGGACAGGAGCCTATCTGCTCACTGACCGATATGGGGCTATTGCCAACCTGGTTGTTCCATTCCGTGAAGGACAATACACTCCAAGCCAGTGTGAGTGGGTGTTGTACGGCACGTACACATCATTGTTCCGGGCTTGTCGAGTGAAAAATACTTCGGAAGGGCGAACGATACCAGTGGTGATGACTCTAGTCGGGTGCGGAACATATGGCTATGACCTCAGCGCCTCTTGTCGTGCTTTGTGTCGTGCTTATGTGGACGCCGGGAGCACATTTGCCGTGACGGTATTAACACCGGACGAGGCAACTTGGATAGGTCTGACTGTTATCCTAAACCATGCCAGGGCTGGCCTCTTAGATATAGTCCCCAGGCCACGATCTGAGGATCCTTGTCAGGTCCGCCCCAATGAGGAACCCACTCGTGCGCATGACCGGCGGGCAAATGACGGCAGTGGCTCTTATGAACAGCTCTTTCGACCTGTCCAGCCTGCCCCATGCTCTGCCCCGGTGGAACGCCGTGACCGCATAGCTAGGATTGAGCAGGAACGGCAGGTCCACCGGATGCACGCTGAGGCACAACGGGTTCACGATGAAAATAGGTCCCACTGTTATGAGCATCTTTTGATTTGGAACTGACACTGAAAAAAGCTCTTAAAACGGCTTTTGCCATTTTTTCATTCCCAGAACTAAAATCTAAGAATGGCTTCAATTTTTCAAATTTCTAGCCTACCCAAAAATCAGGAAAATGCTCAATTTTTCTGATATTGTGCTTAGTATTTTGGCGTCTTTTGATTTGGGACTGACACTGGAAAAAAACTCATATAAACGGCTTTTGCCATTTTTTTATCCCAGAACAAAAATCAAAGAATGGCTTCCATTTTTCCAAATTTCTAGCCTACCCAAAAATCAGGAAAAGGCAAAAATGTTCTGATATTCTGATTAGTATTTTGGCATCTTTTGATTTGGGACTGACAAAGGAAAACATCTTTATTTGTCTTTGTTTTTCAAAATGTCAGTCATCTTTTAATCTACATTTTTCATCAAAACAAAGATGTCACGTGACCACGTGTTACATCACATGGTCTTTGTCCTTCAAAGTAAAAGTTGTAGTCTAACATGTAAGCAATAGGATCTACAGACAGTCATTAACACCACATCTAATGACTGTATGATGTTGTTTTTAATGCCTTTTCTGTCTTTTTTTTTTAGATCAAAGCTACGGCTCACAAAAGTATGTTGCAAGACTACCAAACCTTTCTGGGACATAAAACCGTAAATCCCTTACAACTATATACTTGTGGTGTGGAAGCTCCACCAGCAGGGGTCATTCACTTTCCCCTTGTGCCTCCCAACTACACAGCACCTTAGTAGTTTTACTGAGGTGCTGTCAACCTAACAACCTTTTTGTTCTTCTATACAAATATTTTCTTTCACATCAGGATTTAAAGGACGAGTTCACCCATTTTCAACCTGTCTTCATATAATTGTTCCTCAATAATGCTCATGATAATATGGCACAATTTTTGTCTACTCAATCTGTGTCTCAGATGAGGGCTGTGGACAGTTCAGAAACCTGTCTACCAGTGACATCATCGATGGGGAATCCAAGATAATAGAAACTACAGGCTTTCTATTCCTGTTAGCACGCTATAATGGAAACCATTGTTCTCGCGTTAATAAAAACAAATATACACAATTTTAAATATTGAAGGGGAAAAAATCCTTTCTGTTGAACTGATAATCGGCTGATTCTTTGACCAGATCCGAGAGCCGCTATGAGAAGTAAGTAAAATCGATATGTAAGGCTTAGGCTGTGAAAACCAACTAGGCTGATGAGTTGTCTGATGCTTATCTAAGAGTTAATGTCGCTCGGGCTCACTGATGAACTCCCTCAGCCATGGCAAGTCTGTAATCATCCAGGGGGAGTGGAGGGAACGGTGGAGCATCTTTGTGATGCAGTACTGTATGTGCAGTGCTTTCACTGGGGGCTGTTGGTAGGACAGAACACTTCCAGCCTGGACAAGTCCAAAGCGGGAGTCAACCAACAGTTTATGCAGATATTCCCATGGTGCAGACTAATGGCCTGGACAGGGGGGTCAAAGTTCTTGTATGCCTCTTCAACCTTGAGCACCGAAAGGTCATGGAGAGGTCCAGCAAGAGCCTTGTACAGTAGAGTGTGCTTCTGTAACACAGATGAGTGACACTAGTTGGTATACTCCACATGTTCTATACTTAAGAACTCAACATGTAATAACATTGGGAAATTATAATTTCAATATCACAATAATAATAATTGTTAGTGTTTATCCTATTAGAGTACAGTAGTACTAAAACAGCAGTACATATTTACATACCTAATTCATCCTTCTAAAGTTCTTGTCTTCGATGACTTGGTGATGGTCATTTGCCCGACTGGACCAGGTTTCAGCCCCTATGACTCTCAGGTCATGGACCTGGTGAGACGAAGTAGGAGCCCGGCCAGGAGGCCACCCACAGAGCCTAGTCCCTCCATGTGCCAGAGCCTCCCCGTGTTCAGGCAGAGTAGTTCCGGAGAAGCGGACTGAGTGGCCCTGTCTTTCCCTATAGGACTGACCGTGGGTAGCTACCTGGGATGTAAGTTGGGGCTTGATCAACCCCGGCTGGGTCACCTGGGCGAGGGTGCATGTTGCGAGACCCGAAACACCCTATGACCCCAGGCTACAACACTGATGATACATCCCAGGTGCATCCATGTGATGTATTCTTTATTGTATGCACTTAATTTAGGAGAGAATATCTCAACTGTTCTTGGCTAATATGACCCCAGGGAACAACTTAGGAACTGTGACTAATTCTCTATCCGGAATGAAATACCCGAAAATGACCACGCTCTTTTTTTAAATGACCATAACCGGTGCACTACTTCCAACATGGCTCTATCTGCTAAACCTTTGGAGCTAAAGATTTACTGAGGTGCTCAAAATGTTCAGAATACTTATGATTATGGAAACATAGTAAAGTGCAAACATTTCTAATTTGATATTTGACAGAACAGCTAAAAGAAACATATTACTGTCCAGGGCCATAGGGATATTTTTGCGCAAATCAATCTAAGAGCACCACATTTGTCCCAGATGTAACCCAGGGCATGCTCTAATGATTTAGCAAGGGCGCCCGAGCCAGCAACCTTCAGGGTCATCATAGTGGCCAAATCCAATATGACCGCCACCTGACGAAGTTTTTGGCTATAACGTTTGAACCACATTTTCAGCTATGAATGCAAACTTGGTGTCTAAATCATGTTTTTTGACAATTAGAAACATGTTTGAATGCTTATCTTTATGATTTAATCTATCTAGAGGACACTAATTTGATTATCACAAATATGGCTACTATGTTCTGAAACAACCAATGTATCTTACGATGTAATTTCATTGAAACAAGAATGATTTAACAGTAGAACTAATTCCTATGATGATAGGCCTACAGCTACAGCTAATACAGTATGTTCAACAATGCTCAGCATAAAGTGTAATACTATATAGTATTACTATTCTATACACCATTGACTAGTATGATATCATACAGTACTAGTCACTAGCCACTGTCAGGATTAATCTACTCTGCTGTGGCCACCACGGCTCTTGCCGGCGTACAGTATATCAGTGTTTATCAACCCTGGCAAACGACCCAATTTTGGTCCGCGAGTACTGCTGAGGTGTGCCGCGCCGTTTGAAGAAAGTGTGAACGCAGCCCCTCGAGAACAATAGCGGCGATCGTCCGTCAATCGATACGGCCATCATCCGTTTCACACACAGCCACGCCCGAGTCCATTCAGTGTAGCGACCATCACCCATAGGAATGCAAATATGTTGTCCTACCTGGTACTGTATAGGGGGCACAGGGTACATGCTTTGGCACTCAGTATTATTACTACAAGATGATGAGAGCTCCAGCTATATATATATATATTTATATACACACACACACACACACACACACACACACACACACACACACACACACACACACACACACACACCGTATATCTAGGTGTGCCCTGGGATTTTTTGGCTATGCCAGGTGTGCCTTGGCACCAAAAAGGTTGATAAACACTGCAGTATATAATGATGACCATATACTCCAATCTTTGGACATGGAAAGTTGATCTTTTCAGGCTCCAAAGTAAGGGTGACCAGAGTTTCTTTGAGATACCTGCACTCCTTTTCCCATAGTCAGGGAAGGCTGATGTTGGTCAAATGGTACCCAGGTCCCTTGAGAACTTCCTCCCACCCAAGCTGCACTGATTCAGCATGTCCGAACCTGGGAACCTTACTGGACCTATCTTGCAGATGCCAGTAAAGCTTGCGCCATCCTCCTCCACTGTGGCTGCAAAAGTCATGTAGTGGACACAGCAAATGCTGCAAAACTGGAGTCTGCTGCATCTCGATATATAGCTGTTGTGTGATTAGGACATTAAAAACAATCATCACCCGATGAATCAAAAGGACTGAGCACATGCAACTGTGTGTGTGTGTGTGTGTGTGTGTGTGTGTGTGTGTGTGTGTGTGTGTGTGTGTGTGTGTGTGTGTGTGTGTGTGTGTGTGTGTGTGTGTGTGTGTGTGTGTGTGTGTGTGTGTGTGTGTGTGTGTGTGTGTGCGTGCGTGCGTGCGTGTGTGTGGTGCAGTATGTATCAGTTATCGCAGAGCTGTTCTGTTGTAGTAACACCAAGACACATTCCTAGCAACGATTTGTTGTTTAGCAATTCACTTTTCAGATTCTAATTTGAACATATTGTTCAAATTACACCTTTGACTATTATGATAGTATTCACTTTATGCTGAGCATTGATGTAGATACTGTACTGGTTGTTGCTGTATCCTTTGGATTTTATAGTCATATTATGTTGTTTTGATAAAAATTACATTGTTTTCTCCGGTTTGATCTTAACTCATTCCTACAACTACTGTATACACTCAATCTGGATGAAACTTTATGTTACATAACATGTTTGGTATAGTGGCCATATTTGTAATAAGCAAGTCAGAGTGCTCTAGATGGATTCAATCATAAATATGAGCATTCCGATGTGTTTCTAATGCTCAAAAAGCATATAGTAGACACCAAGTTTGCCAAAAATGTCACTAAGGTAAGTGAAACACATTTGCAAAACTAATATTTATTTGAAATATGCAAAATAGAGGTCCAGCCACACCCAGTCATAAAGATAAGCATTCCAACATGTTTCTAATTGTCAAAAAACATGATTTAGACACCAAGTTTTCTCATTTATAGCTCATCTGGTTCCAAAGCTTCAGCCAAAACCTTTTTCAGGTGGTGGCCATTTTCAATTTGACAACAATGATGACCCAGAACATTGCTGGCTCAGGTACCCTTGCTCAATCATTGGAGCATGCCCTGGGTTACATCAATTTACACTGCATGAAAAGAGGCATTAATGGGCAAATTCTGGCAATTGCAGTTGCTCAGTAAACCCGCAGTTTGCTGGTGTTTTTGTATGTCATTGGAAATTTACAGTTGAAAATGTTTACTGTGAAATTTGTCTATATACATTTGGAAATCAGTGATTTACCGTTCCTCTGCCAGACAAAGACCCAGCAGGAGACTGGCCATTTCCTTTGACATCCAAATTCACTCTTTGTTTAAAGAGGGGGTCTCTCTCTCCCTCTCCCTCTCCCTCTCCCCATTGCCAAAGCAAAAATTGAACAAAACTAAAATATAATTTTCAATATTTTTGTTAAGGGCTTAATTTGTTAATCTTTTTTTTTGTATAATCTAAGTGAATAAGAACATTTCCCATATCTGTTCCCAAGAATACAATAGTAATGTAGATGTCGGGATGAGGGGTGATGAGGACAGGTTAACAGGAAGAGGGTGTTTTATCAAGCAAGAGATTTTCAGGTTTAAAACATTGGTGCAGAGTGTTGACTTTGGGTTCCTTCGCTGTGCTGGGTCCTCTTTTGTTTGGGTTCACTTAGTTTTGTCTTTAATGAACATGAAGATGTGTATTGCTGTTGGAATGTTGCCATATAAAGAGTCTCTCTCTCTCTCTCTCTCTCTCTCTCTCTCTCCCCAAATGAGCTTAATCAGCAATAAAACACAGGTTTGGCAGGTTTACGTTGCAAAAATGGAACAAAACTATATAATTTTTTTTCAATATCTTTGTTAATCTATGTTTTTTAAATAATCTAAATCTAAAAAGTAATTTAACTTGTCTAAATCTTAACTATGGTCTTTTGAAAAAAATCACATTGCAATGCTTTGTATAATGTAGGGCTTAATTTGTTAATCTATGTTTTTTTATGTATACTCTTAATCTAAATCTAAGTATCTTAACTAAAGTTTTTAATTAATTACATTGTAGTAAAAAGTGCAATAGTTGCCTCTGAGATGTTATAAAGTATAACAACATTTCCCATTCCAGACAGCTTTGACCAAAGTTGCTAATTATCATGTGAATGCTGCAGTGTCTCTCTACAGCACAGCCATTCACAACCAATGACTTTCCTTCTCAGTTTGGCCAATCAGGTTATCACATTTTTGAAATCTTAACTGCCATCCACTGCAGCCAGATGAAAATCAGTTGACTTGACTAGCTGACTGACTCAACATACTTGAATTAAAGGTAAGCTTCAAGCCTACATGACGTATTTATAAATTGTTAGTAGGATACATTATATTATATTGCACTAGTATCACAAGAGCATAATATTATATGCCATGGATTACTGTAGCAGGAAACCTGGAACACTTTATGTCGTAATTGTGAAATTTGTTTGTTTTTGCAAACTAACTGAATTTGCATTTATCAATTACATGTCTGCAGAGTTGTCAGATTATTTGTTTTTTGAAAGAAAAAATCCTCTGTTACATGTATTAAGTTTACAGTTTCCCCTTTGTTATCTTTGAGTTAATACATACATTTCCTTTGGGTTTTACTTAGTTTTTAGGCTACTTCAGAACTAAGGACTGAGAATTCCACTGATTCATGCATGCTGTGTGTGTCCACCCAAGGAGAGAAGGCCTTTATGCTTTTATAGTCCCAACTAACTTTGTGAATCATTCTGTTTGCAGGAGACTGTGAGCCGTTTACACAACTCTGAAAACAATGCCCTGAGACTTGATTCACAAGAAAGGTAATGAATTGTTTGTTTGTATCACTGTGTAATTTACCCCAGCTAAATAATAACAATGCATAACATTTATATAGCGCTTTTCTTAGTACCCAAAGTCGCTTTACAACAAAACAAAACAAAACAAACAACTTTATCAGGAGAGAAATTCTTAAAAAGGCTAAAAAGAAAACATTAAGCTAAGACTAAGGGAGATTTGAATTAGGGGGAGGGGGAAGGTGGAGTTTGATATAGGCTTTGAACAGGACGGGGGTGGAGGTGTGAGTTCCAAATGGGGGTGGCTGCAGTCTGCACTCTGCAACTGGCCAGTTAAAATTGCAGTCACATGTAAGTTCTCTTTTAGAGCAGTGTAGATGTGGAATTGTGTTGTTTGTGTAGATAAACAACTAAATAGATCCTAATTGTATTTTCCTTGTATTTTAGCTGCTTGCAGGACTCACTTGAGTCTCTGAAAAGAAGCCATCGCCTGGACCAGCCAGAGAATAATGACCAGAAGAAAAAGATGAATGCCTCAATGAAGAGCCGACAGAGAAGATTGAGGGTAAGTTATATGGAACTGTTTGTAAGATGTTTTTTGTTTTACATTCTGTGTTCCTGTAATAATGGTAATTTAATACATAATTTAATTGCTATTCTATGTTTTACAGTTGATGACCACCAGGACTGCATGTCTGGAGACTGATGGAGAAAGGCCATGCTAAGAAGTTCAGAGGAGGGAGACAAGCCGGAGGTGCCAGAGGACAGAGTGGGCTCATCAGCTGACCAGGGGCCATGGCAGCAGCGAAGCCAGAGGGAAGGCTGGAGGAGCGTGCCGAGATGTGGAGGTCTGTGGTCCACTCCAGACATGGGCAGCCAGAGACCAGCCCATGGAGAAAGAATCCTCTCGTCGGGCAGCCAAAGACCAGCACATGGGGAGAGAGTCCGTGTGTCGAGAGCAGTGTCGAGAAGGAGCTGAGGAGACCAGGGTGGGGAGCCACCACTCCACAGAGCCCAGGCTGCTTTTATCGCCACACAATATGACATTGAACAATGGGTGAGCACATCTGAGCAAATTGCACATAGGCCTACTGGATGTCAGCAGGACAGATGAGTGGGCAGTTTGCCTGGTTCCCCCGCTCACCAGCAGCACGTGCCTAATATTATTTTAATGGACATTGACTCTATGAACTAAAGTGAACGAGAACTACAACCAAGTGTGAAGATGTTTCCCAGAGCCTCTACCAAGCCCATGTTGATTGAGGAGCTTGGAGAGAGGGGGGGGGGGGTGCGAGTGTCCCCATGGTCTTGAGGAGAGGGGTAATATATGTGTATTTATATGCATTCCTCCTCCCATAGCCTGAGAGGGGGAAAGTGTGAGAGTGTCCTGTTCAAGTCCAGAAGATTGAAGAACTTGGAGAGGAGAGGACTGTTGTGACTGAGATTCTCCCATAGCCTGGCCAGCACCATGAGGATTGAAGAGCTTGGAGAGAGGAGAGAGGAAATGTAACAGCTCTCTGTTCTGAGGTCCTCTGTTACTGAGGTTTTGCACAGTTGAATTTTGCACAATGATTTTAAGTATTTATTGAATTATAATCATGAAGGGCAAGTGCAATGTGTAATGGGTATGAGTGTGATAAGAGAGCAATATGTTTGAGTAGTGCAATATAGGGAATGCTGGGTGATTATTGAAAGCTTAACATGTCCCTGTAAGTTGTGCCTGTGGCCAGAGTAATTGGGCTGGACCAAGTTAGAAGGGCAGAGGGTGGTAGGATGAGAGCTGGACACCACCATGTCACCTGTGTGGCGAGCTTCCTGTGTTCATGTATTGTTTGTATTGTCGGTGAACAATCAAAATAAATACACCTTTTTGGTTGTACCCTATCAAGGCCTCTGTACTAACTCCAACCGCAAGTCGGGCATTCTCACAGCGCTGCACTCAGTACCACACTATGAGCTTGTAGATCTGCTATTTTTGAATAGCCAAAGTATACTGTATACTGTTTTTTTATTTATCAATAAACACAATTTACCTGACTGAGATTGTTGCCTATTTGTTTTCAGAATCATGTATGTATATTATGTGTGTGTGTGTGTGTGTGTGTGTGTGTGTGTATATAACTAAATAAATAAATAAATATATATATATATATATATATATATATATATATATATATATATATATATATATATATATATATATATATATAAATAAAATAAGGGGGGGCACCACCCCCCTAGATCCCTAGGATGGGGGTCACCTTGTGAGCCCCCATCCCCCCCCCCCCCCCTCACAATGTGACCCCCAAAATAAGGGAGGGATGATTGCCCACCTAGTATAGGTCACAGCCAATCATAGGTGGCTTATTGCACATGCTCAGTAGCATTACTCTAGATAGGGAGGAGGGGGGAGATCTCCCCCCTCCCAAATTGTGGAAATCCAGGTTAGGGCTGAAGGTGTGATTTTCTGGCAGCAGCCCCAGCAGGGGGTCACGCATACTTAATTTGGTACGATACCAGTCTTTACTGACTCAGGAAACTTTGAGTTTTCCGAGTGGTTTAGCTCATGTAAATACAGGAATTTTCACTGAATTTACATCTAATTTTCATCTGTTTTCATAGCCGGAAACCTTGTTTTTTGCGCAGTGTTAGGTGCTTATAGACTGATTCACACAAAATTATTCCTATAGCCCTGGACTGTAATATGTTGGCAGTTTCTTTTGCATTCTTTAGCTGTTCTGTCATAAAATATCAAATTAGAAATATTACACTTTACTATGTTTCCTAAACATAAGTATTCTGAGCATTTTGAGCGGATAGAGCCATGTTGGAAGTAGTGCACCGGTTATAGTTATGGTTGGCTGACCAGCTGCTGCTGGAAGTGCCAACTGCACCCACTAAAGTTACCAGGGGTGACCGGGCCTTTGCCGTGGCTGCCCCCTCTGGAATGACTTAACTTTACGCATCAAAGCAGCCCAGTCATTAGCTATTTTTAAATCTTTACTAAAGACTATTTTTTTTCTCCTTGGCATTCAGTAACAACTAAAGCAGCCTTACCTTCCTCTATTGGTGCTAATGTTTGTTTGTCTGTGCCTACTCATTGTTTACTATTGTCGGCTTACATTGCATTGTTTGCTTCCTGTTTTTGGGCGGTGAAACCGCCCCTATATGTGAGGTTTGGATATTTGCACCCCCCCAATCCTGCGCTGTGATTGGCCACCAGTGTACCCCCCTAACCCTGCACCGTGATTGGCCAATCACATTCTATTCAGGACTGTGATTGACTAGTGAAACATGACACATGTGCATAGCCCTATAAATAGGACTATGCACTTAAAAAAAGTGAATCACACATTGTGAATCACACAGTGGAAAGAGTGTTTCAATAAATGTATTTATTTTTTTGTACATGATTGGTTGACTCCATTCAGTATTGTGATTAGCTAGCAAGACACCGCCCACTTCACACTGGGTGTGATTTTTTTTATTTTTTTGTTCCCTGGGGTCATATTAGCCAAGAACAGTTGAGATATTCTCTCCTAAATGAAGTGCATACATATCTTAGCCAGGTCCTAGAAAGTGAATGACCCCTGCTGGTGGAGCTTCCACACCACAAGTATATAGTTGTAAGGGATTTACGGTTTTATGTCCCAGAAAGGTTTGGTAGTCTTGCAACATACTTTTGTGAGCCGTAGCTTTGATCTAAAAAAAAAAGACAGAAAAGGCATTAAAAACAACATCATACAGTCATTAGATGTGGTGTTAATGGCCGCGTTTCCCAACGAGATTCGTAGAGATGCTGCGTTGAGATCCTGCGCAGGTTGTACGACGGGTCTAACGTGCGTCCACACAATCTGCGCAGTACCATAGCAGCCACGTAGATTTCAGCTCATGCGCTGCCTACACAGCTTGCGTAAGAGCCTGGGACCCGGCGAAACCAACGCTCTACCCTCATTAGTAGCAGCTGGTTCTGCCCAACGTGCAATCGCTTCACACGTCCACGGCGTTACGTTTCTGCTAAAACTACATTTGGGAGACAGAATGGCGTATCCTACTCTCCTCCTACTTCTGCGAGAGGCGTAGCCCTGCAGTGCTGTCCTACGAAGCAGTTTGTTACTAGCGCCCTGGGGCGGTAGTAACACCGATCGTAGCGAAATAGATCCATGAAAAGACCGACCGACCACACACACACACACACACACACACACACACACACACACACACACACACACATTTAATTTATATATATATATATATATATATATATATATATATATATATATATATGTATATGTATATATATATATATATATATATATATATATATATATATATATATATATATATATATGTATATGTATATACACACACTCACACACACACACACACACACACACAACGCGGGCAGCTGCGCTGCTTCTAGCCCTGATTCAGAGCGTTAGTGGGTACAGCCACACATCCGTAAAGCGTCCGTCAAGTTTCCGTACGGTCGCCGGAAGTCCCATCCACTCCCATGTTAAGTTTAAAACCGGAAGTACCGTTCCGTTTTTTTTTTTAACATGGGAGTGGATGGGACCTCCGGCGTCCGTACGGCAACTTGACGGACGCTTTACGGACATGTGTGGCTGTAGTTCACTAACGCTCTGAACCAGGGCTTCGTCCTCTATATGCATGAACCCGAAGTTTACAAATTGTACTCTCACGGATGATCCGATCGTCTGATAAAAATATTAAGCATATGCCAAGTTAACTAAAGGTATATAAATGATGCTGAGCTAAACATGTTTACTTAATTTCGAAGTTTTATAGTTAAACGTTATGATGAAAGTCCCCAGTTCCTCTCACAAAGTGACAGCTGTTGCGCTCGCCATGTTTATGAATGGTTAAAACATCTTTTGAAACTAGCAGATCTACAAGCTCACAACGCTTCACAAGCTTGTAGATTTGCTATTTTCAAAAGATTTTAATACATATTAATTTTGGGAAATGGGACATTCTGCATTCCTTTTGGTATTTTAAGTATATTTAATTTACTTGCATAATGGGGACACTTTAGTGTTTTATTTAACTTGCAGATGTCAACTCACCACTGTAATTTCATTCATAAATATATTATTCAAAAGTTGTATTTGGAGTGGACTGCTTCAGGACATCTGACAGTTGGCTCTGGTATTTTTATGATCCATTTCACTTTCGCAAAGGGTGTTTAAACTGCAGTGTAGCGTATGACAGCCCTACGTAGTTTACGTCGGCCTTACGTAGACTTCGTCCAGGAGGTCTTTACGTCTATGCTGTCTCGCGAATGTAGTTTTAGCACACACGTAATGAGAACCTGCGACGATGGTGCCTCCTGAAGCCAGTTTAGATACCACGTAGAGCACACACAGCTGCTACTAATGAAGATAGATCGTGGCGGGGTTGCTACTGCGCAGGTGCGTGGAGGCTCTCAC
Organism: Gymnoscopelus braueri; assembly: GCF_963280865.1. Classification (NCBI taxonomy): domain Eukaryota; kingdom Metazoa; phylum Chordata; class Actinopteri; order Myctophiformes; family Myctophidae; genus Gymnoscopelus; species Gymnoscopelus braueri. The sequence goes on along the minus strand of NC_137605.1, from coordinate 59,305,547 downwards.
GCAGCTTCTAGGCTGCGTCTGAGCTCAAAGTCGTTTGGGAAACCTGGCCATTGACTGTCTGTAGATCCTATTGCTTACATGTTAGACTACAACATTTACTTTGAAGGACAAAGACCATGTGATGTAACACGTGGTCACGTGACATCTTTGTTTTGATGAAAATGTATATTAAAAGATGACTGATATTTTGAAAAAGAAAGACAAATAAAGATGTTTTCCTTTGTCAGTCCCAAATCAAAAGATGCCAAAATACTAATCAGAATATCAGAAAACTTGAGCCTTTTCCTGATTTTTGGGTAGGCTAGAAATTTGGAAAAAATTAAGCCATTCTTTGATTTTTGCTCTGGGATAAAAAAAATGGCAAAAGCCGTTTTTAAGAGCTTTTTTTAGTGTCAGTCCCAAATCAAAAGATGCCAAAATACTAAGCACAATATCAGAAAAATTTAGCATTTTCCTGATTTTTGGGTAGGCTAGAAATTTGGAAAATTTAAGCCATTCTTTGATTTTTGTTCTGGGAATGAAAAAATGGCAAAAGCCGTTTTTAAGAGCTTTTTTCAGTGTCAGTCCAAAATCAAAATATGCCAAAATACTAAGCACAATATCAGAAAAATGGAGCATTTTCCTGATTTTTGGGTGGGCTAGAAAATGGGAAAAATGAAGACATTCTTTGATTTTTATTCTGGGATGAAAAAATTGAAAAAAAAAAAACTATTTTGAACTTTTCTCTGTGTCAGTCCCAAATCAAAAGAAGCCAAAATACTAAGCACAATATCAGAAAAATTGAGCATTTTCCTGATTTTTTTGTGGGCTAGAAAATTGGAAAAACGAAGCAATGTTTTATTTAGGTTCTGAAACGAAAATCAGTAAAATAGACTTTTCAGATGTGAATTTGAATTGAATCTCATATTATACTAAGATACCCCCACACCCCAAAGTGACTATGGGATCTTAGTATAATCTGAGCTTCAATTTGGAAATGACTATTTGAAAAATGGAGCAATGTTTAATTTGGGTTCTGAAAGGAAAATCAGTAAAATAATTGTTTAAAAAGTGAATTGGAATTGAATTTGAAATTATACTAAGATCCCCCGACCTTCATGTATGTACACCAGAGAGGATATAATTCATACTCTAATTTAAGAGAATTAAATAAATAACATTTGTTTTAAAATGTATTGGATACATAATAAAAGTATCGTAACACTAATAAATAATACATTTTGGATGCATCCTGCTCTGTTTACGTGATTAATCACATTTCTGTAGTTAATCGTGCGATTAATCGCATAATAATCACATTTCTTTTATTGGCTCAAACTTGAATGAGGAACTGAAAAGCCGTGCATTGTATTGTAAACAGAGCAGGATGCATCCAAAAATGAATTATTTATTAGTATTACTATACTTTTATTATGTATCCAATACATTATAAAACCAACATTATTTATTTAATTCTCTTAAATTAGAGTATAAATCATATCCTCTCTGGTGAACATACATTATTATTTCCAGTGGTGTAAAGTAACTAAGTACATTTACTCAAGCACTGTACTTAGGTACAATTTTTAGGTATTCTTTTTACTGTCCTGGAGTATTTACAAATTTCACTACTTTTACTTCTACTCCACTACATCTCAGAGGCAAATATTGTACTTTTACTCCACTACAATTATTTGAAAACTTAATTATTGTCTCCGCCAGGCCGAAAGGCATGGCGAGAGAGTATGTTTTGCACCCTGTCCGTCCGTCCGTGAGTCCGTCATTCAGTCTGTGTACAGCTAATCTCCGGCACCGCAGCGAAACTGTGCACACACACTCCCTGGATGCCAATTCAGAACCTCTGCCCCACATTTTTCACATGGGGCTGTTATAGCATCACCAGGAGGCCGCTTTTTGCAAAACAAATTTTTTTACAGTACTCCTACATATTTTATCCGAACATCACGCAAATCGGTACACAGTATCTCTATAGTCATTAAACCAAAAGTCTTTCAGATTTTTCATTTTCCATCCTGATTGGCTAAAAATGGCTTCCAAAGTTTGCAGGATTGGTCCGTTTAGAACACAATGCCTCAAATCATGCACACAGTCTGCAATTTCTGTGAAATGTTGCTCTCACATTCCCATTAGGCCGAGGAAGAAATGGCACTTGAAATGTTCAAATCAGCCTCATGGTGGCACCGCTTCATGTTTTCACCTATAATTGCACCGCTCTGTGTAAAACTTTGTACTATATGTGCACTCCCTAGAGGCCAAGGACAAACCTTTAACCTGCATTTTTCATATCTGCCTTTTATAGCGCCACCAGGAGGCGGACAGGCTCACCTGCTGTGAGTAGCCCCCACCGGGAGGATGTAGTGCCCCCGTCCTACTCCTCCCGTTCAACATTCCCTGCTGACAGGCTGTGAGACACTAAGGCAGTGACTGTACTTCTCTTTCCCAGAAGGTGGCAGCATGCATGTTTTCCTGTTCCGGGTCAGTTTTTTCATTGCTTCATTTGATTGCAACTAAAACACTTGAAGATGTCGTGTGTTTAAACACTTTGAGCTTGCCGATCTGCTTTTTTCAGCGAAAACTTTCCCGACAATAACATAAAGAGACCCAAGAGACTCCAGTCAACCATACAATCACATTAATAAGTTGTTCAGTGAACGTGTTCTCCAACAGTTTCAAGACATTGGTAAGAGGGAAAGTGTAAAAATATGGTCACTTTATTCAGAGTAATAAGACATGCTTTTATTCAGGGTAATAAGGCATGCTTTTACATTCAAGGCAATAAGGCATGTTTTTACATCCAGGGTAATAAGGCATGTTTTTATTTAGGGTAATAAGGCATGTGCTGTGAGCCACCATGTGACACATGTGACATTGGGCTGGAAATGGCTAAAATGAAAGTTGTTCCAATGCAGGTCATCAGTCCTTATGCAATGTCTCTGTCACACAGTAAATGATGTATAAGGTCCTTATGCAATGTCTGTCACAGGGTCAATTATGTATATGGTCAATTATGCAATGTCTGTCAAACAGTAAATTATGTATACAGCCCTTATGCAATATCTGTCACACAATAAATTATGTATATGTTACAGGGAAACTCGCTTCCCCCTTTGTTATCGATTCACTTTGATTGCGACTGGTGACGTTAATCTAACACACACGCACGCATGCACACTAATTAGAGAGTGTCGTGGATAGTAACCCATGAAAAGATCTATTCTCCCCCTATCGGTTTACAACTCGGACGGCGCTGAGTCGACTAGCTGAGTGGGCGCGCCTCCATCATGGACAACAACTATTATCACCGTCTTGCGAGTTAAAAATACAGCGTTACTCTGCTCAGTTTGGCTAACCGCTTCACTATCCAACCTGTCATAGAATATTTCTCTCATATTATCCATCTTATTTTCAGCGCTCCTCCACCTCGCATCAAAGCCCTCCTCGCGCCGAAGCCCCACGCCTAAAAACTAGCATACCTTTCCAATTTCCCAACGAATGCCAAATTCCCTGTAACATATATGTTCCTTATGCAATGTCTGTCACACAGCAAATTATGGATACAGTCCTTATGCAATGTCTGTAACAAAATGCATGATGTATAAGGTCCTTATGCAATGTCTGTCACACAGTAAATTATGTATCAGATCCTTATGCAATGTCTGACTGTCACACAGTAAATTATGTAAAAGGTCCTTATGCAATGTCTGTCACACAGTAGCCAGTGGCCTGGATGACAGTGTCAGAGGTTAAATTTCTACACCGGTCAACGTGTCCATCAAACCGTGTCCGTCCAAACCTGCCATGACCATTAATGTTTGTTTTGCTGCAATGTGATGTTTGACCACAAGAGGTCAGTGCAGTGTAACAGTCAACCTGCAGTGTAGCTGTGTGACCACAAGAGGTCAGCGCAGCAGAACAGTCAACCTGCAGTGTAGCTGTGTGACCACAGGAGTTCAGTGCAATGCAACATTCAACCTACAGTGTAGCTGTGTGACCACAAGAGGTCACTGCAGTGCAACTCTCAACTGTTCCTTTCTTCAATTTCTCTTTAAAAGTTGACCATTTCCTGAAGAGCAGATTAGTCGCTTTTGGTACTTCCTGTACCCAGAATGCCACAGGGTGAAATGTTTAAGTTTAACCTTGAGGGTGAAAGGTCAAAGATGAGGCGAGGTGTTGGGTTTCTTGAGATGGGGGGGTCGTGAGGGAGGAAGAGGAGGACGCCTGGAGGAAACACAATGAAGAAGAGTTTTTAAATGTAATAATTCATTTATTTTTTGGGTTAGGGTTAGTAAAAATAATCAACAATAATGTTTTCTTATATGCAGACCAAGGGGAGTCGTTCCAAACAGTAACGTGTAACTGACCACTAACCTGCTAGGAATCAGGGTTAAGGTTAGGATTATTACATGGGGTTATTAGTCCATGGGCCCAGGTCAGAATTTTCACTAATCAGGGACACTCAAGGTGGCAAATTCTAGTTTGGTATTTTGAAAATGTCTATATCCCTAGATAATATTTCAACATGATAGCCCTTCCCAAGTAGTAGCTTAGTCCTAGTTATCAGCCTTCAAAGACACCAACCATAAATCCAAAGAATGAAAAAATCGCCTAACCTTTTTTGAATAGAACATGTCATACAGAGGGAAAAAAACATTATTCAATCTCTTTCATTAACTTATTTAACCACATGAACCCTAGCATGCCTATTCTGGGGCAAACATTCAGCAAATGGCATGTCTACAAGCTCACAACACTTCACGTTGTGATACGATGTGAACAGCATTTTCACTAATCGGGGTCACTCAAGTGCAACATTTGCAAATTCTAGTTTTGTATTTTGAATAGGTCTATATCCCTAGATGATATTTGATCATGATAGCCTTTCCCAAGTGGTAGCTTAGTCACAGTTATCAGTCTTCAAAGACACCAACCATATATTCAAATAATGAAGAAAGCGTGCCCCTTTTTTTGAACAGAACATGTGATACAGAGAGGGGGAAAAAATAATGTTCTCTCTTTCATTCACTTTAATAATAATACAAAAAATAATAATAATAGTAGCTTGAATTTATATAGCGCCTTTCAAAAACAATGAACAACCAACAGACAAACTAACAAACAAAACAACAAACAACTATATGCCATAAGCCTGAGAGAATAGGTGTCTTTTCAAGACACACAGCCTTAAGAGTCCAGTGTTGCATGAGCATGGAGCAGGAGCTTGACCAATCCCTATTGGAAGAGAGTTCCACAGGGTGGGGGCTGCCAAACTGAAGGCTCTGTCCCCGACAGAGCCTTCAGAACAAGGTTCAGAACATGGGCCTCATGCAGCAACCGTTCTTAAGAGGAAAATTCTTCTTAAACCCACTTAAGAAGTTTTTAAGAAGATTTTGGTATACTCCAATGTTTTCTTAGTTGTGATCTGTTCTTAGGTAAGAACAGAATCTACGCACACTTTCTTAAGAGGACATTTTTTCTTAGACCCACATAAGAAGTTTTTAAGAAGATTTTGGTATACTCCAATGTTTTCTCTGTGATCTGTTCTCAGGTAAGAACATAATCTACACACACTGAATAGCACTCTTAGGGTGGCCTTTGAGTTCTTAAGTGTGACATGTTTGTGCAAAAATAATTAATTCTCGAAGTTTCTTCAATTCTACAGTTGTATAATATAGGATTTATATTACAATAATATTTTTATCATATCTTTAGAGCAAAAAAGGTTCTCAAAAGTGTGGTCTGGGGACCCCCAGGGGTCCTTGAGGGAGTTCCAAGGGGTCCACAGCAAACGAGGCACAGTTTAATCACTTTAACCCTATTTTATACTTTGTTTGAAAATAGCCGATCTACAAGCTCACAACACGTCCCATTACTGGCCATTTTGAGCTTGTAGATCGGTTATTTTCGAAACATTTTGATAAATCTTGAAAACATTCCCTAGCAGAAAATATTTTCAGGTGGGGGTCTGCAGCCAAATGCATGTTAATGTGGGGGTCCTTGACATGAAAATGTTTGAGAACAACTGATTTAGAGTTTTCAACGGGTCTGAAATTACAATCTAACCCAAACGGACCCGGTTGAGTTGAAGCCCAAGCCCATACCCACCCCATAACCCCCCACCCAACCCATCCTCATCGCCCCCCCCCCCCCATATCCCCGACATTCGCCACACTCCCATTTTCCCGTCCCCTTCCTACCTGAAAGCCCCCCTATACCCTCCCGTCACACCCATCCCCATACCCCCCACACAGCCCCCTACACCCCTCCTTGCACCACCATATCACCCACCACACCCCTATTTCCACTCCATTACATACCAAGCAGCTGCTACCTTAAAGACCCTCCATATCCACCCACCAGCTTTCAGTAATAAAATGTTTTATATCCACTACTAACGCTACTCCTGAACATCGAATATGGATAACATGCTAATTTCAGCAAATTTATATTTATGTCTAGTGGTGATATGTTGATTAATGTGAGAGAAATAATAAAATACATTCATTAATTAAATAAAATAATTTGCTGTTCACTTCAGAAGTACCTCCACAGAACTATTGATTTATTCATTTTTATGTTTGGAGTCTGGTGTTCAACTATCCTTTAGTTTAGTTTCTTTACATCATTCTCTCAACTTTATTTCTGTGTGATTTCCTGTGATTTCTGTGAGCAGCAATCACACACAGGTGTGACTGCAGGCAGGGCCATGCAGTTAATATATGGGGATTGGTGGGTATGGTAATTTGGATTAACTATTACAAATATAATTGGAGTATTGTGCGTTGTCACCGACCGATGTTTCCTTTTCGCTTGATATCGTTTGATGGAGAGACAATACAACATGACTGATACACCTAGCTTGACAATTGGGAAGGCTGGGGATCGGGCGCCGAAATCCGTGCACGCGCGCAAAAAAAAACGGTTTCTGGGCGGATTGTGTTAGTTTCTTTTTGTTTTTTGGTTACTTTATTTCGGTTATAGGGTTAGGTAGTGTTTTGGAGGACAGTACTGTTTTCAGCAAAGGCGTCTTTACATAAGAAAGCAGATTAAGGAATTTTTGCATTCGCCATCTTGATTTGAAAGTCTGTTTTAAGGAAGTGGCTTTTTATTTTTAAGGATTTTGTGTTGGGTTTGGAGTGAGAATCAGTACTTTGCTCTCAGTCAGGGCGTCCTGACATAAGAAAGCATGAATAAGGATCCCCATCCCTCACCCACCCTGGACTAGGTTTAAGTCTATAAATGTGTTAGGTTTTGACATTTTTGGGTTTAGGTTTTTGTTCTGTTTAAATTGATATAAAATGAGAATAAAGTTAACCCATTGACTGCCAGAGTTTATTCATAATGGACTCACCCCCTTGCCAGCGATTTGCGTGTTTTTTTGTTTTGTTATTTTGTTATTTAAATGCATTTAAGTTTCTCTGGCCATGGTTTTAAACACATACGAGGATCAACCACCAGAGAGCAGCAAAATGACACCTCGATGACTCGCTGACTCACCCCCCCCCCCCCCCCCCCCCCACAGGCCAAACAGTGTATACGTCATAAACCTGATGTGACGTTTTCGACAATCTCTGATCGGGCTAAAATACAATGTGATACACGACGCCGATGACTGATCGTCACCCAGACTAAAGAAAATAGAAGTGGAGCTGTCCGTTGAAAAAAACTTGTTTTAGCCGCATTAGCGCATTTTTCAAGCTAAAACCGGAAACCGGAAATCGCTGAAATTGCTTCCGGGTGAAGCGGAGGTGACTGGGAAGCGAAACTGATCTCGGAATGTAAATAAAACAGCGTGATAGTCTATTAACCAAATTAAACATCTGCGTCCTAATGTTTAGGTCTTTTAGGTCTTTTATCAATGCTTTAAAACTAAAAACTAAACAACTATGTATAAACTTTAACCACTTAAACCCCAGCATCCATATTGTGGGGAAAGCTTTAACTGAACATAGCAGATCGATAAGCTCAAATCGCGGCGTTGTGTTGTGAGCTTGCCGATCGGCTATTTTCGTCGAACGCTTTCCCCACAATAACAGAAAACAGAAAAGACACTAGTATAGCGACTTGAAGGACTCTGCTCAACCATATGGGGTTTAAGTGGTTATAACTAAAGATAATAAAACTATGTATAAACTTTAACACTATCACTGCTTTCACTGATGGCAGAATGAAGCCTGGACTCAAAGAAAAGAAATGGCTCACACTCATCCCCAACTTCTAACCAATCACACCGTCCAAACTTTTTTCGGACAGTCAGAACATCTAACCTGTTAGGAAGCAGGGCTGGTCCGTTGTCTCCATGCTGCAGGGGAGTACAGGCTGTGGAACAGCCTGGGTACTCGGGGAGAGGAGGGTTAGGGTTAGAAGGGTACTGAGGGAGAGGAGGAGGCTCCATGGGGAACGGCTTCCTTGGTACCAACGGTTTGAGTGGAACTGAATCCTGGATGGAGAGAGAGAGAGAGAGAGAGAGAGAGAGAGAGAGAGAGAGAGAGAGAGAGAGAGAGAGAGAGAGAGAGAGAGAGAGAGAGAGAGAGAGAGAGAGAGAGAGACACAGACAGACAGACAGACAGACAGACAGACAGACAGACAGACAGACAGACAGACAGACAGACAGACAGACAGACAGGGGAATATAATGATTAGGGCTTGAATTGAAATTGAATCAGTATCACTGATTGAGTACAATGGACACAAATTGGAAACAATCCTTTTAGCATGACCTTTGACTGTACTACCTGTGCGGTTCATAATTGTGCTAATACAGTATTCAATCAATCAATCAATATTATATCATATTATTTCATTCTATCCTTTCCTAACTGCTTTTGAGTCACAACCTACCTGTTAGCTAGCACATGATCTTAAAATGAATCATGGTCCCAACTCACCATGAACACCATTAGAAGCATAACAGCAACACTAAACATCCATTAATTGTCTCCGCCAGGCCGAAAGGCATGGCGAGAGTATGTTTTACCCCCTGTCCGTCCGTCCGTGTGTGTGTGTGTGTGTGTGTGTGTGTGTGTGTGTGTCCATTCTATCATTCTGTGTACAGCTAATCTCCGGCAGTGTTGGCTTGATCGCAGCAAAACTGTGCACACACACTCCCTGGATGCCAGAGCAGAACCTCTGCCCCAAATGTTTCACATGGGCCCGTTATAGTGCCACCAGGAGGCCACTTTTTGCAAACACTTTTTTTGACAGTACTACAACAGATCTTATCCAAACATCACGCAAATCAGTACACAGTATCTCTATAGTCATGTGATCAACACGGATCAGTCCGATTTTCCATATTCCATCCTAATTGGCTAAGGTTGGCTTCCAAAGTTTGCAGGATTGGTCAGTTTTGAAAAAGCTTGCGATTTCCTTGAGGTTTCACACGCACATTCCCACTAGGCCGAGAAAGAAATGCCACTTGAACATTTTCAACTATAACTGCACCGATCTGCGTAAAACTTTGCACGCACACTCCCTAGAGGTCAAGGAAAAACATCTGCCCTGCATTTTACACATTTTCCTTTCATAGCGCCACCAGGAGGCCGACTTATGTAAAACAAAAGTTTTGATATTAAGCCTTCAGAATTTATCAAAATTTCACGCAAATCGGTACACATAATTTCTATAGTCATGTGATCAAGATGGATCTATTTAATTTTTTATATTCCATCCTGTTTGGCTAACATTGACATCTAAAGTTCACAGGAGTTGTCCGTTTTCAATAAAATGCCACAAATCATGCAAGCACATTCGCACTACGTTGAAGAACAAATTCCACCCTTTTAACATTGCCCTATTATAGCTTCACCAGGAGGCCGATTTTTTGCAACATTTTTCTTTTTTATATTAGGCTACTCCTACACATTTTGTCCAAACATCATGCAAATCGGTACCCATTATCTCTAAAGTCAAGTGATCAAGATGGTTCCGTCCAACTTTTTCATATTCCATCCTGATTGGCGAATTCCAAACATTGCTGGCCCACAATAACTTACCTGACCTGGCGGAGACCTGTGCTCCGAGGAGCACTTTTTCTAGTTCTTTAATCAGATCGCATAATTTCAGCTGATTTCCATGATGAAGAAATCAAATATCTATTTTTTGTGTGGTGATGGAGGATTTTAATTCACAAACACAAATTAACTGATGCAGATTAAATAAAAACACCAAATGATGAACCTTCAATTTGATTGATCTCCCAAAAATGTATGGATGATCCTTCTTGATCAAGCCATTGATCAGTCTGTGATTCACCAACACGATCCATCAATCACAACTAGAGATGCACGATATAATCGGTAACTTATCGGAATCGGCCGATATCGGCCCAAAAATGCCATATCGGTATCGAACCGATCTCAAAATAAACCCGATTAAATTCACCGATATTGAGAAGCATTAATAAAATGCCCGAGAGCAGTCTGTCTGCCTGTCTCTGTCTCTTTAAGAGAGTCAGCTGTTGCCCCTCCACACGCTCTGCATGCCTCTCAGACAGAGCACTGAGCAGCAGGCTAGGCTAGGCTGCTGCGTGAACAGACAAGTAGTCAAACTAACAGCAAACAAACTCTTCACGTCCATAGTTCATACCCAGAACAGTCAGAGGGTTTCTTGTACATCTTAAATTAGATTAGAGTAGTGATACTGCGGAGGATATATTTTCAACACGAATGTGTACATTGCCTCGTTATTTAACATCGACGTAACAAACACTCGTTACTCGACTCGAGTGCAACCAGCGGCCGCTTTTGAACAAGCAAGCTGCTTGTTTATTTAACCACAGAGAATGAGCACAAATTAGCTCTCAGCTGGTAATGTTTCTGTCTTTGACATCCTGTTGTCCTACAATCTGTAGTGTAGTGTACGAAGCAAGCTGTCCCACTCCTAATCTCACTGCTGATGTTATAGAATGTTAGATAGTGATAAACTAAACAATGATTGTATTTATGGTAAGATTAGTTTGTATATCACACACACACACACACACACACACACACACACACACACACACACACACACACACACACACAGTGGTGGCTCCAGGGAGTTGTGATTGGGAGAGCTAAGGGGGGCTTTATTGTTTAGAGCAGAGGCTAATTAATTTAGGCAACAGACAATATGAACAAGTAAGACGCGCGAACGCTGGAAGCGAACGCAGCTCGAAAATATTGTGTATTTACGGACTTGTAATCCGTGTTATTTCACCGTGATGGGGAGAGAACATTGACATCGTGTGTGTGTGTGTGTGTGTGTGTGTGTGTGTGTGTGTGTGTGTGTGTGTGCGTGCGTTTTGCAGGCTGTTGTGCATTTTAATCAGAGCATTGTCTACATTCCTGCACTCTGGCGCACTCTGGCGGCTGCACACAGGCAGTGCATGCACACAGAGAGACACACACACAGACAGACAGAGACACACACACCCCGAGCACGGTTTCATAGTAAGCTCCACTTGCGCGGAGGCGCGCCTTCCTTCCGCTGCGTTCGCAATAACACTAATAACAAACTAGATTCAATGATCTTAGTTCCATAGGCCACATAACATATGGTTTTGTGTTATACAAAGATTCAAATAATTCTGTGATGGCTTATAGCATACAAAAATGATGTCATAGTTAAGTTTGTTACTTAGAAGAATATACAGTATATAATTAATGTATTTATTCCATAAATATTTTTCATCACAGTAGGGCTAGTGGAGAGGGGGGTTTACCATCAACTTTCACCAGTAAAACAAATTTAAAAAAAAAAACAGCAATGAGCTCAATATAAATATAATATATAATATATCGGTATCGGATCGGTATCGGCCGATATGACCCAGCAAATAATCGGTATCGGTATCGGTTTCAAAAAAACAATATCGTGCATCCCTAATCACAACACAATATTCCAACTGTTCCACCAATCACAACACAATAATACAACTGTTCCACCAATCAAACATACCGTAAACCTGTCACCATTCTATGGTTATTATTCACATGTACACCATTCCCAATGCAAGCCACTTCTTTTGGGGAGTGCTTGTTTCGGTTCACTGAATATGGTATGTGCAAGGTTGTACAGCAATTTGAGATTAGAGAACACTGAGTCAATGAACACTGAGTCAATGGACACTGAGTCAATGAACACACTGGGCCCTATTTTGTGCGTCTTAATTACCAGGTTTTATGCAGTGGTGCCATGGGGGCCACACGGAATAGGACGGCGTGTGGCTGGTAAATATTTTAAGGTACAGCACGGCAAGGAGCGCGCGCTTGCACACTAGGGCTGCAACTAACAATTAATTTCATAATCGATAATCGGTCGATTATCTTAACGATTAATCGATTAATCGGATTATCGCACTTATTTAGCAATTACCTAATAATTTTGATTTTAGGTTGTTTTAGGCATGTTCTATCTAACAATAAAGAGAATACAGATGAATAATTAATTAAAAAGTACATGTTATACAATACATAAAATGCATAAATACTAATCAAAATAAATAAAAACTTTCTCTTTTTCTGACTGCTTGATTTGATTAAAAAAACACATTTTAGGCTAAAGGGTAACAATACTCTTTTAAATTGATACAGGATAGCTGGGAACTAGGGACATCTGGGCACCTTGATGTAACATAGCCTATTTTATTCAAAATATTAAAATAAAGATATTAGAAAAACGGTCTTAAGTAATGTAAAGTATACATGATGTGAACATGCACGGTACATCATTATCAGACTTAATTTTATCCATCAACTTCTTGTTTATTCCCCAAAACTACTGGATATACAGGTTTTGCAGCAATTTGTAGCAATTGTAGAAATATTAGACCTTGATTGTCAAATGTTTAAGGATGTTCTAATCCAGGGGTCTGGGACCCTTAGGGGGTCCTCAGAATAACTAAAGGGGGGCAGTCAAATGTTCGTGATAGGATTTATTTATTTTCTGCATTAACCACTTGAACCCTAGCATTCCTATTCTGAGGAGAACTTTAACCAAATATAGCCAATCTGCAGTGAGCTTGTAGATCAGCTATTTTCGGGAAAGAGGTTTGGTGTGAAAACAGAAAAGACCAAGTACAGAGTGAAAGGTCAGGTTTACTAAGTATTGACAGTTTAAAATACATATTAACATTAATTCAACATCAAAGTGCAACATCTATGAAATCTATGAAAAAGTTTAACCTGCAACACAATTTTATGCAATATGTAGTGGGGGTCCCTGCTTCATCTCTCTCTCAACTAGGGGGTCCTTGGCCTCGAAAACGTTGAAGAGCCCTGTTCTAATCATGTATACTTTAAAAACATTTTCCAAATATTAAACTTTTTTACATTTTGGAACAAAATAGCCAATTTTACATCGAGGTGCCCAGATGTCCCTAGTGCCCACCTTTCCTGTTACCTTGCAGACCCAGACCCTAGAGTAGTTTAATGGGTGTCTATTTACCGACGTCGGCGCGGTGGGGACTGGGGACGGGAGCTTTATGATCCTCAGTGCTCGGATCCGGTGTACAGCCCGCCTACTGTATCCTTTCATCACGTTTCCACTTCCGGCCTGGCGGCTAGCGAGCTAACAAGCTAACGAGGCCACAACGAGGTGATCTATGCATAATGCAACGTGCCTGCTCTTGAAATGCTCCCGCATTACATTGTGGACTTAATCCCATGCCAAGCAAGTGCACAGTAATACTTTTCTATAAGACATTGTGGGTGAAACAATCTCTGTAAATTGCACGGGGCCGCCGCTTATTTTTTAACTCTATGGGCCACCGTCGTTGTTTTCATTTTGCTTCGCGGTCGTTATTGCGCATGCGTCAGAGTGTAAGGGAGTCGAGAAGGTTCATTCCATAGCTTTAGCTACGGCTAGCGCTTTACAAAACAGTATATTAAACTGGAAAAATTTACGGCGATTCGTTGTCGATTAATAATCGATGATCAAATTCGTTGGCAACAAATTTATTAATCGATTTTTAATCGATTAATCGATTCGTTGTTGCAGCCTTATTACACACATAAACCCCCCCCTAGATTCACGAGCCAAGTACCCAAATGGCTACTTTGCATAACAGGTTTACAAGTGAGTGTAAATGGTAAATGGTGCATTTATATAGCGCTTTTATCCAAAGCGCTTTACATAGATTGTGCATTACATTCACCCATTCACACACACATTCATACACCGATGGCGGAGGAAACCATGCAAGGCACCAACCTGCTCATCGGGAGCAATTAGGGGTTCAATGTCGTGCTCAAGGACACTTCGACATTAACTCAAGGGGAGCCCGGGATCGAACTGGGAACCTTTCGGTTTCCAGTTCACTCTACCCGGCCACTCTACCCCTGAGCCACTGCCGCAGGGTGAAATGTCCTCACTCCTGGCATCTATAGGCTACACAGTAAGCAACATAGCATCTTGGCTTCACTAGCCGCTGCTGCCAGTATCCTGTATCTGCACGCAGCAATGCCTCAGCCACCATCGAAGAAGAGAAAGATACTTGTTCAAAGCAAACTTTTAGTTTCTCTCTACGTCGTCCTCAGACGAGCCCTCCATCTGTGTCTCCAGTCATCTCAGTTCTCCATACATCTGGCCAGCTCCTTTGTGCTTTCTGCACCAACATCTTTCCTTAGTACATTCACGTAGGTAGGTGTGGGACGTCCTCTTGATCGATGCCCATGTGTTGGTTCCCACAGTACGAGCTTTTTGACCGGGAATTCTCGGTGTCGGTGGCAGTGGCCGGCTAGTCTCATCCTCCTGACTGCAATCTTTTCTGATAGTGCCCCGTACAGACTCTTGTTGGTAATGTGCTCGTCCTGGTTGATGTTCAGTACCACACATAACATCCTGGTGTAGCACCCGTCCAGGGACTGTAGGGCTTGCTTTAGTGTCCAGCATTCACAGCCGTAGAGGAGAACGGACTCCACGGTCGCGGAGAAGAAATTGTTCGGGGAAAATGTGTCGGGGGAGATTGGATTTCCACACAATGGTCATGCCATTAAGAGCTCTCTAGGCAAGTGCTTTCCTCACCTTAAGGTCCTTTTCTGTGGAGCCGACCCATGCGCCCAGGTATTTAAAGTCACTGACCTCCTTTAGAACAGTGCCTTCTGTTGTTGTTAAGGGCGAATGTTCTTGGGGGATGTTATAGGTCATGACCTCGGTTTTCTTTGCATTTAGCATGAGGCCAACCCTAGCACACTCCAACTCCACTCTGGTCAAGAGCTCCTGTGCCTGCTTTATATGGTCAGATAGCAGGTAGATGTCGCCAGCGTAATCCAGGTCTGTCAGGGTTTCTGCAGGGTGTCTCGTAGACTTTCTGGGCGCGATAGTGAAGCCGAGCTCATGCTCCCTTCCTTTCATAGCTTGTCTCAGAGCATAGTCCAGTACTGTTATAAAAAGGAAGGGGGCTAGGGTGTCACCCTGCAGCACTCTCACTCGATTTGGATGTTGAACTCCTTGCTGTTACCGTCGGGTGTTGTCACTTGGGCTCTCGTTCCCGTGTACATGGTCCCAATGGCTCGGAGTAGGTTGGGAGGAACATCGTAGGCCTTAAATATTTTCAACATCATTCCTCTGTGGATAGTGTCGAAGGCCTTCCTGAAGTCGATGAAGCACAGCACCGCCGCCAGGTTGTTCCTCTTTACCTCCTCAATGATCCTCCGTAACGCAAGGATCTGGGCTAGGGTGGTTCTCCCCTCTCGGAATCCGTTTTGGTTTTCCCTGAGGTGGGGGTCGATAACACTCCGTATCCTGTTCAGTATCATGCAGTTGAACATTTTTGCAATGATACAGGTCAGGCTGATTCCACGGTAATTGTCAGGCTTTGAGAGATCTCCAGATTTTGGTACCGGGACGATGTGTGAGAGAGACCATATTTCTGGCATGATGTTTTCCATCAGAGCTTGGTTGCAGATCTCCAAGATGACATCATCAAGATTGCAGTTCTTGATTACCTCTGGGGGAATGCCGTCAGGTCCAGCACTCTTCCCCTGCCTCAAGGAGGCTTTGACCTTGGCAAATTCCCCTGATGTGAAAGGGCCGTCATCAATGTTGAGATCCCAGGACTGCTGGTATTTCCTTCCCGGCACCTTCCACTATCTGGTGTGTGCCAAGAAGGTTCCTGGAGTGAGTTAACCAGGTGGTCACTCTCTCTTCTGGGCTGTTTCCTGCCACCTGTCCCTCTTTTGGTCTTTTCCTTCCACACGTCTCGTTGATCACCTTCCATGATTCGCTGTACTGGTGTTCTCCCTGAGCAGCTTCCACTCTGCGGACCTTTTGTCGTACTCAGCAAAGAGAAGTCGCTTGGCCTCCTTCAGTGTCTCGCGTTGTTCTGCGGACAGGTCTTGACCAGCTGCATGGCGTGCGTCCTCCACTTTTTGACGTGTTGCTATGACATCCGGGTGTTTTGATCTCGCAGGGCTTCTGGACTTCTGCATCACCGGTACACACCTCGCTCTTGCTGCCTCATTTGCTTCCATGAACTTCTTGTTCTTCAAGCTCTATAATTCATGGCATTCCTTGAATTTGCATTATATTTAGTTTAAAAAGACCAAAAATAAGCAAAAAAACATTTCCTATACAAACATGTTAACTACTTTAAGGTAAAATAAAATGCGTGCGGTGTGCGCGTGCAGTGCGCACGTGTGCGCTTGACGTCATCAAAGTACTATTCGGCCGGAATAAAAATCACCAATACACCCCTGGTGTGGCCAATGCTGTTTGGCCACTCACAATAGCGAAACAGCATTGGCCACACCTCCGGGTCTTAAGTTAAGTCATAAGACCCGTCAATTCATACACACAAAATAGGACCCACTGTCTGAGTCAATGAACACTAAAGCCTAATTCTAATACTCAAATTTCTGCCTCCTCGCTTCCTCCGTCTTCTGTCCTCCAGCATGGCGGTGTCTGAGTCAATGAACACACAGTCTGAGTCAATGAACACTAAGTCAATGAACACTGAGTCAATGAACATTGAGTCAATGAACACACTGTGTGAGTCAATGAACACACTGTGTGAGTCAATGAACACACTGTGTGAGTCAATAAACACTGAGTCAATGAACACTGAGTCAATGAACACAGAGTTAATGAACACTGAGTCAATGAACACACTGTCTGAGTCACTGAACACCGAGTCAATGGACAGTAACTACATACTAGTGATTAATAGGGGGGTTTGTGTAAGCACAGTAACCATCTAGTAACTACATAATGATAAATGCTACAGAATGCTATGTGGTACCTAGGTTTGTAATAGAACATTTACTACCTAGTAACTAGCTACTAGTGATTACTAGGTGCAAACAAAAATTTGTGTTAGCAGGGTAACTGGCGTAGTAACTACATACTAGTAATTGCTAGGTGGGTTTGTGTTAGCACGGTAACTACGTAGGAACTACATACTAGTGATTGCAAGGTGGGTTTGTGCTAGCACGGTAACTACGTAGGAACTACATACTAGTGATTGCTAAGTGGGTTTGTGTTAGCACAGTAACTACAGTACGTAGCAACTACATATTAGTGATTGCTAGGTGGGTTTGTGTTTAGTAACTACGTAGTAACTACATACTAGTGATTGCTAGGTGGGTTTGTGTTAGCACAGTAACTACATAGGAACTACATACTAGTCATTGCTAGGTGGGTTTGTGTTAGCAGAGTAACTATGTAGTTACTACATACTAATGATTGCTAGGTGGGTTTGTGTTAGCACAGTAACTACGCAGTAACTACATTGCTAGGTGGTACCTGGGGGTCGGGGGGGAGAGGCTTGCTAGGTGGAGCTGGTCGGCTCCCTGCTGACTGCAGCCATTAATGAGGGAAAGAGAAAAAAGACAGTAAAGAATCCATCTACAATACTACTGAACTATTATTATTATTATTATTATTATTATTATTATTATTATTATTATTATTATTATTATTAGGACAGTAAGGACAGTAAGTACCACTCTAGTACCCTTGAGTCGTTTTAGAACTCTGGTGACCAAACAGGTCACCACAATGTGTAATTGTTTTTAGAAATTTGTAAAAAAAAATCTATTTGCAACTTTTATATCTCACATGTATGCCTTTTATTTTCCAAATTCCCAGATGTAATGTATTTTTCAACTGTGATGTTGAATTGCACCGTATTGTATTATTCGACGACACTGCAAATGAGTTTAATTACTCAGTGTAATTTCAAGGATAAATACATCTTGAATGAATGAATGAATGACTCATATGGCCAGAATCCATCCGACATTATTTGACGTATATTTGTTGCGTTACGTTATGCTACGTTACGTTACATTGCGTTGGATTGTGTTGCGTAGCATAGCGTTACTTTACATTGCGTTGGGTTGCGTAGCGTTACGTTACATTACATAGCGTAAGGCTATGTTAAATTATATTATATTGTGTTGCATTGCGTTACGCTACGTTACATTACACAGAGTTAAGTTACGATACACTCAAACTTCAAGACACTACAAAACTACCACACACAAGACAGACAACGTCTACGTCTCTATGACAACCAGTGGCTGTACCTGATTGGTGGGGGCATAAGGGTCGGGGGGCAGAGGCTTGGCAGGGGGGGCAGGCCGTTGTTTAATCCTTAACTGGACAGAAGAAGAGACGTTGTTATACTACAATATACTACAATACTATTATACTAGAATACAATAATAGTATTTAACCTTTAAGTGGACAGAAGAACAGTGTCCTGTTCTTCTGTCCACTGCGTCACTTCCAGGTTTATTAAAACTAACAAAATAATAAAAATACTGCAATACTACATTATACTACAATACAATAATAGTAGTATTCACAATAGTATAGAATAATGCAGGGATTCTGCCAGACCATATTAGTCTCTGTGCTGCGCCCACACTTAAATGTCCAGTAGCGAGATTAGACTTCAGAGAGATATAGGCTACGGCTACGCAATGACATAATATAGCGAGTTGTGCGTTCCATCATGACACCACCTCATCACACATCTAGTGCATCCTTACAGGAGAGCTTGCGGTTTGCAATCTTCATCATATCATTATGAAAATGATTTTAACCACGTGGCAAAATGGAATGATATGCTGTAGATAGACGCTACCCTCGCATGCCCTGCATGTGCTAAAGCAGTGGTTCTCAAACTTTTTTGGCCCAGGTACCCCTTGGAGAGAAGAATTTTTCCCAGGTACCCCCTCATCCTCAACGCCGATAAGCATATACTTACAACCACATGTGTACATTTAGATGCCATTGGAACTATTTGTATTAAAAACTTTTCAATCAAAATCATTCAGAGCCATTTCATGGTCATAAACAGAAACCACTACTACAATATGAATCATTTTATATTCAAATTGCTTTTGTGCAAAACCTGACAGCACACTTTTTCCGTATTAAACTGATCTTAATGATTTTCATAAAATGAACAGCTGCAAGACTTCAGAAAACACCCCTATAGTCCTAATAAAAACAAACGTATTGGTCCTTAAATCCTTGGCACAAAATTCTCAACAAAATTAATCTCGACAAATCAGAAGTTATCATAACACTGCTACAGAACAAAGTAAGACCTAATACCTCTGAAAATTGTCAAACAGCATTTCAGTTTGATTCATGTAAATAGCCACTACCTGGCAACACAGTGGTATGTTACTAACTTAAGTTAATATTCAATTTGTACAAAACCGGACAGCACGCTTTTCAACTAACTGATCTTGATGGTTTTCATAAAATTAACAGCAGCAAGACTTCAGAAAATGAACATTCCTATAGTCCTAATAAAAAGGTGCTTACATTTTAAAATAATAAACTTATTGGCCCATTTCTTTCTCTGGTGGAGAGATCAGACCCTCCCCCATCCACCAGACATGCTTTGTTCACATGCACGCGCACATCACGGCTCCCGTGGCTCTGGAGAGATCGTCAATATAAAGGTAAAAAACCCTGGCAGAAGCTACATAAGGAATTAATTAATACCTGGCAGGGAATGTGTTAATAGCCACTAGCAACACAGCGTGGTACGCTATTAACACATTGAGTGCCAAACACGAGATTCTTCGTGATTGCAAATACACCCGTCGAGTGCCATAAACGAGAATATATATATATATATATATATATATATATATATATATATATATATATATATATATATATATATATATATATATATGTATATATTTAAAAAATCACACCCAGTGTGAAGTGGGCGGTGTGGTCATCACAGTGGTCATCATAGTGATGGAAGCTCACTTCAAAAAAGAAATACATTTATTGAAAAGAATCTTTATTGGTCATCATAGTGATGGAAGCTCACTTCCAAAATAAATTGATTTTTGGAAGTCCATAATCTTATTTATAGGTTATTAATGTCATCATGTGTCTTGCTAGCCAATCACAGTGCTGAATAGAGTCAGCCAATAGAGTCAGCCAATCACAGTACAGCTAACTGGGCCAGCTGGGCCAATCACAGTGCAGGAAACTAATACTAACGAGGTGTCTCAACCCCACTTATAGGGCCGGCTACACCGCCCAAAAATTCAGAAGGGGCGCTCTAACGCAACTTAGGAATGATCCTAGGACCCTTTAGAAGGGAATGGACGGATGTGACGTCAGCCCAAAATACGTCACTTCCGTCCGCTCCAATGATAGGATTTGGAGAAAAAGGTCTTTGAATATTTATTGAATATTTTATTAGGAAAAATTTTAAAATAGCACAGTAACATTTAAAATACTTTGTCTAAAAGGTCAGTTCAAAAAAGTCCTTGCGGTCTTGTTTCCAATGATGTCCTTGGTATTCAATTCCTAGTCATACAGTATATAGTGGCACCACAGTTCAAATATCAATACAAAAGATAACACTATGTACAAAAAAAATTAAATAAATGCTATACAAAACAGGAAAATAGTACTACCTCCTTTTTTCAGTGCTGTTTTAAATGAGCCCAGCGAACTGCACTTTTTGAGGGAAGGGGTTAGACTATTCCACCTGGGTGGCAGTGCTGTAGAAGAATAATTTGCCCATGTTTGCTTTATAGGTGGGTGGTACCAGATCGTTGTTAACGTTTTGTGACTGTGGGTGTTCCTAACTTTTTGGAGGTATTTACTCAGATATGAGGGAATAGGGGGCATTTCGGGCAAATTTGCATTTACAATTCCGAAGACCAATCACATTTTTAGTTGTTTAACCCTGTCTTCTACCCTGAGCCAGCCTAGGCTGGCAAAATGGGTGGGAGAAAGGTGGGTCATGGGCCTCAGTCCGAGGAGTAGCCGAATCAGTTTGTTTTGAGAGGTTTGAAGCATAGTCTTCAGAGACACTGAGGTGTTGGAGTACCAAGAGGTGCAAGCATAGTCAAAAAGGGGCTGAATCATGGGTCCCTGAGAGGGTCCTGAGGGCCTGAGGGTTGACAAAAGAGGAAACTCTACCCATAAATCTGGTTCTCTGGTTTACTCTTTTGACCACCTTTGTAGCCATGCTTTCACCTGTCAGGTATTTGTCAAGAATACAGCCCATACAGGTCCATATCTCCATACGTTTTTTTACAGTGGTCAAAACAAGCCATTTTTGACGGGTGATCACTCTGGAATGGCGGATCGCGGTAGAAATATTATTGTTCCAGTCGCCCAGACACCCTTTGTTTACATCTGGGTCCTCGTGGTGGTTTCTGAAGATCGGCGTAAACGGTAAGAAACGATGGTACTGGATGTACCCTGTTTTATAAAACCTCTGGCACTCGATGTGTTAACAGATTTGTACAAAACCCGTCAGCACACTTAACACAGAATTAACAGTAGCAATACTGGCGTAGTCATAATAAACACATTTAAATGCTACATTTAAATCTGACTTTTAAGTAAGTAGTAAGTGCTTCAACTTTTAAATAAACATGTGTGTGTGTGTGTGTGTGTGTGTGAGAGAGAGAGAGAGAGAGAGAGAGAGAGAGAGAGAGAGAGAGAGAGAGAGAGAGAGAGAGAGAGAGAGAGAGAGAGAGAGAGAGAGAGAGAGAGAGAGAATCATTGGCAGCTCTATAGTTATCATAACAGTGTTGTTGGCTTGATCAACTCACCAATAACTTAATGAGGTAAGTGGTGGGAAAAGGTTATTCGCATGGCCTCGGCAGTGAGTTCAGGATACTCATCTGAGAGGGAGGGCCAAAAGTCTCCATGAGACATTTGCTTGAATCATGCCTTCAATGTCCTATGCACTCTCCCTGTTTGCATCCTATCTGACGGGTCGCTCCTACCAGGTGATGCTGAGAGGATCTGTGTCAGAACCACACAGGCTCACTACTGGGGTTCCCCAAGGCTCGGTTCTGGGTCCTCTTCTTTTCTCTCTCTACACTACATCTCTTGGTGCTGTTATCCACTCCCATGACTTTTCCTACCACTGCTATGCCGATGACACCCAGCTGATCCTGTCATTTGGCTACACACTCCGGGTCGGAAATAAAATCTACAATGTCGGGTTTGTCCTCTCTCATGACCTCATGATGTAGCTCAAGCACCAGCTGCAAAACTTTACCACGAGAGAGCCATCTCACTTCAGAGTGAAACAGCAGAGAGTCATGACCAGCACCCATCTCCCTACAAAGCTGTCCAAACAAACAAGTCTGCAGTGCCTGTTGTATGACTAGCGTGTTACTTATAGTTAGTGCAACCTGAATTGAATCATACATTATACAAAGAAAGCTTCGTGTCTTATAGTTTGTTTATTAATGACCACTCCTCTCTCAACCTATCAATCATAACAGCATGTTACATCACATTGTGTTTCCCTACACAATAATAAACTTTATTTGTATAGCACCTTTCATGACATGACATGCAGCTCAAAGTGCTTTACAGAGCAAGAATACAATTACAATTACAAATAATTTAAGAAAAATAATAAAAGCAGAAGCATAAAACACATTAAAATAATAGCAAAGGGCAGTGAATCAGGCAATACAGTGAGGTCATGTACAACAACACAGAGATTTAAAAATCAACCAAAAAATCAGCTAAAAGCAAGAGTGAAGAAGTAGGTCTTGAGCTGTGCTTTAAAGATATCCACAGAGGGTGCCTGTCTTAGGTGTAATGGGAGTTTATTCCACGCTGTCGGTCCGTAGAAGCAGAATGCTGCTTCACCGTGTTTTTTATGTCATTGTAGGCACCTCTAACAGGTCAGCACTTGTGCCAGACCATTTAGAGCTTTATAAACTAGTAAAATAATTTTAAAATCAATCCTAAAAACAACCGGGAGCCAGTGTAGTAAAGCTAGAACTGGAGTAATATGGTCTCTCATCTTAGTTTTAGTTAAAACTCTGGCTGCCGCATTTTGAACGAGTTGTAATCTGTCAGTTGTTTTCTTTGGCAGGCCAGAGTAAAGTGCATTGCAGTAATCAAGCCGAGAGAAAACAAAAGCGTAGATCAACGTTTTTGCATCGTCCAACGACAGATAGGCTCTGATTCGCGCAATATTTCTAAGATGAAAGAAAGCAATCTTGGTAACATGATTAATGTGTGTATTAAAATTCAATTCAGAATCAATAATAACCCCCAGGTTCTTTACTGTAGTATTACTTTCTACAGTCAGGTTACCACGTCTACTTATTATTGATTCTCTCTGCTCAGTAGAACCAATTATGAGAACTTCTGTTTTATCCTCATTTAGCTTAAGAAAGTTCTCGCTCATCCAGCATTATACTGGACAGACAGGTCAACAACGGGTCTAGAGCGCAGGGGTCGTCTGGAGCTACAGAAATATATAGCTGGGTATCATCAGCATAGAAATGGAAATTCACTCCGTGATCGGTGATGAGTTCTCCCAGCGGCAGAACAATAAAGGACCAAGAATTGAGCCCTGTGGAATACCAGAACAGATGTTGTGTTTGTCTGAATCAAAGTCAGCTAGACTGACAAAAAAGCTTCTGCCTGTTAGGTAGGAGTAAAACCAAGACAAGGCCGTGCCTGACAAACCAATCCAGTGCTCCAGGCGTTTTATTAGAATTGTGTGATCGATTGTGTCAAAAGCAGCCGTTAAATCAAGGAGTAGGAGAACGGATACATTTTTGTCGTCAGCGGACACCCTAAGATCATTAATTACTTTTACAAGAGCTGTTTCTGTGCTGTGACCTTTCCTGAAGACAGATTGGAATTTGTTATGAACCTTATTGTTCTGTAAAAACACATCCAATTGATGGAAGATAGTTTTTTCTAAAACCTTGCCCAGAAAAGGAAGATTAGAGATTGGTCTATAATTACCCAGCACAGAGGGATCAAGGTTGTGTTTCTTGAGTAAGGGCCTGACTACAGCCGTTTTCAGTGAGTCTGGAAAGACGCCTGAGAGTAAAGAGCTGTTTACAATTTTTAGGATATCTCCAATCACACTGTCTAAAACCTCTTTGAGAAAAGGGGTGGGGATAGCGTCTAGTGAGCAGGAGGATGATGTCATTTGTGATATGGTTTTGCGGAGTTCCTCTTCATTAATTGCACAGAATGATATTAGGCTTCCCCTGGAGTGGTCTCCATTTTTACACCATTTGCTGCTAGCAGTGCTCTGCCCACCACCCAGACAATGTCAACATGCAGATTAGCATCTCCAGTAATCAGAGTTCTGTCATAGTTAGTGGAACAGATAGATAAGAGTTCTGATATTTCTGTTAGAAATAAGGCTTTGCTGCATTTTGGAGGACGATACATACTAATCATAAGCACAGAGAATTGACTCTCTAATATGGTGGCCTGGTATTCAAAGGATAGAAAACTGCCAAGGGTCAGAAGTTTGAATTTTTAAGTGTCAGAGAAGATATTCACCAGACCACCTCCTCTTTTTCCCTCGCGTCCTGAGTGAATGAAACTGTACTTTGGTGGGCAGGCCGCAGCTAGGAGCACCGCTCCATCAGAACCAAGCCAAGTTTCTGTTAGAAAAATAATATCTAGTTTCTCTTTACAGATGAGATCATTTACAGAGGAAGACTTGTCAGTAAGTGACCTGATGTTAAATAGGGCCAGGTTTAGCTTAAGGCATTCTACTATTGGGCTGTTGCCTCTACAGGGAATGCATGTTACATTTCCAATGTTAGCAGAGTGTTTCAAAACACTCCCTGTCCTGGAAACTCTATTTGAGATAACTCTATTTGAAATAACAGTGGGAATATTGTAAACCTTGCTTGTTACAAGGCTATCTGAAAGAACATTGGGCCAATACATGTTATGGCATATTGGAACCTGCGTACATCACTTTTCTCTAGACATGTCAGCTGGGAGGCCATCAGGGGTTTCTTTCGGTGACGTCGTGGAGGGGGGATGGGTGGTGGGCAGAGCAAGGTTGGTGGTTGTGGGGCCTGGCGTTTGATTTGGGGGGTGAATCTAATCCCTGGCCTTGGCAGAGGTTTGTGGAGGCACACGAAGAGTGTAGAAAACGTTTGACATGAACAATTTCGTGCCCAGTTTGTTCAGCTGAAACCCATCTGAAAAAAGGTGTCTTCTATCCCCCCAAAAAATTAAATTGTCAATAAAGTGTTCAGATTCGTTGGTGCACGTAGTTGAAAGCCACTTGCTCAGTGCAGACAGTCTACTGAAACGTTCATCGCCGCCTTTTGTTGGTGGTAGTGGGCCACTGATGCCAACATCAACATGATCTAGGCAGCTGATTGTGCTGAATAGAGCCCTGAAATGCTGTTTTAGGATTTCTGACTTTTTTCCCTCTATGTCACATTTACCAATGTGCAAAATCAGGGTTTTCACCGTTGGGTGTGCAGCGACAAGATTCAAAATTCTGTCATTCATGTCAGAATGACAGAATTTTTGGGGAAACATAGCACTTTTACCCCTCTCTTTAACATGCTTTTAAAAACGTTCACTGCGGAGTCGCCCACAATCAGAATTTCAGCCCCAGTTGGTCCAGTTTGCTCTCCATGTAGCGTTTTTCCTTCAGAGTTACTCTTGGTTCTTACCCTGCTGGGTGAAGATGAGATGTAGTCACGGTCATCAGATGGACATCTAGGGTTCTGGCGCAGTGGTGTGAATCTGTTTCCCAGCTGCACACTAGATTTTTTGGGAGGTTTGTTCGTAATTCTCCCTTTGGCAGTTGACCACTGTTGAAGGGGGGTAGAATACGCGGCATGTGGGGGTGGTAGCGCAGGCCATCCGGTCAAATCTGTAATCTCAGGGCTCCGAGTTCTGCCAGTTATTCGACCCTTCAAGTCCTTTGGCTTTGCCCCAAGAGTGCTCCAGGAAAAAGCCTTGTCCTGGGGTTTCTCGGAAGCCATGCTAGTGCTAGTCTGGGAGACTTCGACTCAGATCCTGGACAGCAGGGGCGAGAGCTGGCCAGTATGCGAGAGCTGGTGAGCTGGCGAAAACTTCTGGGAACTCAGATTATGCTAGTGCTAGGTGGCTTGGTCACCTTGGCTTGTGTTGGCACGGTCTTGTCCGTTTCTCTGAGTCTGTGGAATTCCATATTGTTGATTCACTTCCACATTCACTCTTAAGCGGTGTAATTCCGTTTCCAGCACTGCAATCTTTTTAAGCAGTTTTTGGTAGTCCGCTGCTGTAATAGTCGGATGCAGTTACCCTCATATCTGTTCCTGGTCATGTGACCTGGATAACCAATACATGACAGTGCCCTTGACTTTATAAAATTAACTGCAGTCACAACTGTGTTCAAAACAGAGTGAAGGTCTGGTTCCATATGTTTGGGTGCGAGCACCTGCCTGTGAAGCATACAGTGTGTAGCAATAACCTTCGGGTTAACAGCCTTTATCCGTGCAATAACACCACTCTTTCACCCCGTCATCGCTGCAGCACCATCCATACAAACGGCAACACAGTTTTCCCAGCTCAGTCCTGCTTCAGTCATGAAAGCATCCAAGAGTTTAAATATTTCTCCAGCCATTGTCCTCCCGGGCACTTACTTACAAAACAGAAAATCTTCCCTTTCCATGGATAACGAACCAAAACAACCAACTCAGCAGCATTGGCAATGTCTTTGATTCATGCAATTGAATTGAAAATTGCTGACAGGAACACAATCTATCCAGTAGCTGTGACTGAATGTCATCCGAGAGCTCTTCAATCCTCCTCTTGACAGTGTCATTTGAGAGAGGTACAGCTTTCACTTTATTAGCAAACTATTTCCCAAACATAACTTCATTAATCATTACTGCTGATGAAAGTATGAGTTCTTCTTCAATAGTATGTGCCTTTTTAGTTTTAGCTATTTGTTGAGCGACCAAATAAGACACCCTTTGTGCTTTCTCAGAAACAGTGGAACTGTTCACCATCCGTGTTTTCTGGCGTGTGTATGACTCGCTCTCTCGACGGAAGAATAATTTTGTTTTGCCAACATGTTCTTTGTGCATGGTTTGCAGATGTCGCTTCAGATTGGCTGGCTGGTTGGCCTCCTTTGCTAGACACAGG
This sequence comes from Gymnoscopelus braueri, assembly GCF_963280865.1. Taxonomy (NCBI): domain Eukaryota; kingdom Metazoa; phylum Chordata; class Actinopteri; order Myctophiformes; family Myctophidae; genus Gymnoscopelus; species Gymnoscopelus braueri. The sequence goes on along the minus strand of NC_137605.1, from coordinate 59,278,178 downwards.
AGACACAGGACGCATTTTGGTCTCCCGTCGCTGTTCTCAATAAAACCATATAACTCGATATAACTATCATAATATTTTCTCTTTTTAGCGTGTTTGTCATTGTGCATCACTTGATGATGTGGACGGACACAAATATTTATCCATGCACATCGATTGTTAGTTGGCTAAAAATAGCCTAACCAAGGCAGCAGCAGAAACGGTTCAGGTGTTCTGAATGTTTTTGTTGTTATTTTTTGCTGCGGCGCCTGTGAGTGGTCACGACAGATTGACTGATGTGCCGTCTAGTAATCACATCAGCTATTGGCCCAAAGCAAACATGGGAGAAACATAATGAACACCACAAAAATATGTTTATTGCACAACTTGGCAAAAATTACCCCGTAGATAGACATGATTCTTATGATAAATCATAAAAAAATGTATATATAAAAAAATAATAAAAAAAATAAAAATCTATGAATTATTTTGCAGACCCCCTGGCTATACGTCGCGGACCCCACTTTGAGAACCGTGGTGCTAAAGGCACCCAGTCACTATTGATCGTTCGTGTTTCAAGTGTTTAATAGCTCGTTTCAAGTTCAGCTCATTCAATGAGCTAGTCATCAAATGAGACGAAGGCTAGCCTCGATCTCCAGGCTTTTATTTTTTATTTTTGCTAAAAAATAAAAGCCTGGACCAACCAGTTGATGTTCCGGGCATAGGAAGTGTTTCATTTCCCCAACCAACCAGAGTGCAGTGGGCGTCGCTCCAAATGTTGTGACGTCAGGGCTCTCAATGCTACACATTGGGGAGGAGGAGGGGCGCGGAGCGGGGCGGGGGCTGACGGACAGATCGGTGAGCAACATTCAGGAGCCACCCGCGGACCTGATTCGGCCGAATCCTGTGGAATTACTGACACCCTGCGACCCTTCCGGAGCCCGTTGGACGGGAAAACGGGTCAGAAAGCGTGGGAGAAGAGGAGGCACTCGCCTGAGGAAGATACAGCCCCTTTCCCGCATTCTGCTACCTTCCATCATCCTCCTCTCCGCAGTCCCTCCGGAATAAATCAGATGAATTGCAGGCTCAAGTCCGCTGCAACCACGACTTCAGGAATTCTTGCATTCTAGCCTTCACGGAATCTTGGCTATCCGAACGTGACTTGGCCACCGATCTGAAGATCGATGGCTTTGGGACACCCTTTCGTCTGGACCGAGACGCCTCAGTTACGGGCAAGTCAACTGGTGGGGGGGTATGTTTGTATGTTAATGAGCGTTGGTGCAGTGTTAAATCTGTCATTGTTAGGGAGAGTTTGTGTACCCCTGACGTTGAGTTGCTCTCTGTCTCTCTGCGGCCAGCGTATCTGCCGAGGGAGTTCCCACAGATATTTATTACAGTCATTTATATACATCCAAAAGCTAATGAGGCTAGTGCCTGTGAGCCAATTCTCAGGGTTGTACAGAAACTACAACTAATCTCCCCTGACGCACCAAATCTCATTCTTGGCGACATGAACCATGTGTCCTTGAAAAAGACTCTCAGAGACTTCCATCAATACGTAACATGTCCGACTAGGTCCAATAAAACCTTAGACATGTGTTTTGGTAATGTCAAAGACGAATACAAATCTGTACCCCTCCCGCCCCTGGGGGCCTCCGATCATAACTGTGTGCACCTTTTCCCTGTTTACCGCACTGCTCTAAAACGTGGTAAAGTGCAAAGCATCCGCATTAAGAACTGGAATGATAACAACGCCTGTGAGACCCTGTGGGGCCTCCTTGAGGACACAGACTGGGACATGTTCTCTGAGTCCTCTGCCGACATCAATGAACTGACGGATGTAGTTACTAGCTGGTCTTTGTATTGTGAGAATATTGTTATCCCTCAGAAAACTATCAAAGTGTACCCATCGGTCGTCGCTTATTAAATACCTGCGCTGAACAATTAGGTCCCATTTTTTATTCTATTTTCAAACTATCTCTTAGCCAGCAGAGAGTACCCTCCCTTTGGAAACGGTCCACTGTTGTACCCGTAGCCAAGAGCAGCAATCCTAAAATGCTCAACGATTTCATGAAACAGTTTGAGAGGCTCGTCAAAGTCAGAGCTTGTGGCTAAAACTGAGACCCTTCTTGACCCTTTTCAGTTTACATATAGGGAAGGCGGAGGCGTCCAGGACGCAACTGCCACTCTTCTCAACCTAGTTCTCAAGCATCTTGAGGGCAGTAAAAAGCATGCCAGGTTGCTTTTTATTGATTTCTCCTCTGCATTCAATACGATCCAGCCCCTTGCACTTGAAAATGTCTATAATTTAATATAGTTCAAACATATATTAGATCTCTCTCAAATGCTAGGAAACAGAACTTTTTTGGTGACTCATATTGTTTGTGTAGCCTACTGAGGGCGTGAATTGCCCACTCATCCAACCCAGTCATCTTTTGTTAAGCAATGAGCGATTAATCACTGTGGCTCTAAACAGAAATCTGCATGCAGTTTGTGATCTCCAACAGTGGACATGTTGAGTGGAGGTGTTGTTGGGGGAAGGTGACTTACTTGCTGCCCGAGTGTCCATCCATCTATTGTTAAGCAGAGACGTCGGGTTATTATTAGGGATGTTTGATAGTGTTTTTTTTTGCCGAAATCCGATTTTCCGATATTGTCCAACTCTTAATTTACAATTCCGATATCAACCGATACTGATATATGCAGGCTTTTTTCACCAAAAGTAAACTAATTGTCAGGTAACAACATCACATATCTAATAAAATAAATTAGCCATAATATCAATATAAACTCTAATATAAATATCTAATAAATCTAATATAATACAGTGATGATGTTCCCAGAGAAATTCTATGATCAAACATGACACATTTTAATGTGTCGTGTTTGATAAATTGCAATGTTAAACCAGTGTTGATATCATATGGTTAAATGTATGGTTATATTAATGTACAGTATGTTGATAATGTTTGCATTCGCAAAATAAAACTATATACTAGTTAAGTAGACTCAATAGATATAAATTATCTATTGAGTCTACAACTAATTGTCAGGTAACAACATCACATATCTAATAAAATCAAAACCCTTGAATAAGGCTTTAAGGTAAAATGGTGCACTTTTATCCAAAGCGCTTTACATCAATTGTGCATTACATTCACCCATGGTGGAGGAAACCATGCAAGGCACCAACCTGCTCATCGGGAGCAATTAGGGGTTCAGTGTCTTGCTCAAGGACATTTCGACACTAACTTCGGGGGAGACCGGGATCGAACTGGGAACCTCAAGATTGCCATCCGGCCGCTCTACCGGCCACTCTACCCCTGAGCCACTACCGCCCCTGATGGAAAATGATTAAGGATTACTGTAATTATGGTAAGCTCACATTTCATATCACACACACCATACAGTAAGAACTCCTGTAACTTATATATTAAAAAAAAGGAAAAAAGTTATCAATTATTTTCCAAAAAACGATACCGATATTTTTCGATATTACATTTTTATGCTAATATCGGCCGATAATATAGGGAGGGCGATAATATCGGACAACCCTAATTTAAATATTGAAATAAAGACTAAGAAGTAAAAGAGTGCCCTGTGGACAAGTTGGTTACAGTATGATGATACAGACAGTATGGCAATATTATTGTCTGCTTTTCAAATATTTCCAAGGCAAAAAAGAACCTTAAGTCACTGCTAACTGATATCCCAAATCTCTGATGGTTTTTGTGGATTCAATCTCTCTAAGGGAATTCAAAATGTTATGCTCTCATGTTTACACGTGTTGTCCCTATCTGCTTACATGATTACTCTGAGCTGTAAATTTTACGATATTCCATTTTTATGCTAATATCTGCCGCTAATATCAGGAGGCCGATACTATCTGATATCCCTATATATTATTATTATTACTTTTCGGTCTGTCTTTCAGCAGCAGGGCTCATAGTCAGGTTCACTATGTAAAAAAATATACTTTCGTTCAAAATTTGTGGAGATTAGCAAAACTATAAAAAAAATTAATCTTCAGAACATGGGGAATCCAAAAATCTATGTTTGCATTTGCACAGACACCTGCATGTCCGCCATATTGGACGTTCAAAATGGCCCATAAAATATATAATTTGTGCTACCTTGGCTTCTAGACGACATAGAAAGTTAATTAAATATGCTAATCCTATGTTTTCTGGGTCAAGGAATCCAATAGAGACCTAAAGGATTGTGCACAGGGACTTGCAGCAGCGCCTCCTAGGGGATGGCCATGGAAATGCAGGTTGACTATGTTAGAAAATATACTTTTGTTACAAATTTTTGATTAGCAAAACTATACACTTTTGGAATCTTCAGAGCATGGGGAATCCAAAAATCCTTGTTTGCATTTGCACAGATACTTGCATGGCCGCCATATTGTATGTTCAATAGGGACCACATAAAATATATAGTCTAATTTGTGCTACCTTGGATTCTAGACAACCAACCTTAATTAAATATGTTTTCCAGGTCAAGGAGTCCAATACAGACCTCAATTTAGTTCTCAGGATTATAGAAAAGCAAGAAAACAAATGTAAATGTAAAACATAGTGTTTATAGTTGTGTAGTATCAACACATCATTGACTTTACAGGTTTACAGGTGTAAAGAAATGGGTGAAAAACTCTATGTTTCTGTTGTTTTCAAAGAGAAGAAAAGAAAAGAAGAGGGGGGGTCAGGGAGAGCAAGGAGAACAATCTAACAGTAATAGAAAACATGTCAAGGATATACAAATTTCATAAACCAACAGATACAGTATGTACACAAGGTTAGACATAAGGTGCAAGGTGGTGACACTTTGGTAGGTCTACATTAGCAGCAGGCAACATGAGATTAGACATTAAGGTGCAAAAAGGTGCGTATGAACGATTGAACTATATACATACAATATCTACTAGATCTATCATTCAGGAATATTATTTTATAGCTCGTCATCACTGTCTGGGGTGTCATGTTCAGCATTACAGACAGTCTGCGTCGTTTTCGCAGTCACTTCCACACAAATGAAGTTCTGTGCAAGCCAAGTTGTGTCCCCTGCATGAACTTCTCTGGGTTGTGCAATGGGTTTTGCACTGACATCTGACCACTAACAGAAACTAACAGAGGAAGGCGACCTACAGTAACACAGGAGGTGAATGATGCATTGGCCAACTTTTTATGATGTATTGCCCAAAGGGCATCCATATAACAAGCATTCCTGACCTAAGGTGGCATCTACTTTGCAAACATCTGGCATAAAGCAGCAATTTGCCTCCTACAGTTGGTGCCCTTGAGGTGCACATTGAACGTGTGCATGATCAAAGTAGGGTGTGGTGCCAAGCCACTGTGATGTGGCAGAGTCTTTTTGACCCACTCAAACATGGAGCCATGGTGAGATACTAGCTACCACCATAAAGGTTCCACCTGCACCACAGGCCATTGTAGAGTTGGTTAGATGTCAGTGCGAAACCCATTGTACAACCCAGAGATGTTCATGCAGGAGACACAACTTGGCTTGCACAGAACTTTGTGTGGAAGTGACTGCGAAAATTACGCAGACAGTAATGCTGAAAATGACACTCCGGACAGTGATGAAGAGCCGTAAAAAAATAGTACTCAATGATAGATGATATTGTATATAGTTCAATCTTATAACTCGTCGATACTGTTTTTGCACCTTAATGTCTAATCTCATGTACATACCTGCTGCTAATGTAGACCTACCAAAGTGTCACCACCTTGCACCTTATGTCTAACCTCATGTACATACTGTATCTGTTGGTTTATGCCATTTGTATATCCTTGACATGTTTTCTATTATTTCTGTTAAATTGTTCTCCTCGCTCTCCCCGCCCTCTTCTTTTCTTTTCTTCTCTTTGAAAACAACAGAAACAATGGAGTTTTTCACCCATTTCTTTACACCTGTAAACCTGTGGTGTAATAAAGTCAATGATGTGTTGATACTACACAAATATAAAGACTATTTTCCATTTACATTTGTTTTCTTGCGTTTATTTAATAACTACATTGCGGTCTTTATTGGACTCCTTGACCTGGAAACATATTTAATTAAGGTTGGTTGTCTAGAATCCAAGATAGCACAAATTAGGCTATATATTTTATGTCGTCCATACAGAACAATATGGTGGGCCATGCAGGGATCTGTGCAAATGCAAACAAGGATTTTTGGATTCCTCATGCTCTGAAGATTCCAAAAGTGTATATTTTTGCTAATCTAAACTTTTTAACGAAAATATATTTTTTAACATAGTAAACCTGAATTTCCCTAGCCATCCCCTAGGTGGCGCTACTGCAAGTCCCTGTGCACAATCCTTTAGGTCTCTATTGGATTCCTTGACCCAGAAAATATTGGATTAGCATATTTAATTAACTTTCTATGTTGTTTAGAAGCCAAGATATCACAAATTATATATTTTATGGTGGCCATTTTGAACGTCCAATATGGCGGACATGCAGGTGTCTGTGCAAATGCAAACATAGATTTTTGGATTCCCCATGTTCTGAAAATGAAAATAAAGTATTGTTTTGCTAATCTCCACACATTTTGAACAAGAACACATAGTGAACCTGACTATCAACTGAGCGGGCAGCTGCCCGCATTGCCCAGTGCTGGCTACACTTCTGAGTCTATATTTGTACTTTAGATCGCTTTCGGCTGACCATGCTAGTTTGTTTTCTTTCCCCATCAGTGAAGTGTGATGGTGCGTTCAGGTTGCCTGGTTTAATCATTTCCGCTCGCTAGCTTTCTTTCAAGTTGCGTTCAAGAGTACTGACATCTGACCGTTTATATTCATTTTTTTAATTTAATTTAAACATTTTACCCCACGATTTTTGTAACCCTATTCTTTCTCACAGTGCCAATGCCAATGCAGCCACATTCACTTCCATTCTAATGGGGTTGGAAATATGCCTTTTTCTCTGCTCTCTGTTGCTTTTTGGCGAAAACAACCTACATTCAACCGCCAATAACTATGGAATGGATTATCGTGACGACACGCCACCCTATATATACTGTACATAGCAACAGCCACATATTTAAATTAACCAGACACATTTAGGGCACGTACACGCTATAGGATATTTGGTCCGATTATGCTGTCGGGGACCTTTTTTGGAGCTCACCGACAAAACCGGCGATCTGACGCAGATCGGGCTGTGATCGGCAAGGTTTTGGTCGCTTTGTGTGAAAGGCTTTGCGAGACGATCCAGCCACGATAATTACGCTCGGCGATGGCCTTCCCGACCGTTTCAAATATCTAGCAGGTTTGATATTCAGCTCTGTCGCCGAATGGACATCAGACAGTATCATGCAGTATGAAAGGGTCTGAGATGACTCTGCGAGGAGATGCACGCTACAGCCAATGAGAGCACATTACAGCCACCTGTAGGGGAGGGTCGCTGGATCTGACCACAACAAATAGTCCCTACCGCAATATTACCGTCCAGTCCTGTTTTAAGTTAAACATTATAAAACAAAATGAGAGAGTGAGTGAGCGTGCTTGAGGGGGGGCTGTTTATTTGAGAGGAGTCGCACAGAGAGAGAGAAAGAGAGAGAGACTGAGAGAGCGAGAGCGAGCTCGATGCAAGTGTCTGTGTAGACAGGGTTGCCAGATTTTGCGAGAGAAATAAGCAACCAGGTTTGTGAAAATAAGCCCAACAAAAGCGACGATTGGATACTTGAAAATAGACGATCTACAAGCTCACGTTATAGCTATTTTCAAAGAAGAAATCCACACAGATCTTGAATGGGGGTCTATGGCACAACATATTTTCAGAAGGGGGAGGTCTGCAGACAAATATTAATTTGGGGGTCCTTGCCATGAAAATGTTTGAGAACAACTGGTTCAAACAATATTAGGAAACAAGGCCAAATAAGCAACTACACTTTCAAGCAACTTTACAGAAAAAACAAGCCCAAAGATAAGCGGACATTGCAACACTGCTTCTGTGCACCTGACGAGAGAGAGAGAGAGAGAGAGAGAGAGAGAGAGAGAGAGAGAGAGAGAGAGAGAGAGAGAGAGAGAGCGCATATATCACGGGAGACGTCTCTTAAAATGAATTGGAATAAGAACAAATGTATGTATTGGGTCTGACTCTGGATAGCATCCTAGTGAACTATCCTACAGTGTGTAATCCCTGGTCGGGGATCAATCTACAGTATACGTGAAAACCACAATGATATATGACAGCCGATTTCAAGAAATAAACTCTTGAAATGTGTAATGCTTAACGATCAGATGACTCCCGACCACTTTAAAAGTCCTACAGTGTGTACCTGCCCTTAATCTCATCAACATCATGCATGACTTCAGTGGTACTCAAAATGTGGTCCGGGGACCCCCATGGGGTTCCAGGGGGGTCCCCACCAAAACTTAATATAACCTCAAAATAAGTTTAACCCTTTTGGTTACTTTAAAACAGCAGATCTATATGCTTTGCAACGTGTTGTGAGCTTGTAGCACTGCTGTTTAAAAAACTACGAGAAATGTGGCAAAATGGAAATTGTATCGCTAAATGCTATGACATGACACGCACGCACACAATGTAAACTTATATTGTTGCAGGTACAGTTGTTAGTAAGCTGTAATAAAAATACGGTCACACAATAAAACACACACACACACACACACACACACACACACACACACACACACACACACACACACACACACACACACACACACACACACACACACAGCATGCTCCATGACCTCTTAGTTGTCATGGTTACCTGAGGTTTTTTAAAGTCAGGGTCAGGGGGTAGTGGCTTAGTAGGAGGAGCAGGCCTGCCATGAACCTAATTGGAGGAAAAACAGGAAGCAGAAGCAAGTTGACAGCCAATGAAGACACATGCACAGGATACATGTGATAAACAAGGTGAGTTCAACGCATAGAGTTACATAATAGAGAGGTAACTGCAAAATCCCTTCCCATCCACTTGTATGGATTTGCTCACCCATCGCATACTCCCGTTTTGCCCCTTCTTCCGGGTTTTGGAAAGTTGGACGGGCGGGACCTATCTGGGGCCTCTGTGCGTCGTCTTACGTGCAAAGTAGTGTCACCTCCGTGCTCAACCCTGTGCGCAAGCTCGCGAGTCGAGGCTATTCGTCAAAACTGTTTTCGCTCGTTCGATGTGTCTGGCCCCAGCTATAGTAAGCTGTAGTACCAGAATCGGCCACCATGTCCAAAGCGCTTCACTTCTCCCTCTCGGTTCTGGGGGCTTGGTTCAACGTGTCAATCAAGTGAACTTAAAGGCATAGTATGCAACTTGTTACACACTATGCCTTTGACCAATTGAACCCTCTAGACTTAGTGAACTGGACCTGAGTTGCCTCTGTACTTGGACTGTCCTTTTCCGTCTACACCAAACCGCTTAGCCAAAAACAGCCGATCTACAAGCTCGCAACGTGAAAGTGTTTGCTAATGTTCCACCTAGAATATGGATGCTGGGGTTCAAGTGGTTAATGTTAGTTATTGTTATTGGAATATGAAATAATAACTTAATACTAGTTACTGTTAGAAAAAATAAATAACTTCATTTTTGTTATTAGGAGAAAATATTTATCGTTAGGAATATGTGTGACTTGAGTTGTTTAGCTTGGCACATTTATCTACCATCTAATGTTCAAAGTTTGTCAGTAAAAGAAAGGTAGGCTATATGAACAATATGCATTCATCCTATTATGCCAAGAGGCATAGCTCTGGTGAAGAGGCAGTGACCACATTTGAATGATAAAGCTATGACAGTGGATGAGTCCACTGACTGACACCACTAATAATGCATAATGATCAGTTCAAGGAGGTATTTCAATCTTGAGTACAGGTACATAAGAATAGTAGTAGCCTACTTATTCATGTTGTATTGAATTGTTTACGACGTACAAGATGTGCCTGTACTACTAAGGCAGCAGGCGGTTCCACGCGCCGCACAAGGTGCCCTTTGTTTTCACTTGAGCACCATCAAAATGTCTGTGCACACCCCTGGAGGGCGATGTTGTCGATATATCGGTGGGACCAATACATCAGTTGCGAACATAATGTCACTCTCCTTACATAATGTACATAGAATACAGGTACAGTCTAATTCCAGTCTGTTTCTATAAACTAAGCTGGTAAGTTGTAACATTAAAACAGCATCTCTCTCTCTCTCTCTCTCTCTCTCTCTCTCTCTCTATACACAAAAAAGGTCATGGGGAATTGTTTCCATTGTATTCAATTCATCAACATAGTATAAACATGTACACGATAATACATCAACAAATACAAACACTATATAGGTCTATGTACAAAGGAGCTGGGACATTACATTTACCTCTCCTTGTGGTCTCCCGTTTTGAAAGGATGGTGGATGGTGTCAGGGGCAGGGCATTCCACATTGTGGTGGCAGAGTAGTAGAATGAGTATTGTCCCATGTTTGTTCTAAATTTGGGTGGTACCAGATCATGGTCGCTCCTTCTAGTGTAGTGGCTGTGGATGCCACTCACTTTGGAGAAGTAGTTAGACAGCTATGATGGTATTGAGGGCACTGTCCCTCTGAGTATTGTATGTTAAATACCAATCCCATTGATATTTGCTTAACCCTGTCTTCTACCTGAGCCATCCCAAACTAGCAAAGTGTGTTGGAATTAGGTGAGTCATGGGTTTAAGGCTGAGAAGTAATCGTATCAGTTTGTTTTGGGAGGTCTGAAGCTTAGTTTTTAATGACATATGCTGGAGAACCAAGAGGTGCAAGCATAATCAAAATGGCACTGAATGAGGGCTTCAGCTAGAGTCTTGAGAGCACGTTTATTGACAAAAGAGGAAATCCTGCCCAAAAATGAGGGCAGATGCATTCAGCCTTTCCCTGAATCTCCACGACAAGACTCAAGACTATCAACCAGCTAGACAGAGAGTTTAGCACCCTCTATCTATACTAACCAAATGTTGGCCTTACAACCCAAATACCACTTCATTGTTTCATCTTTAGATCCACACTCCTTAATCACACGGGTTGACATCTCGGTTAAAGAGGTAGTTCACAGAAAAAAGAAAAAACAATCCTATTGATCAGTCACCCCATGGAGATATTTTTTTGTTCAATCAGAAACACTCACGTCAAAGTAGATTTAACCATTTATTGCAGCAAATGGAATACAGTTAAGCTTGGCGTTAAAGCTCCGCTCTTGGGAGATATTCCCTGAATTTTGTGGAAGCAGCTTGCTAAGCATATATTCAGGGAATGCTAAGCAAATCCCCCATAGGGATACAATGTCAACAATAAGCAGTACATTGACATATTAGTTTGAATTAGCAGATATACATGATAATCACAAGTATTTGAGCCTATGCCAGACTCTAATCAAAAGGTGGAGGCTGGGGTGGAGGAGGAGCTAGCAGAATGCATTGGTCAGCAACCAAGAAAGACCTAGTGAATACAAAGCCGTATTTAAAGGAAGCCCTTGCTAATGCGTGAGTTGTGATTGGAGTATGAATGCGTGATGTAATGACCAGCAGCGCTGTGAATGGGGAATAGAAAACTGTTCAACATCAGCTGACTGACAGCTGATTACAGCTTTGGCGTGCAAGACTTCCGTGTCCTGCATGAACTAACGCTATGCTTCATTTTTTGTCGCATTCCTAGGCCAATAATTTGGTGACCAGCGGACCGGTAGGCAGTGGTTCCGGTAGGAGACACAAAGGAGACTCTTAGTGTCTCCTACCGGAACCGCTGTCGGCATCAAATTATTGGCTTAGGAATGCGACAAAAACTAAAAAATATCCATTAATTCAAGTCTCCATGGGGTGACTAATCGATAGAAAAAAAGTCATTTTGGGGGTGAACTATTGAACACCACTGTGGCGGGTCCCAGACTTTCCTTTGAGTAGTATTTTATGATGCCCCTGCCCCTGTTTGAAAGGTGTAGCTGGAATCAAATTCTGAATAAGCATATGTTTCAAAGATGAATTATGTTGATATAATAAGGTATGTCTTAGTACTGTTTTCAATTTAAAATGTAAAAAAAAAAGGATTAGAAAATTATAGCATTTTGTTTTATTTACATTTTCCACAACGTCCCAACATTTTGGGTACAGGACCAAGGGGCCAGCTTGAGAGTTTTACATTGAGTCTAATACGGAAGAGACAGTTCATGTGAATGGCCTGTAGTTTCGCTGTTCGCTGAAACAATATTCTCTCAATGCAAGTGGATGGGTTTTTGATTAACTTTAGACTTGATTTTCTTACCTTAATATTGCATATTGTAAATACTATATGCTTCCAGTCGCTAGTTTAAAGTCTCCTTTCAATCATCATGATATGACGATGATTGACGATAAAGTTGGCTATGCTCTAGGAGGGGCGGGATGATTTGATTGACAAGCTACACAACCAATAGCATGCATTCCCCGCCCCCGCTCTTGATTGACAAGCTACCCAACCAATTGCATTCTTTAGGGATTGATTTCCGGTTCCTATTCCCGGTTGCTTTTTGGCACATATTAAAGATGGCAGATTTCAAATTCCTGAACAACCGGCTTCATTTTCGGTCTGTAGAAACCAGAGGTTTGGCTTAGTCCATTCTTTTTATACAGTCTATGTACAGGACCCACAATCTTGTGTGTGTGTGTGTGTGTGTGTGTGTGTGTGTGTGTGTGTGTGTGTGTGTGTGTGTGTGTGTGTGTGTGTGTGTGTGTGTGTGTGTGTACCTTGTTTACAGTAGTTGTCATGGGGATATCACCCTGTCCATTCCACTGGTAGCGCAGCGGTCGAACCTGATCTCCGTTTCGACTGTCGACTCGCTCCAGCACCGGAGTCCTGGAGAAATATTACAAATACGTATTACAAATACTTGACTACACATGATACTCAATACAAATATTCAGGCGTGGCAATCCCGGGGAGACGAAGGGGACCTGTCACCTGCAAACGTCAGATTGGTCCACCCCATGAGTTATTTGAGTTATTTAGGAGTTATTTTGAATAATAAATGAATAAATAAGAATGAAACAAAACTTATTTAATATGATTTAGAAATAATTCCCACATAAACACGATGCTTTTTGAAGGATTTATTCCCCCCGCGGTTTGGTCCGTTCCCATAACATGATTTGGCAGTGTTGCCAAAGCAGTCTGCTTATATTTGCACATTTGGGCTTGTTTTCATATACCTGGTTGCTCGTTTCTCTCGCAAAATCTGGCAACGCTGCTGGCGATGACATCATGTAGGCTATAACTAGGAACGTGAATGTGTAACTTGAAATGGTAACTGAGATCCTAAAATCTTTATGACAAAAACGTATAAAACAGCACAATCGCTGTAGCGCTGAGCTTGAATTAGGCACACAAACAGGGTTTAGGAAATGTATGCCTGCTGTCTGTGCCAAGGCGCGTATCAAACGGCTGGTCTCTGAAGCAATTCATACACGGTTCATACATTTATAGGTTAAGTCCATGACGCTCACCGCCACAAACAGACCTTCTACACAGGTCAAAACGGCAGATCCGCATACGTCACAGACGATTACTTGGATTAATGAACACTGAGCATTTTTACTCTACTGCCTGTCATCAGCGTTGACAGATTGCGAGAGAAATAAGCAGCCAGGTCTATGAACATTTTACTGCATGCGTTGTGTGTGTGTGAGAGAGAGAGAGATGCCCTGATGTTGAAAGCAAACGAGTTGTTTGTCCGAACAAGTTTATACAATGGACGGAGAGCAATGTTTTTATCTTTTGACTGACACAACATTTAGAGGTTAGGTTTATGGGTTTGGATTGGAGTTATTTCAAACACTCATTTTTATTTGGAACGGCAACGCATTCTCACTCCAAGAAAATGTCGGGCTGGGCCATTGCGCATGATATAAAAGATGGATAGGCTATAACTGGGAACGTGAATGTGTAACTTGGAATGGTAACTGATATCCTATATGTAAAATCGTTATGACAAAAACGTATACACATACATACAATGTGTAACACACATGATTTGCACCAGCAACTAAAGAGTTAATTTAGGATGACTAACAGTGATGTTCATGCGGGGGGGCACTATAGAGTCTTAGATCACTATTCCAGAACAGAGGGGGAGCAGAGCAGAGCAGAGCAGAGCAGAGCACTGCGTTCTGCACAGACAGACACCACATTGATACTGTACTGTAGATGCTGGGATGCTGGGTTACCTTGCAGAGCATTATGCCAATGTGCTGGTAATTGCAAAATGGCACACATGAATATGTAGTTACTAAACACTAATCACAAAAAAACAGTAATGATCAAGAAGAAAATACATGAGAAGATAGAATGTAAAACAAGCAAGATGTAGAATGCAAAATAAATAAGATGCAGAGAGTAAAATAAGAATATGCAGAGTAAGATAAGATGCAGAGTAAAAGAGTTAGATACATAAAGAAGATTAAAAGAGTAAAATAAAAAAAATTATGCAGAAAGTAAAATAAGTAAGTGATGTAGAAATGAAAACAGAAGGTAGACTACAAAATACGGCAGGTTATGCACTGCATAACCAAATTATACACTTTTATGACGTCCCTTTATGTTTTATTTTGTGTCAACTGCTTTAGGCGATCACTTCCTGTTTAAAACCTTTTTGGGCACCCCTTGTAGGATGCGTTCAGATCACCCAAGGGACATTTGTACCACATTTCATGCTTTTATGAGATTCTTTAGGTATCTTGCATCATCTTTCAACACTGTAGGCAGCCATTTTAAATTTAGTCAATAACTCACTTCCTGTTTCCGATTATTTTGGACACCCCTTCTAGGATGTGTTAGGATGACCCATGGGACATATGTGCCAAATTGTATGCTTTTCGGAGATTCTATCCACCTGTTTCCGCGGGTAGTTTCCTGATGTGTGGGAAACATCCTGCGGAGGGACCGGAAGTAGGAAATAACGGCTCAGTGTGTTTACATTTGCCAGCAGAACGTAGCTGTAGCTTCACAGGTCACATAGCAATTCTCCAAGACGTTTGTTATTAAGACTCGGCTTTTCTTAACGTCACAATGAGCTCATGGACAACGTGTGCTGTGCGTGGCTGTCATTACAACTGAACCAAACTAAATGAATGGCTTAAACTAGAGTGCTTCGTGTGGGGCACTCTAGTACACATGCATTAACACATCATGCATGTGTTAATGCATGATGACGTTAAGAAGTGGCCTCGTATCGCTTTGTGGAGTCCATAGTTCTAAGTAGGCTAATGTAAATGTACGCATCCATTATTACGACCTGTCCTAAATGTTTTAGATACCTCCCGACACAGCTGATTCACGTAATCAATACGTCATTTATGAACCTGTTATTATCATTTAAGATAACCATCAGTCCCCGTGTCATATCATCAACAGCAGTAAAAATGCAACACAGATAGGTAGATGAATATAATTAAACGTGCAGGCCCAAGCCAAGTGCTCCAGTATTTTATTTGGGTCGGCGAGGAAACACGCGCTGTTTGTTGACATTCTAAGACCACCTCATGGCTAATTTGCATATGACGTTCATATTATCCCACTGTCAACAAAGGAAAGGACATGTATTGTGTGGTGGCTATTCTCACTTTCATAATATAACTATGACTGTACAAATGAAAGCATGGTTCTATTTGCACACTCACAATTACAACTGGTCTGGATAATGAACACTGAGGATTTTACTGTGAGAGACGCTATGCGCACAAACACGGCTTACACTTACCATAACTAAGTAACTAAGTAATAGTACTCATTATACAAAATGTCCCATTTCACAAGTCTTCAAAATGTTAAAAAGTATTTTGAAAATAGCCGATCTACAAGCTCACAACGAAAGCTTGTAGGTCTGCTATTTTCAAATAGCCGAAGTATGGGGTAAAGTGTTTAATGCATGTTTTGTAATAATGAAAATCTACAAAGTAACTAGTAACTCAAGTTTTCAAATAATTATAGTGGAGTAAAAAGTACAATATTTGCCTCTGAGATGTAGTGGCCTAGACGTACAAGTACTGCAAATTGAAAATAGGAAGCTGCGTCTAACAGCCAGCACAGCAAAACGAGTCCCCAAAAGACAGACCACAGACCCAAAGAAAATTTTAAATGAGTATGTGTACCCAACATTCACTGGCAATGCAGCAACAAAACACGGCAAAGATAATGAGGCCAATGTAATTGCACTTCTGGAGAGCAGAGGGCAAGTTGTGGAGAGGAGAGGCCTGGCTGTGCACCCTGAACATCCTTGGTTGGGAGCTAGCCCAGATGGAATCCTTGATGGAACACAGCTCCTTGAGATCAAGTGCCCCTACAAGAGTTGCACATCTATGTCAGACTTTCTGAGTCGGACAAATAGTGACATTCAATCCTTGGATGATGGACAGTATCTAATGCGCACCAATGGAAAAGATGGGTACTACCTCCAGGTTGGTTAAACAAAATTTTATAATTATATCTCTGCCAAAAGTATATGGCTCTCTTTAAGTAAATGGATCATACACACACACACACACACACACACACACACACACACACACACACACACACACACACACACACACGTAAACCTACAGTACACAAACGCAGTGCGAAATCTTTCATCAATGTATTTGTCCTAGGACACAAATCATCTTTCACGTTAGAATTTGTGCAGCCCTTGTAAATCTGAGAGGAGAGTTAATGTAAAGCAAATAAACACAATGTAGATCACAATCACATCACTGTTAATTGTATTTTATGTATTTCTGTTTTGAGAGACCTGAATAAATGCTTATGTAATTTCTAATGAGATAATCCAGAAACAGTATTGTCTAATTTCCAATGAGATAATCAAGTTGAATTCATTTTTCGAAGTATTTTGTCCATTTTAGGGACAATATTAATGGGCACGGAGTTTTCGGTTATGAATCTGTTTCTACATTTCCCACCATAAGCATCTGAAATGTACATAATGACTCCAGATGGCACAATTACAACTAGATATTTCACAGCATTACAAGCATAGTAGTGACTTTAAGATTAGGTTCTTGAGTCCAGATTTTTTGCTTTCTGCAAAACACTTTCTGTACAGTCAATTACACAAGTATGTCGTATATTATGAGGCATAAACCGCGTTTAGCAGGCTTGTAGTTGTAATGAAATGGAGGAGAAGAAGAGAGAAGAGACGTCAAAGTTTCCCAGTTCCATGTTCATTTATTCAGCATTCATTCAAGTACAGCATCATAGAATCCAGGGCAGAGAGCCCTCTCCTGCAGCCCCTCTGGGCACAAGCATCCCAAACACCCATCTCACACAGTTCTTATAGTAGACCATTTACCAAAGATGCCATTCTAAATAGCCATATAAGGTATGTACTAAAGATAAGAGCAACACAAGCATAGGTACTAGAGATGCGCGGATCGCGGTTTTAGCCGCGGTTGCCGCAGTTAACCGCAGTTTGGGTGGATTTGGGTCAATCAAATATAATTATTAATTCATATTGGATAAACCGCGGGTGAAATAATGCGGGAATTAAATTAATGATATCAATCTATAGGCCTATAATAGCTTTTAAAAAGCACTAAATTTCACCGTGTGTGCGTTTGTAGTATTTTAATATTACGTCATTTTACACCAGGCACAAAATAGCCGCTCACGACATGTTGCTTTGCAGGGCAGCCAGTGTTGCCAGGTTGCGAGAGAAATAAGTAGCCAGGTCTATGAAAACAAGCCCAAAACAAGTGCCAAACAAGCCCAAAAGTCGCAACACAGAGCATTGTTTTTGCTCTGTGTTTTGTTTTCACTTTTTCTTTCTTTTTCTGTAAAGCACTTTGAGCTGCATTTATGTCATGAAAGGTGCTATATAAATAAAGTTTATTATATTAAAAGTCGCTTATAAAAAGCCGACATGGCAACAAAGTGGTTGAAAGCGAAAGTAACTTAATGAAGACGTGCGCTTGTTGTTACCATGGTTGTGGATTGTATACAGTCACTGCATCGCGACAGTGGTGAGTAACACTGTTTATAAGAAAACTAACAATTATTTGGTGCGGTTGGTGCGGATCTATAAATAGGATGATATAAGTACCGCGGGTGGATGGCGGATGGATAATGAACTTGTTAACGCGGATTTGGGTGACAAAAAAACCCATCCGCGCATCTCTAATAGGTACACAATGACCATTCGGCTCAGCTGTTAGATTGACAGCTGTTGCTGCGTTAGAATTAGCACATTCACTGTGTCTGTTCTACAACACATTATTATTACTAGGTTACTTTAGTATCATTTCTTAATATGTTTTGACTTGCACACTGTTCAGATACCACATTATTCCCCCCACGGAAGAATGTAACTTCTTTCGCAACCAGGTATATTGAATAAACAGTTTGCAAGAGAAAACACCAAAAAATAACATTCTCCCACCCCCCAAGACCAATGACTGGAAGTTTAAACAAAAGGACATTTCAGGAAGAATTAACATCAGACATCACATCAGACAGAACAACTTAGATACAGGCATCAAAATTACATAATAGTCATACAGTGATTTACCTTAAATTTCAGAACAAAAATAGACAAACTGTTCCACAAAATCAAGCAAGAATATCAATATTTAGTAACGGATCGACTAATAACTGACGCGTGTGTCATGGATCACATGACTTTCGACTGACACCGAAGGCAAAGACTGGAACTATTTAAAAATAAAACAAGCTTAAAAAATAAAACAACTCAGAAAACCTTATTCAGAGAAAATACATCTCACGTCGCAAAATGCATTTCCCTTCCAATTAGTGCACAGGTCTTGTAGTTGTAATGAAATGGAGGAGAAGAAGAGAGAAGAGACGTCAAAGTTTCCCAGTTCCATGTTCATTTATTCAGCATTCATTCAAGTACAGCATCATAGAATCCAGGGCAGAGAGCCCTCTCCTGCAGCCCCTCTGGGCACAAGCATAAGCATCCCAAACACCCATCTCACACAGTTCTTATAGTAGACCATTTACCAAAGATGCCATTCTAAATAGCCATATAAGGTATGTACTAAAGATAAGAGCAACACAAGCATAGGTACTAGAGATGCGCGGATCGCGGTTTTAGCCGCGGTTGCCGCAGTTAACCGCAGTTTGGGTGGATTTGGGTCAATCAAATATAATTATTAATTCATATTGGATAAACCGCGGGTGAAATAATGCGGGAATTAAATTAATGATATCAATCTATAGGCCTATAATAGCTTTTAAAAAGCACTAAATTTCACCGTGTGTGCGTTTGTAGTATTTTAATATTACGTCATTTTACACCAGGCACAAAATAGCCGCTCACGACATGTTGCTTTGCAGGGCAGCCAGTGTTGCCAGGTTGCGAGAGAAATAAGTAGCCAGGTCTATGAAAACAAGCCCAAAACAAGTGCCAAACAAGCCCAAAAGTCGCAACACAGAGCATTGTTTTTGCTCTGTGTTTTGTTTTCACTTTTTCTTTCTTTTTCTGTAAAGCACTTTGAGCTGCATTTATGTCATGAAAGGTGCTATATAAATAAAGTTTATTATATTAAAAGTCGCTTATAAAAAGCCGACATGGCAACAAAGTGGTTGAAAGCGAAAGTAACTTAATGAAGACGTGCGCTTGTTGTTACCATGGTTGTGGATTGTATACAGTCACTGCATCGCGACAGTGGTGAGTAACACTGTTTATAAGAAAACTAACAATTATTTGGTGCGGTTGGTGCGGATCTATAAATAGGATGATATAAGTACCGCGGGTGGATGGCGGATGGATAATGAACTTGTTAACGCGGATTTGGGTGACAAAAAAACCCATCCGCGCATCTCTAATAGGTACACAATGACCATTCGGCTCAGCTGTTAGATTGACAGCTGTTGCTGCGTTAGAATTAGCACATTCACTGTGTCTGTTCTATAACACATTATTATTACTAGGTTACTTTAGTATCATTTCTTAACACATTGATTGCCAAGATATTAAACATAGTTTTCTATCCCCGTGCCGGCGTATAATTACCTCAATCCGATGATATTTGAAACGCCGTGGAACCGACATTGTGTAAAAAAAACACACGGAAAAAGTTTCCTGTGAGTAGACGGAAGGATCTATGTATCCATGGGAACGACAAGTTTCCAACCGCGATCCGCCATTTTGGAGCTTTGGTCCGCTGAAAACGGGTGGTTTTCAATGGAAAAAAAAGAAACTGAGTTACAGCCGTGAAAATCCCATCATTGGGGCGGATGGAAGTGACGTTTTTTGGAATGATGTCACATCCACATTTTTCTTCTCTGAGAGACGATCGATCATTCCAAAGCTGTGTTAGGTCGCCCCTTGTGGAATTTTCCCCCAAAAATTTAAAAACGATCTAGGCAATCAAGCGATGGATTCTAAAAACGAGTTAACTCGATCTAGGCAATCAATGTGTTAATATGTTTTGACTTGCACACTGTTCAGATACCACAAGTAATGTTTGGAAAATTCTCCAGGAAAACCTGTGGCATAGTATACTTTTATGGTTTCACGAGGCAGCCATGGAATTAGATCCTTAGTGTGCTCAGCAATTACATCTATCCAGAATGACAATGTTTTACTAGCCTGACTATGTGAACTTTTGAAGCGTTTTGCTGAATCAGGTAATTAATTTAATTCATTAATGTCATTAAAATGTTATCTTTGATTGATTGAAATTTGTATTAGGCAAAAGAATGTAAAACAACACAGTTACATTTATAATACTTTTGTCTAAAAGGTCCGACCAAAAAAGTCCTTGCGGACTTGTTTCCGTTGAGGTCCTTGGTCCATCTACAACAAGCATTGTTGATGTGCGGGCAAAGCTTTGTAAGCATGAATTCAAGTAGAGGAATCCCTGTGTAGAGAAGACAGTCTTCATCATCTTTTAGGAGATCCTCTGCAACAGACTGTGAACTCTCAGGGGATGGTTCAGTCAGCTCGCTAGATGTCCTGGTAGGTGGAGCTTTGGCATAGATGTGGTCCTACATTCCTGGGTCTGACCACTGTGTCTGGACATCATGTGAGCTCTTTGCCACGGAATGTGGCTCCTCTGAAGCCTCCAGTGCAACTGGCTGGTCGTCTGCGGGTACAGACATATATAGTGTACAATGAGATGTATTGCAGTAGTTGTTATCGATTGAGACAGATGTAATTGTACATGTTTAACACACCACCATGCTTAAGGCACTGAATTAAACATACGATTATGACACATAGTTTTTTGTTTATTGAAAAAAGAAAAACTTTGTTTATTGCATCTTTTTTGTCTTTAAGGTTGTACCGTCACCTTCCTAAAATAATGGCCTACATCATTCTTTTTGGGAAATGATATTTTTGCCTAAAGAGTTGCTTGGGGCTATTATTTTGGCAAGGTGCGTGGAGAAGAAAAAAGAAACTAGCGCTGTGCGTGGGTGTGAGACGCACACACACACACACACACACACACACACACACACAC
The DNA here is from genome assembly GCF_963280865.1 of Gymnoscopelus braueri. Lineage (NCBI taxonomy): Eukaryota > Metazoa > Chordata > Actinopteri > Myctophiformes > Myctophidae > Gymnoscopelus > Gymnoscopelus braueri. The sequence goes on along the minus strand of NC_137605.1, from coordinate 59,256,759 downwards.
ACACAGCGCGTGTGTGCGACGTTACAAATGACAGATTAGTATATGTGTTTGTGATCATAAATGCGTTGCAACTTTTTGTTTGCGATAGGTTGAATCGCTTGCAACACAATCACAATGAGCCCTGCCGTGGACCAGGCCAGGTCAGATTTGTTTTAATGCCTTGTAGAAATGAATCTTACCCGTTAAATGTCTCTGAACGATACTCTCCTCTGGAGGTCTCTCACCCAACAACAGCGTTGGATATGGGTTGTCCCGTGTAGGTCTCTTGTCCACGAAGTGAAATGAACATACATACACAGCTTTGGGAGTTTTTTTAAAGTTCAAGTTTCTTAGCCAACTTCTTTTCGCATCGGATGCGATGGAATTGAGACGTTAAGCAAGTGAAAAGCAGAGATAAAAGACTTAGGCTACTAACAAACGTTCTTGGAGTCAGAATCGCTATGCGACCTGTGAAGCTACAGCCTACAGCTACGTTCTGCTGGCAAATGTAAACACACTGAGCCGCTTTTTCCTACTTCCGGTCCCTCCGCAGGATGTTTCCCACACCAGATTCTTGCCCCAGTAAATTCCCGCGGAAACAGGTGGATAGGCTTTTTGAGTCAATTGCCAACAATTTTTCAATAACTCACTTCCGGTTGAAGACTTTTTTGGGCACCCCTTCTAGGATGTCTTAGGATAACCCAAGGGACATGTGTGCCAAATGTTATGCTTTTTGGAGATTCTTTAGTTGTCTTTTGAGTCAATCGACAACACTAGGCGCCCATTTTCAATTTGGTCAATAACTCACTTCCTGTTTCAGATTTTTTTGGGCACCCCTTCTAGGATGTCTTAGGATGACCCAAGGGACATGTGTGCCACATTTTATGCTTTTTGGAGATTCTTTTGGTGTCTTTTGAGTCAACGGTCAACAGTTTAGGTGGCCATTTTGGATTTTGTCCATAATTCACTTCCTGTTTAAGATTTGTATGTGCACCCCTTCTAGGATGTTTTAGAATGACCCAAGGGACATCTGTATCAAATTTCATGCTTTTTTTCGCCGCGTAACGATTTTTCACTTAACACTCTCACCGCCAGGCCCGTAGCCTACGGGCCGATAAATCCAACGGTAAAGCGCCGATCCCGTAGCCTACGGGCTGTGGTGCTTTTTCAAAAAACTTTTTTCAATTTTCTAGTACGGCATATTTCATTGTAACACCACCGGAAACGGAATTATTCAGGATCACGTTTTGCCGATCCCGTAGGGCTCCATTCTAAAGCGCACACTGAAACGCCATTTTCTTCGATTGTAGTTTTTCTCCTCGCTGATCACTGTTTAACATAAACCGTTCTAACTACAACATGGCGGCTCCGTTTGACACGTGGTTTGGACTGGTAGACGCAGGGAGATCTCCGCGATGTTTACAAACAGTGCACTGCTCAATCTTAAGGATTTTACCGAGGTCTATGGCGACGTGAAAAAAACAAAGAACAACAATAAAACGTTGGCACTGGTGAGTACATTATGAGATTAACCTCTGGCGGTCAATGTGTTAATGCCCCCTATTATAAGAGGGAGAGAGTGGCCAATGGAATAGCAGGAAAATTATTTCCACACAACAGCTCCACACAACAGCTCTAAGGTGTGGAACAAGCTTCCACCCAATGTTAGAGCGTCTCAAACCCTGCCTGTGTTTAAATCACGTTTGAAAACGCACTTGTTCTCCTTGGCGTTTGAAAATTCAGATTGAGAAGCTGCTGTTTTCCTCCAGGCATTGTGTCAAATGTTGTCCTGTTTTATTGTGTTGTTTTTTGCTCTTATTTATTTTAGTATTTTGTTACTGAGTGTACAGCACTTTAATTTCAACACTGTTGTTAAATGTGCTCTATAAATAAAGTGGATTGGATTGGATTGGAGTGTGTTAAAGACATAGTTCAATGTTGAAAATGAGTGGTATTCCCTTTAAGTGATAAACTGGCAACCAGTGTTGCCAGGTTATGGGCGTTGTGCAACACGCAACCTGGCAGACTTGACAATACTGCAAACTCCGCAGACAGTGACAAGGGGTGGAGGAGCCTGGCAACCCCTAGCGGTAGCGTGGTGGTGCAAAGGCTTCCTTGTAATACCATAGCCAGGCGATAGTGGTATGTAGGCCTACATAATGCATGCATTCAGCTATGGCGGTGGTCAACACCGGTCCGTGACATCGAGCAAAACAACCGACTTAATATTTTGAGGGCAATTAATTGATAAAACAGAAAAAAATATGATTTCCAGGGGTAGAATCGGATTAGCGCCCCTGCAAATATTACAAATACTCTATTTCACATGATACTCAATACTTCATATTATAAATACAGGGGAGAACCTGTGAAGCATCTCCAAGCAGAAGTTATTACCACTGAGTAACAGTAAATTAAAGCTGGTTAATTAATTCACACAGCGGCCATTTTGTTTTTGCGTCATACGTCATGGGGTTCCCCTCTCCTGCCACGGCCTGATAAAGACAATAATAACTACCATACACTACAAGACTTTGAAACCATTTGGAAAATACTTTAAAAGACTAAAGTCTCAGAAGGGGATCTCTGATAATGACATCAAAGAAACGGACCCGCTTCTTTGATGAATTGCAAACAATGTTCCAGACAGTGTGCAGGTCCTTTTCTTTGTCATTATCAGAGATCCCCTTCTGAACGTATGCACGTTTTGTCCTACGCACCTGTCACCAACCTTTGAAGTGTGCATCGGCCTTCTTCTAAAAAGACTAAAGTCTGACATCTTATAACACTAGAAGACTTTGAAAAGGCATCTACAATTTGTCACAGACTACAAGGTTTAACCCTACATACTTTTGCAAGAAATCACATACTGCATGCTAATTAGCACACTATTTTACTATATGTTCCATGCTAATTAGCACGCTATCTTAGAGTACTTGGTTCTACTTCACAGTACTACAGTATTCCACAGTGACCAGTACCTGACAACTCGCTGGAGGGAAACAAACACCAGCCCTCTGTTCTCAAAATGTGACACACTGCATTGTGGGTAAGAAAAAATTTATGTGAATGATCTTTAAGGGGCTGTGTCCACAGAAAACAGTGATTTAGATCATTGGTTCTCAAAGTGGGGTCCAGGGACCCCCAGGGGTCCTTGGGGGAGTTCCAGGGGGTCCCTGGTATATCTGCTATTTTTGAATAGCCAACATATAAATGGATAAAGTTTTTAAGATCGGCTGAAGGGTACTTCGCAACGTTCAGCACAGCGGCTCGCTCGGTGGTGGCTCAAGTCTGCTTCAGACGGCCTTTACCATAGAAATACATGACAGACAGAGAGACAGACACACACACACACAGAAACACACCCACACCCCCACCCACCCACCCCCACCCCCACACACACACACGCACACGCACACGACACGACACGCACACAACACGCACACGCACACACACGCACAGTTACCGGTTGTGTTGGCGTCCTGTCTTATCAAAAGGGGCGGGGTCTCTCAGACACAGCAGACGGTGACGACATCGAGGGAAACGCAGGATGATGAAGAGGAGGATGACTGGCACAATGAAGAGGAAGATCACCAGCAACGCAATGTGTACCGCACCTGATTCTACACACACACACACACACACACACACACACACACACACACACACACACACACACACACACACACAGTCAGTACAAGCCAGTAAAATTTTTTTTTTAATGTTGCTATAAAGGCTGAATGAGATCCAAAGTGTTGTCCGTCTGTCTGTCTGTCTGTCTGTCTGTCTGGACTGAATGTGGAAGTGTCGTGAATATCGGGTCCTGTGCTTATGGAATATGAAGTTAATATGCTATTGATACATTATAAACACAAATTGTTAGAGTGTTCCATGTCAGAATGAGACCAAAACGAGGAGACCAAAAGGCTGTTAGTGGGGGAGAACAGATGTGGTTGTCTGCTACAGTGGAGGTAATTAAGGTAACACTTCTAGCTATCCTGTCTATTGTCTTAGGTGCGAACCTAAAACACCACACCCGGCCGAGTTCTTTGTTCCCACACGGGCGCATTCTAATTATGCGAGAGTGCCTGTTGCCTGTTGTCTCTCTCTCCCCACAGACCTCTGGTAAAGACAGATTGAATTCATATTGTGTTATTACTATTTCACAGTAAAAGCTTATTTTGTAGCAAGTATAAACATTGGTGAAATGTGGTTGGTGGAAGAAACCAGTTCGTTTCATGAAACTTTTCTTCTTGAATCTAAGGAAAATGTCAAGTCCTCTTAAATCATCTCTTTTTGTCTAAATCATTCATACAAGGTTGAATACATATATGTGTGGTCTTATTTCGAAGGTAATAAGATGTTAAACAAAGATTGCATAATATGAGCTCGTGTAAAAGTATAGTTTTATAAATGGGATTAAAGTAAATTGTCATGTGTCAGTGTAAAGGAGGCAGATCCATTGTGAAAGGCTGGCCTAAGAAGTCTATTGTTCTTTAAAAACCTGTTTTGTGAGTGGTCAGAAGAAGGACTGAGAGGAGGTCCTAGGTCAAATGTCTGTTTGCATATAATGGCTTGCATTGGAAGTGAACGGGGCTCTGTGATTCTGAACCCATGCAGATGCCACGTTCAGTAGGATAAAGCAGAATCTATGAACAAAATGCGCTATATGTTGAATTGACTCGAACGTATGGATTGTTAAAAGAACTCTGACAATAAAATGGAATTGTTAAGAAAGGAAAAACTCCGGTTTCTGAGCGCTGACTGTTTATTCCCCGCCTCCGGAAATGGACTTCATTTCCTGCCGGTCCCGTAGGGCCAGATACCGCAGAAGCAAAACTACATATCTCACACCCACACACCTTCTGACCAATCACACTGCCCTAACTTCTGAGCAATCACACTGTCGTAACTTCTGACCAGGGGTGTAATTTCAGAGAAATGTAGGGGGTGGCAGGCTAGGGGGATTTAGAGCACACATGCGCGTGTGTGCACGTCGATTTGGGGGTAGAGTTTGGGGGGAAGATATTCCACAATAACCCATATCATTACTGAAGTAACTGAGTAGAAATGCTCAATACACTCTTCAGATTAATACTCATTATGTGTGCGCCAGTCCATGCTTCAAAGCAGCCATAGTAAATTAATTTAATATCGAGGAAATGGTTATGTTGATTCTACTGTATGCACTGACCGCAAACAAACAATAATGCACAAAGTTAACTTAATGAAATAATTAATTGAAAGACTAAACAACAACACATCAGGCTACTGTTTTCAATATCAACTCATTTATTTATTAATAAAAATGGGGAGGAGAGGGGGCAGGATTAATGGACTGTAACATCAAAGTCCAGGTGCCAATCCCAGCACTTTGTTTAGCCTAATTATTCAGAAAACCCCAGACCACAGAAAATCCACTGAATGTTCAAAGTTCAGTTCTTTTGGATGCAATTGAGGTCATAAAACAAAACAAAAAAATGAAAATGAATGTCATGAAACTTTAAGACAGACCACTCGTTGTGTCTGTGCGATTGGGCTTGGTGAGTGGACATGTGCGCGCACGGCCAGGTTTGGAATCGGCTTGCCCTGATAAGTTGCGCACATTGTCACGCACCTACAAGCTTGCACTCAATTTAGTATAATGAAGCTTTACTGGAGATGCAGCGTAGGCTACGACATGGATTTATACACAGAGGGCAATTAATCTATGTACTTTTAGTATTCTGTGGTGGAGAAAATATGCATACAATTTTGGATACAAACAGTAGGGTGTGGCAACTGCCATTGTATGGCCAACATACACACAGTTTGGATGGTTAGGTGTTAGGGGTCATAGTTTAAAGTTGAAAGGTCATACCTCTGGTTGCTCTAGCAGGTCCACTGTCCACACTGCCTCCATGGCCAGCATACACACAGTCTGGAGGAGCCCAGCCCACATCACAATGACACTGTGTATTACTGTTGCACACCTGTAATATATAGTTATTATTATTATTATTATTATTATTATTATTATTATTATTATTATTATTATTATTAATATTATTATTACACACCTGTAATATATAGTTGTTATTATTATTATTACTGTTTCACACGTAATATAGTTATTATTATTATTATTATTGTTATTATTATTATTATTATTATTATTATTATTATTATTATTATTATTATTATTATTATCATACAGGAGTAGACAGTAGAACTCACTCCATGTCCGTTACACTTGTTGCGACATTCTTCAACACCAAACACAGAAACATCCTGACACATCTGGTTCACACAGGCCTGAAAACGATCATGTATTTATGATTACAAATACATGCTGGTTATGCATATTGATCCAATACAACGTATTAACAAGAGCTTGTGACTAAATAATAACTGCATTGGATCCATTGGAACACCTGTTATTTATTTTGTTCATTTCCTGAAAGTGTAACAGTTTTGGACATACAAGGTTTCCACCTGACAGCAACCATATGTATTATGTATTGAACTAGATGGTTGGAGGCAGGGATGCAATGTGATGCAATGCAACTGTGTCGATTTTATGACTATAATTTGGGAATGTTTTTTCTTTTGCATTTGTTTAGATCAGAGCTTCTTGCTTGTGCTCATTGTAATTGGAGTATTTCTTTTTTCTTTTTTTTACAGATATTTTCATAGAAAGGCCTAACCAGGAACAGGGGTCGCAAATTAGCCTTGGCTAGAAACCCTAAATAAATCCAATCAAATCAAACTGTATTTATAGAGCACGTTTACAACAGCCCAAGCTAACCACGGTGCTGTACATGGTTAAAACAAAAACAATTGGCCTGGGCCGTAGCGTAACCAGGCACCCTAGGCTTCAGTGCCAGCATGACAGCGTGTCGCGGGATCGACTCCCGTTCCCGACGACCTTTGTTGTGTGTCACCCCCCCATCTCTCTCCCCATTTCCAGTCAGCCTACTTTCCCTAATCCTCTCTAAATAAAGGCATAAAAAGCCCCCCCCCAAAATAAAAAACATCAACAGATGATATGCAACACGTAGCAAAATGTACAAACCAATAGTATGTTAAATCAGACACTAAGCACCCCTACAGCCCAAATGGAATGTTCCTCTATTGCATAACATATTTTTTGCATGATTTGACTGAGAGATTGGCAGTCGAATCAGACTGATTCGACTGCCAATCTCAGTCAAATCATGCATTAGTCGACTGCCAGTCGACTACTGGCAATTAGTCGCCAATCAGATTCGACTATACAAATCCCGGGGACAGGCCTAGTTCTAATAAAGTGTCCCATTTGTTTGGTTTGTCCTTTTTAATGTGACTTACCTGCCATCTCAATATACAACCCACAATATACTATAATATACTCCATCAGTGTGTCAAAAGTTCTGAAATCTAAGGTTTAAAGGGGAAATCCACCCATTTTCAATATTTAACTATGTCATTAATATAGCATAAAGGAGTTGTGTGGAAATAAGAATTTTTTTTAAAAAAAAATAACATTGCAAAAAAATTTTACATTGCAAAAAAATTAACATTGCAAATTACACCATGATGAGTCATCACAGTGTAATTTGCAATGTTAATTTTTTTTGCAATGTTAAATTTTTTTGCAATGTTAATTTTTTTTTAATTTTTTTCTTATTTCCACACAACTCCTTTATGCTATATTAATGACATAGTTAAATATTGAAAATGGGTGGATTTCCCCTTTAAGTGGTCGCATGGTATATAAGTCACGGACGCATCTCTTGAGGTTTTCAATACGAAGATATGTTTGTGTCTCTCATGTATCATTTTTATAGGCTATTTATTTTGGACAATGATCCAAACAGCATCTTGCAAGGCTATTTGTACATACTAACCTGGAGTATTCACTAAGTAGTTGAAAATGTCGGGATATGTCACTCCTCCATTTAGTTGAGTTATTTAATATTTCCAGGGGTGCACATAACTGGTGCGCAGGTGTGCATGCGCACGTACGCATGCATGCTGCGCGGCACATCAGACGAAGGGAAGCGCTTTTGCGCACCAACAGCTGGGACCACTGGGACAGGAATTTACTTCCTGAAGCCACACTCACACAATCACGCTAAAGCAGTAGTCGGCCCCATACACAGCGGAATATAGAAGCAGAACACCCCCCAACCAAAAGTTATGTGCACCCCTGGTTATTTCCCCAACTTACATTCAGGCAAGTTAATACAACAACGGTAAACCCACACGTTTTAATTTGTCATGTACCGTCGGAGCTCCGTGGTGGGTAGAACATTTATATAAGCCTATGAGATGTTCAAAATATAGAAATATGAACAAAGTCGGTCGGGATTGGGATGAGAATTCCCCACTTCAGAGTGGACGCTCGGCGCTCGTAAAGACAGTGATGTCACTGAAATGCGACTACTTGTCTGTCTTCCGCCTCTGCTGTTTTAACATTATGGGTAATCCATTCAAGTGGCAAATTAAATGTGAAACACATCAACTACTTACTTTTTACACACTTACACTAAGTACTTAAAGTACTTTTACTCAACTTGTATATCGGTCTTTTTAGTAGTGTGTGTGTGTGTGTGTGTGTGTGTGTGTGTGTGTGTGTGTTTGTCTTTAAGTGCCGCATGTGTTGCACTGTCTCCTGTTTGTGTGGGATGGGGGGAGGGTCTCGTCTATCCACCGGAAAACAAAAATATTTTTACCGCAATCGTCCATTCTGTTGTAATCGGCAGTTGAATATGGCTGTTGAATATGGCTCACCAAAAGAAGAAGAAATCCAAGCTAGATGTGTTTTTCTACATCTCATAACATGGGAGTCGATGGACTAACTGTTTTTGGGATGACGTCGTCTCTGCTTCTATGTTTCTCTCAGAGTCAAGGGATCATTTCTAAAAAAGGATGTATTTAAAGGACGTATATATACGTCCTTGGCAGGCAAGTGTTGGATTTGAAAAGACGTATATATATGTCCTTGGCAGGCAATGTGTTAATTAGTGTAACTGGTTGCATCTTTGTGTTGCAATCAGCTGCAGCTGTTGTTGCCGTGCTCGGACATACGGACAAACACACTCGGTCACTTGATGGAGTGGCTGGCACCACACAAAAACAAATTAGGTCAGCTCAAATGCAATTGAAAGCCAGGGAAAACAGATGTTTTTTTTTTAGTAGGGATTTGAAAACCCCAATCGACTGGGCAGATCTGATGGGGAGGGGTAGACTATTCCAGAGTCTATAGGGGCCGCAGCCGCAAAAGCACGGTCACCCCTGCTCTTCTTATTAGTCTTAGGAACGTCCAGCAACAGCTTGTCAGCAGACCTCAGAGCGCTGGCTGGGATGTAAAGTTGGAAGAGCGCAGAGAGGTATGGCGGAATAAAAAATATATATAACTAGAACCCCTACTATGTATTATAACTAGAAACTCAACAATGTTTTCGGCCCGAACTCGGCCCAAACCCGTCGTTCCGGGTCGGGTATGGTCGGGTTCGGGCAGAATTTGAGAACTCTAGCACCGGTTATATATTTCTATAACTAGATTTTTTTTTATTGTCCCTGTCAAATTAACTTAAATTAGCACTCCACATTTCAGTGTGTGTTTAACTCTGACCTTTCCCGGACCGCAGGCGGTTCCCTGGGCAACGGTTGCTGGGTCGGACACATCGTCCCCCAGGTGGAAATAGATCCCTCTGCAGACCAGATCACTGTGATTGATCCCAAAATGAGCCCTGGTCACCTCTGCATGGGTCCCCAGGAGGGGGCGCTCTGCACCCCCCTGACACTGGATCCTACCGCACATCACATCTCTGTAAAAAATATAAAATAAACATATTTATATTTATAAATGAGCCTTAGAAACAAAGGAAATGCAAATCCCACTATGCATGATGGGATAGATCAGGGCGGGGGGGCAATGCCCCCCCAAAATAACCTGACTACCACCCCCCCTCTCCCCCCCCCCCAAAAAAGTGAAAGTTACATTTATGGTGTGTGTTATGAAATGTGAGCTTACCATAATCAAAGTAATCCTTAATCATATTCCATCATACATCATTGCACAATTCAAATAATTCTCTGCCCTGATTTGCCATGGGCAGTGTTGCCAGATATTGCAAGAGAAAGAAGCCTAGGAAAACTAGCACAAAAGAAGCAAAGTAGGCTGGGAAAAAAACAGGGAAAAAAACTGGATTTTTTCTGAGTTCACGCCCCATCAGTATTTCTTATTGCCCCCCCAATTATAAATGTCTGTATCCGGGCCTAGGATAGATAGCCCAGTATACTATCTCTGAATGAGAGCCAAGTCAAGTGGTGTTTTCTCTACATAGATTTAACCAATATATCATTATTTTGTTATGATTCCCTGCTTTCTTATGAAAAAATGAAAATGAAAAAATGCTATATGACAAATTTGGTCACCTATGATGCTAGGCGCTCATAGTCGGGTGATGTCAGTTTGCTTTCTGCTGCGCTCTGTTCCGCGTCTCCCCTCTATTTCACAACACTGTTCACAATGTGCCTGTGAAACCAGGGGGACTGCCCACCCAACTTCTAGACCAGTGTAGTGAATTCGGCTTATAATAAAGCCTGGTGATCAATAAATGTTTAATGACTGACATTAACATCTGGTCAGAAGATAGACTCAACAAGAGACAGTCACTGGTGGTGCTCACTTGTACAGTGAAATAAGATCTCACCCTTTGTGACCCCAGGGAGCCCTTCACAGCTCTGTGTGCCTAAAACAGCACACACTCCCACGTGCACTAACATGCACATACACACACACACCAGCACATCCGATGGATCCAAGAATGCTCCAGATGCGTCCTTTGTCGGTAAGCGACATCTCAGCTTGATGGATGTCACAAAGAGAGACTCAAGTCTGACTGTTAGTCACAAGATAACCCAAAAACATCATGACTCGAACCACGCAATAACATGAACCTTTGCAAAACTGTCGACCTCGCAATAAAGCGAATTCCCCCATTCCCTGGACAATGAATCAAGGAGTGAAACATCACTCCCCTCTCCCTCTCTGTCTTATCTACCAGGTGGTTTAAACCTGTTATAATTGTGTGGTTGTGTTTTTAGCAAATTGTGTTATAATCAAATAACTATATTTCTATTTGATTGAAGTTTCACTTATTCTACAGTGGTTTATTATGCTGAATGTTTTGACATAAGACTTGGTAAATAAATAATTGTAGAATAATCAAAATGTGGTTATTAAGTGCATTTATAGATATTGAAAGTGTGTGGGCATCTTTAATAATTGATCTAATATAACTCAGGAAAGCTCAGCTTGTTCTTTCTCTCCCACTCTCTTTCTCTCTCATTCTCTGTATCCTTTAAAGGATCCCTTTTGAAACATTTAACACATGACGTAAAGTGTGCAGTGAGGTTAAAAACAGACCTACTGGGAATATGCAAATGAGGTCAGATATACACTCATTGCCCATCCAACTGCTAGTTCAGTTGTCGTTCTTCTACCCCCTGTCTATACTATCCTCCTGTCACACGTTTGAGTGTTTTAAATGTTTTAAGTGTTTTTAATTCATACAAGTATTGAAGTTTAACTTGAATCAAATGATTAGTAACTTTCTCTAACTAATCAACTTTTAACAGGCCAAATAATACCATAATGCTAAAGATCTAATAAGCTGGACTTTTAGTTTCATAAGCATTAATGCCTTATCACAGTAAACTGTGAGCCTCCCTGCAGCCGTTTCAAGTCAAGGCTGTAGGAACCGTTCATCAAAAAGTGACAATCTTCACTCCCGTAAAGATTAGCACACTCCTGGGAAAAAGTCATTCTGAACCAGGAAAACAGTGCATCGAGGATCAAAGTCGGGAGAGAGAGAGAGAGAAAAACAGAAATCTACCATTGGACATCCAGTCCCCACCACTGTCTCTCTTTCTCTCGCAAAGAAGACTGTGGCCTCTATTTCTGTGCCCTGGAAAAGGAGTCAACAGACTTAGCTGAGCCTAGCCCTGGAAGAGGTTCGAAGACCATCAACACCACTACTACTGGCTGATCAGATTGCCCAAACAAAGAGGTCTGTTTCATTGATTATGATGTCATGGCAACAGATGCAATTGCAATAACTTTTGTTTGATCAACTGATGCAAAGAACTTCTGTTTGAATCTATTTTCTTCTATTTCTATCTATTTTCATTCTTTTCACTCTCTCTTTCTCTACCACAAAGAGCTCAGAAAGTTATAAAGTGCCCAATATATTTACTCTCTTTTAAATGATTTAATCAACAATTCCAACAGAATTTACATCTTGTAACACGGCTGTGTTTCAACTGTTGTTTTATTAATTGCCACTATGCTGTGGACTGTGTCATACTGTCTCCACTGTGCAATTGAGTAATAAACTTGTTTGATTAGAAAAAGACTTTCTAATGTCATATTTATACGTTGGTGAATGATATATTGACCCTGCTTCAAAAAGAATTCAAATCCTTCAGAGTATATGAGACTGATCTGTATAATTATTAATTAATGAGGTAAACTGGTGATAAATCGTCATTAAATTCATTTAATGGATATTTATCATAATAACTAAATTTATCATAGTACGTAGTCATTCACACTACACCAGCGGTTCTCAAACTACATATTACATATGTATTTTGTTACAGAGGCTAGAGCATTTGGTTGGCATTAAGGGTGCTGCATTGAACTGGTTTGAGTCCTATCTGTCTGACAGATTTCAATTTGTAAACGTTAACGATACACCCTCATTACGCGAAAAGGTTAAATACGGAGTCCCACAAGGCTCTGTACTTGGACCAATACTATTTACTCTATATATGCTTCCTTTAGGTGAGATAATTAGGAAACACTCTATAAATTTCCACTGTTATGCAGATGATACACAATTATATCTATCGATGAAGCCAGATGAAACAGATCAACTGGCTAAACTTCAAGCATGTCTTATAGACATCAAGAGTTGGATGACCCGTAATTACCTACTCCTCAACTCGGACAAAACTGAAGTTATTGTACTTGGCCCTAAGCACCTCAGAGATAAACTAGCCGATAAGAATTTTAACCTAGATGGTATTACCTTGACCTCCAGGGCCACTGTAAAGAATGTGGGAGTCACGTTTGACCAAGATATGTCCTTTCAGTCCCACATAAAACAAATTTCAAGAAATGCCTTTTTTCACCTGCGTAATATTGCAAAAGTTAGGCACATTCTGTCCCAAAATGATGCAGAAAAACTTGTCCACGCATTTGTTACCTCTAGGCTGGACTATTGCAACGCTTTATTAGCAGGCTGCCCAAGTAAGTCCCTAAAAAGCCTGCAGCTAGTCCAAAATGCCGCTGCGCGCATACTGACAGGAACCAGAAGAAGAGATCATATCACTCCTTCATTGGCCTCGTTGCACTGGCTCCCGGTTAAATACAGAATAGAGTTTAAAGTTCTCCTCCTCACATACAAGGCTCTCAATGGACAGGCACCAGTATATCTCAAAGAACTCATCGAGCCCTATAAACCAGCCAGAACACCATTGCGTCCACAGTATGGAAAAATGCTTACAGCTCCAAGAAACCCCAAAAAGATTAGAACAGGAGGTAGAGCATTTAAGTTTCAGGCACCTCAGCTGTGGAACCTTCTCCCAGTCTCAGTCCGTGAAGCAGACACACTCTGTAAATTTAAGACTAGACTAAAAACCTTTCTCTATGATAAAGCCTATAGCCAAAGTGTATAGACTCAGTCACCCTATAGTCATCCTCTCCCCCCCCCTTTTTCCTCTCTCCTCTCGTCCTCCCTTTGGTTGTGTGGGTTTGTGTCCCATTGGTACAATCGTAATTAACCCTGTACAGATTCACGCTCTAGTAAGGCCTGCCACTAATTCTACAACCGGGGACCCGCTCCCCGGAGTTTCTTTTATTTCCCACGTCGCAGGTCCATGGACCCCCAGCTGCGGCTCAATACTGTGACTGCGGACCGGGCCTCTCCATGGAGCACGACCGTGGATTTCTACTACACTACACTATACCACTACACTATACTGTATATTATCTTAACATTCTTTTATTATACCATTATATACTGCATACACACTATTGCTGTACTATATTATTTTATTATATTATATTATCATATACTATCTTACACTATTATATTTGCTGCTAGTGTTATTGTTACTACTTGCACTGTATCTCTTTCTGTCTCTCCTATGTCTGTCTCTCCCTCTCTCTCTCTCTTCTTTCCCCCGACACGGTCGAGGCAGAAGGCCGCCACCCTAGAGCCTAGGGTCTGCCTGACGTTTCTTCCAGTTAAGAGGGAGTTTTTCGTTGCCACTGTCGCAAAATTGCTTGCTCAGGGTGGGATGTCGGGTCTCTTCTCTACATGTAAAGTGTCTTGAGACAACTTGTTGTGATTTGACACTTTAATAAAATTGAATTGAATTGAATTGAAACTATGGGTCGCGACCCAAAGTGGGGTCGCAGGAAGGTGCTGTTGGGGTCGCGCATTGGCAACCAAAAAAATAAGTTTATTTTTGTATCAAGAAACGGTTAAAAAAAAGAAGAGAAGAAAGTGAGGTCGTCACGACCAACGTGAAGAGGACGGCCACTAGACTCCTCATACACACATACAGCCGCGCCTCCAAAACCGACGAGAACAACCAGCAGGCCAGCAGCACAAGACAACTGTTCATAAACTATTTATTTAGGAATTATGTTCAACATGAGCGGGTGGTACAAATACATGGACCACAGGTCCATTTGGTTCCATCTGTACCCTCACGGAATTAAATTTAGATCGCAACATAATGTTACATTACCGAGAAAGCGGGGACATCATTCTCACAGACAGACAGACAATAAGAGCTTAAAACTCTCAAAAGAGTCAGCTGTGGACAAACCATACCCAGAACAGTCAGAGAGGGTTTCTTGTACATCTTCAATTAGATTAGAGCAGGGATACTGCGGATGATATATTTTCAACACAAATGTGTATATTACCTCGTTATTTAACATCAAAGTAACAACCACTCGTAACTCGAGTGCAAAGGCCGCTTTGAACAAGCAAGCCTGTGTATTTATCCACAGAATGAGCACAAATGAACTCTCAACTGGTAATGTTTCTGTCTTTATTGTCCTGTTGTCCTGGAATGTGTTGAAAAGCAATTGCTGCTGCCTGGGGGGGGGGGAATCTTGAGTATCTTGGGCATGTAGGCCTACTTGCATCAGGGGTGTCTTTGCCAGTGTTATAAAAAAAGGCAAATCTACAAGCTAGTACCTAAATGTTTTACCACTGCGCCAGCCATCCAGCCCCCAGGCTGGTACAGTTATTAGAACGTTTACACTAAAGTTCATATTCATTTAAAAAAAGGAAATGATAAAAATGCTGCTATTAATTCACATTTCGCCATTATAAAAGTGAAGCTGACAAATTATCTTCTATTTTCACTTTGAAACAGGGCTTAAGTTAATGATTGTTAATTCATAAATGCACGTTTTCCCTTTTCACTGCCTTATACTGTACATAACATGAAAAAAATATCCCAAATTGGTCCATTTGGTTCCATTTGTACACTCTCATGGGTCTAATCAAGTACTTAGTTACTACTGGCATAATACTACAGTAACCTTTGGTTATTTTTGTGTTTATTCATATATTTTTAAACAGGACAGTAATGTTACACTGTGCAGAAATCCAAAATAGCCGATCTAGAAGCACACACTAGACACTAGTCTAGACGCCGAGATGGACAGTCGCACGCAAACTAGCTCCCGCACTCACGGCAACATTTTTGCCAGAGTTTCACTGGATTTGCTTCTCATCTTCATCTTTCTGTGGACGACGGATTCATTCCTAGAATCTCCACAGAATCTACACCTGATGGAGACTGAAAAGGGGAATCCACGGGAAATGAAAAATGATAAACACTCTGATTTCTACCTGATCGGCTCTACAGAATCAACAAAACATCTGGGATTCGCGGCTGGAGCTCTCCATACGCTCCTGACCATGAATTCGGCTAGAAAGAACGCGCCCCCGACAGGACGCATGGACCGAAGATATTTAATCATCCTTTTTCTTCTCCTGTCGGGTGATATCCACGTTAATCCAGGCCCAGTTACCACCAGGCAAACTTCTGCCTGTCTGGCGAGGGAGGACAACTTTGCCAACGTTGCTAGCGTTGCTAACGTTGCTACAACAACAAACAACAACAACGCCACGCAAACACCACTAGCTTTCCGTCCCAGCAAGCCAACGCACCCTCGGACTACATCGACACTGCAGCTGTCCTCGACGCACCACGACGTCCGACGGAGAGACGCTGCGCAACCGAAGAAGCCTATCCACGGACACATCTGGCGGTTTCAGGCGGCGCAGGGACCAGGATGTACCTCCGAGAACACAGACGAAGGCCCCCCCCAACCCCCCATCCCCCAAGCTCCACAGCTGGTTGCTTACCTCCAAGAACCAGACTATGCCCCCCCCCCAACCCCCACAGCTGGTTGCTTACGACGGAACTGAGTCTTTGATGGACGCTAACACCTCAACACCCCCCTCCCCCCCGATACTGCTCCCCAACGTGGTCTCTCAGTGGACAAACAGCTCTCCATTGAGCAAATGAACAAATCGTTTGGTGTAGGCTTGCACATGATTCACCTCAATGTGAATTCCCTTGTAGGAGAAAACAAGCTTACACAAATCAAGCAGATGTTTTATGATGGTAAGGTTGACATTTCAACTTTCTCTGAAACTAAACTTGATCATACGATAATGTACTCTGAGATTGAGATTGAAAACTACAAACTTTTCAGAAAAGAAAGAACAGAAACGGGGCTGGTGTATGCATGTATGTACATAATGACAATGTCTGCATCCTTCGCGAAGACCTGAAAGATGCAGATATTGAAGCTGTGTGGGTCGAGATCATTTTTAAACATAATAAACCTGTGCTAGTACCATATACAGACCTCCTAACCAGACTGATTTCTATGATAGACTTGACGAGTGTTTAGCTAAAGTGGACCATTCGGAGACGATACTTCTTGGTGACTTTAACACGGACATGCTCCGTAAGGAAGCGTCAATGTTTAAGTCATTCAGGGGGTTTTGTGATCGGCACTCACTCCACCAGCTGATCACTCAGCCCACAAGGCTGTGTGTTTCCACTCAAACTACCATAGATCTCATTCTAACAACGGACAAGGACAAAATCCTCAATAGTGGTGTTTCTACCTGTGGCATATCTGATCATAACATGATCTTCTGCACCAGAAAGAAATGTAAACCTAAGACCGGTTACCACAAATCAGTCACAATCAGAGACCTCAAAAACTATAAGAGTGAGGACTTAGATCACAGACTAGAGGAACAGGATTGGTCCGACGTTCTAAACAGCACACAGGTAGACGAATCTTGGCTTGGTTTCAAAACCAAATTCATTCAAATTTTGGTCAGTGTGGCTCCCATGAAAATCATCAGGGACAAAACCCGCTCGGTACCATGGATGAATTCGGACATCCTTACTGCCATGAAAGTCAGAAACAAAAAGTGTTCTGAGTTTCATAAAGGCAGGATCAAACTCGCCAAATGCTTTAACAAAGGTCTCGAATCCCACGTAGCTAAACTCAATAAAGAAAAAAACATGCTGTTGTGTCCTACTGTTACTCAGTATTTAATGCATGTAGTTACTTCTTTACACCACTTGGTGTCACTGTAGTTAACCTACCTGTGGATGTTACATGAAGAAGGGTGTGGACAGGAAGTGACATACAATGTGTACCATGCTGTGAAGCTATGCAGAGAACTAACAAAGAATAGTCAATGTGAAATGAATCCATGCTCTCCAGTGTCTTATTCATTGCCATCCACCTCTACAAATTGGCGACGAGGTAACCCACCTGCTATACTTCGACTACAGAGGACCATTTTTTGGAAAAGATGGCTGTAAATGTGCCTTGTCCTGCTCCGTTTTTGCCATGCCCTGGGAAGCCTACAATTCCTTTTAAGTCATGGATGCTAATGTTTGACAACTACCTACTGGTCATAAATGCAACAGGGAATGCATGGCCTGCTGCAAGAAAAAGGGCTGTACTGCTTCACTGCCTTGGAACAGAAGGACAGAGGACATTTCACTCACTACCAAATACAGGTGATACTTATGAAACTGCTGTTACTGCATTAAGAGCACATTTCACCCCAATGACTAATGTGGTAGTGGAACGTCATACATTCAGAAAAAGAGCACAAGGCCCACATGAGACTGTTACCCAATATGTGGCTGCTCTCAGAGAGCTTGCATCATCATGTGACTTTGGTGATAAAACTGATGAGATGCTGCGTGATCAGCTTATCCAATATGTCACAAATGCCCATATTAGGGAGAAACTCCTGCTGGAGCCTAACCTCACTCTGGATAATGCTATCACTCTTGCTACACAGATTGAGTCTGCAGCTGAACAAGCTAAATGCATGGTTGGAGATAAACCTAGCTTTCAAGTACAAGCAGTGCAAAAGAAATCTCATCGACCATGGTCTCAGAATAAACAATCCACACAGAAACCTGCACCTACTGCTGCCACTGGGAATTCCTCCCGTACATGTTTCAGATGTGGATCTGACAGTCACCTAGCGAATGCTCCCTCATGTCCTGCTGCTAAGGCTACTTGCAAATCCTGCCACAAGAAGGGACATTTTGCCAGAGTGTGTCGCTCTGCTCCTACTCATCAAGTGCGAGAAGTGGAGGTCCCTGAAGTGACTGTCCTGTGCATTCAAGAGACTGCCTGTAAATCTGATAAAATAAAATGCAATGTCAAGATCCAGCCTTCAGACTCACCAGCCCATGCCATGGACCTGGTTGTTGACTCTGCGTCTCCAGTGTCCATACTGCCCAGCAGTGTGTTTGAAGAACATTTTGGTGAGTCACACTTAACACCACCTGCTATTCGTTTAACTACATACACCAAGTCACCCATACCTGTGCTGGGATGCCTTTCAGCACTGGTGACTAGAGATGATGTCACTGCTGCAGCAACCTTCTTCGTTGTGGAGAAGGGGACCCCATTGCTGGGCCTGGATTTGATGATTGCACTGAACATTCACATTGTAGGGGGTGCTGTAGTTCCTCCTCCTCTTGCCCCTGCTCCTCATGCCCCTGTGATGCACCTATCTACCTCTCTCCCACTAATTGGCTGTGCTAAGAAATTTGTGCACCAGGTCAAAGTCACTGCTTCTGTTGCCCCGGTTCGACAAAAACTGCGCAGTTTGCCCCTGTCTGTGAGAGATGCAGTCACAGAAGAGGTGAATAGGCTCCTGGCCGCTGATGTGATCGAGAGAATTGATGCTTCCCCCTGAGTGTCTCCTATCGTTGTCACACGAAAGAAGAAAGGAGGCATTCGGATGTGTGTGGATCTCCGAGAGCCAAACAAGGCTGTCATTACAGACTGCTATCCAATCCCACACATAGATGAGCTGCTGTCCACTCTGCGTGGAGCCGCAGTGTTTTCGACCATTGATCTGGCAAGTGCCTACCACCAGGTGCCTCTACATGAGGAAAGTAGGGACCTGACTGCTTTCATTACCCATGAAGGACTCTTCCGCCACTGCCGTGTGCCCTATGGCCTCTCCTCTGCACCATCTGCCTTCCAAAAGATGATGGCTACCATCCTCAAAGGACTGCCAGGTGTGCAGAACTATCTAGATGATATTATTATCTATGGAGCCAACAGCACACTACATGATGCTCGCCTGAAGCAAGTTCTTCATCGCCTGCAAGAAGCAGGTCTACTCCTGAATGAGGAAAAGTGCTGCTTTAATCAGTCAAGTCTACGCTTCCTGGGTCACGTGGTGTCAGCCGAAGGCATCGCGCCTGACAAGGAGCACATTGAAGCTGTTCTGAATGCCCCAGCTCCAACATATGCTGTTGCCCTTCGCTCTTTTCTAGGCCTAGTGTCATGGTATTCAAAGTTCATCCCTAACTATGCAACAGAATCTGAGCCGATGCGGGCATGCATTAGAAAAGATACTGACTTTCACTGGACGAGTGAGGCACAGAAAAGTTTTCAGAAAATTAAACTGCTGCTGGTGAACAGTGCTGCCCTTACACTTTTTGATCCTTCCCTGCATACAGTGGTGTCTACTGACGCCTCAGACTACGGCTTGGGAGCTGTGTTCACCCAGCTTCATCCTGACGGCGTGGAACGTACAGTGGCTTTTGCCTCCCGGACTCTCAACACAGTGGAACGCAAATACTCCACTGTAGAAAAGGAAGCACTGGGATGCGTTTGGGCAGTTGAAAAGTGGCGCACATACTTGTGGGGCCGAAAATTCACATTACGTACTGACCATCAGGCCCTCACTACACTGCTTACTACTAAGGGCATAGGTCGTGCTGGAATGCGTATTGCACGCTGGTCTGCCAGGCTCTTGACCCATGATTATGATGTGATCTTCCGCCCAGGATCGGACAATTACACTGCTGACTGCCTTTCCCGTCTTCCCCTTCCTGGAGCTGCTGACCCTGCCCTGGATGCTGAACCAGAAATGGTTGCATACATCACTGACGCTCTGGCTGCTTTGCCCATTACTGACTTTGAGGCTGCTGCTGCCTCTTGCCCGGAGGTTTCTGCACTCCGTGAACAGATTGATCGTGGCTGGCCACAAAAGGTGAAACTGCTGAGTCCAGATGTTGCCCCATACTTTCCCATACGTCATGAAATGTCAGTGGAAAACTCCCTGGTGCTTCGGGGGACACGTCTGGTGGTGCCAATCGCACTGCGTGCTGCTCTTGTGGCTCTTGCACATGAGACACATCAAGGAGTGGTGCGAACAAAGCAACGCCTGAGAGAGTACTACTGGTGGCCAAAGATGGATGACCTTGTCCACTCTACAATTCAGTCATGTCAGCCATGCCAGTCCAATGACAAGACTGCAATGCCACGTCCTGCTCCTCTACAACCAGTTGCATTCCCAGACAGGCCATGGCAAAAGCTTGCCATGGACATTGTCGGTCCTTTTGAAACCGCTACATGGGACTGTCGATATGCCATCACTCTGATCGACTACTACAGCAAGTGGCCAGAGGTTGCTTTCACTGCTAATATCACTACTAAGGACGTTATATCCTTCCTCTCCTCCATCTTCAGCATACAAGGAAACCCTGAATCCATTGTCACAGATAATGGCAAACAGTTTACTTCAGCTGATTTTGCTGCTTTCCTAGCTGAACGGGACATTGTACATCACAGAGTGTCTGTGTACTACCCTGCTGCAAATGGCGCCATAGAGCGTTTCAATCGTGTCCTGAAACAGAGTGTGCAGATGGCTATCACACAGTCTGTACCATGGAAACCTGCCATTACTGCTTTCCTGATGGCTTACCGTGCCACACCGCATGCAGCTACTGGTGTGTCTCCCTTTCAACTACTGCATGGCCGGAGGATGCGCACAAAGTTGACTGTCCTGCCGCCCTCTCATGCTGACCCTGTCTCAGACAGACAGGTACGAGATAAAGTTACACGCCATCAACACAAGATGAAGTCCTACACTGATGGAAAACGAGGCGCATGCACTCCGTCTTTTCAAGAAGGGGATAGTGTGCGGGTGAAAACACCTCTACATGTGCCCAAAGGTCACCCAAAGTTTGGAGCTCCACTGAGAGT
This sequence comes from Gymnoscopelus braueri, assembly GCF_963280865.1. Lineage (NCBI taxonomy): Eukaryota > Metazoa > Chordata > Actinopteri > Myctophiformes > Myctophidae > Gymnoscopelus > Gymnoscopelus braueri. The sequence continues at coordinate 59,235,149 of NC_137605.1, read as the reverse complement.
CACAAAGAAGGTAGCCCAAAGCACATACTTGCTGGAGGATGGGCGAAAATGGAACGCCTCTCACCTAGCTCCTGATCGCTGTGCAGCTGCAAAGCCACAGAACATTCCTGTTTCACCTGCCTCTCCATCATCTCCAAAACAATCACGAGTTAGAAAGAAGCCTAACTGGATGCAAGAATATGTGACTGATTAGCTATTTGTCTACCTATAGTAGCTTGTCAACAGATCTATTGGTTTTGTATTTTTGAAGGTGCAATATATGTAGAGTGTTTGAAAAAGAAGAAAAATAATCCTACAGTTGTATCTTATTTCAGATCTGTGAAACACTGTTTATTTTGTGTTCATGTCTCATGTTCTCCATGTTTAAATTAAACCTTATTCACAGTACTGAGTAGAGACAAGGAAAATGTTTGTTATGCCTGAGTACAGGTTTTGATATTCTTTATTTTGCCTCAAAGGAAATATCGTTTTTTTACAAAGAAGGGAAATGTTGTGTCCTACTGTTACTCAGTATTTAATGCATGTAGTTACTTCTTAACACCACTTGGTGTCACTGTAGTTAACCTACCTGTGGATGTTACATGAAGAAGGGTGTGGACAGGAAGTGACATACAATGTGTACCATGCTGTGAAGCTATGCAGAGAACTAACAAAGAATAGTCAATGTGAAATGAATCCATGCTCTCCAGTGTCTTATTCATTGCCATCCACCTCTACACATGCTAAGAAACAAGGTTAATGGCATGCTCCTGTTAGCTGAAAAAAGCTACCTCGATGACAAAATTGAGGAAAATCAAAGCAAACCACGAGAGCTTTGGAAGCTACTCAACAACATACTAGGCTGCAGCAAAAAATTGAAAACCAGGTTTACAAACATAAACCTCAAGGTGAATGACACTCTCACTACAACCAAACGTGAAGTGAGTAAAATCCTCAACATATTCTTCACGACCGTAGCCTCAGATTTGGTTGAAAAACTACCCCCTCACTCTGGGAGCTATGGTGAAGAGTATGTTGACTCATTTTACGAAAAACAGGGTGTACGCAAAGATGATTTTAAACTCTCCCCTGTGTCAACAGAAGAGGTGTTTAAAAAATGTAGTGCACTTCATCAACACAGAGCCACAGGCCTCGACAATATCCCCTCCAAATTTCTAAAAGACTCAGCCGCCTCCATTGCTCCAATCATTACCCACATAATAAACCTCTCCATCATACAGGGACGGGTCCCTAACGATTTCAAAAAAGCAAGGGTGACCCCTCTGTACAAAAAAGGAAACCAATTAGACCCTGGCAACTACCGCCCTATTTCTATTCTTAGCTCCATCTCGAAAGTCATGGAAAAAGTAGTCTATGAACAGGTCGATAAGTATCTTGCCGAGAAAAATCTAATCTACAAATTCCAATCTGGTTTCAGAACAAACCACTACACTGACACATGCCTTCTCTATTTGAACGACTCTATCAAACAAGATGTCGACAAGGGCAAATATTGCGGCATGGACCTCCAGAAGGCCTTTGACACCGTTAATCACCCAATTATGATCAATAAGCTCAAAGCAATAGGTTTTGATGATACATCGGTGAACTGGATGAGATCCTACCTGGAAGGGAGGGAGCAAGTGGTGGAAGTAAACGGCACCCAGTCCCCTCCCCTCCCAGTGATTTGTGGTGTTCCTCAAGGAAATATACTAGGACCTTTACTGTTCCTGATATATGTGAATGATATGTCTTCAGCCTGTGACTGCAAACTGTTCCTGTTCGCAGATGACTCGGCCCCTGCTAGTCTCGGACAGGGACAGGCTGCAGGTTGAGAAAACTCTCAGCTCTGAACTCAACAAGAGCTTGTGGTGTATTCAAGACTGAAGGCTACAACAAATATGAAATATGATATAAGTACATTGTTTTACTAAATATGTGAAGACCGGAAAATTACTGGAGTTGCAATCAGCCTGCTACATCAAGGAGACAGGTTGGGGCACACCGTTATACACCTTTTAGGGTGGGGTAATAAGACAGTCAGAGTATGAACAGATGCCCCCCTGAGGGACCCCTTGAAGCAGGGACCACAGATTGTAGATAGCTGCTTTGGAATTTAAGATAGATAAGGAGTTTTTTATCTGATCCTCATGGTCAGGAGACAGCTGGCTTTGGGGGTGGTGAACCGTCTGACATAAAGCTCACCTGTACCAATAATTAAACCTAATGTGAAAATACAATGATATTCGGATATAAAACCCAAAACCTGTTGAATACACATGAGATACATAGTAGGCTACCAAGGATTTTTACTCTTACTGCTTTAATAAAACCGGACTAAAGATTCGCAGAGCAAAGAATCAATGAGGTTTACATACTAAGATAGTAACCACTGAACTTTCTTTAAGTTTCTTTTCATAGAACTACATGCTAGTATAAATAAGTCACGGTGGATTAATGTTTATTTACGCCGTAGTTCCAAAATGAACCTGTATTTTAAATAAGACTGTATGAGTGTAACTTTGGTTTGCAATGATTTAATGAAATAACTTTTGGTCTTATTTTAATGTGTGTGAAATATTGAATGTGGATAATTGAACAAAGATATGTTTAACTAATGAAATCAAGTAACAAATGTACTGATATGATACCAGCTTAAGGACTAAATACTGTTGCGGTTGCATACTAATTTGTCACACAGCAGCTGCTACAGAAAGACAGAGCTTCTGTGATTGGCCGAGCGTTCTGTCACTGGGAGGCGGGTGTTAAGGCCCGCCCCGGAGACAGTAACATGTGGAGAGTATAAATACATCAACCGTAGATAGAGACAGTGCGCAGTACAACATTGACACCTGTATTTGTTCGCCTCTATGACAATAAATACATTGTTATAAACCCACACTTAAACCGAAGCTTTGTTCATCATTTTAACACTCAGGAGATGATACTTGTTTTTTGTTGGAAAGACTTAGACCATTTACCACAATCTGCATCTGGCTCTACGACAACAAACTTTCATTACACCTGGGTAAAACTGAATCCATCCTCTTTGGGTCCAGTCCTAACCTTAGCATGGCTGAGAGTTTCACGATCAAAGTGGGTGATGATGTTATCACAAGAAAGGAGGAAATTACCTATCTGGGTTCCATCTTGGAGGCAAACCTCTCCGGTAACAACAACGCAGAAAAAGCGATCAAAAATGTCAACAAAAGAACACGCTATTTGTGGAGGATTGATCGTCTAGTCAGTAAGAATACTCTGAAGATTATTGCAGGGGCCCTCATACAAGGTTATTATGATTATGCATGCACTTCATGGTATCACAACACCTCCAAGGCCTTAAAAACAAGGCTCCAAACATCCCAAAACAAACTTGTAAGGCTACTTCTTGGCCTCAATCACAAAACCCATCTAACCCCTGCTCATTTTGCTAGGATTGGATGGCTTAGGGTTGAGGACAGAGGACAGAGTACAGAAACTTGCTATGGGCCTGGTCTTCAATATACACCACAACATTGGGATCCCCCTGTATTTGTCAAAATACTTCCAAAATGTTAACGAAGTCCATGATCATAACACCAGAGGCAGCTCCACTAATCATGTTCAACCCAGATTTGGCTCAACAAAGGGAAGGAACTCGTTCTCATGATATTCATCAAAAATGTGGAATGCCCTACCAAAAGGAGTAAAGGAGTGTAAAACCCTACTCACTTTCAAAACTGCCTTAAAGATACACCTTCAGGAGGCTGCAATTCTAAAATGGCCCCTGTCCAAGTCTTAACCTACCCCAAGTCCTAATCTACCCCCCTACCCCCCCCCCCCCCCCTTTCTCCTTCTTCTCTTGTACATATTTTTCACTCTTCATACCAGTAACCTGTAAACTGATTGTATGACATTCTGTATAGTAGTGTGTATATCTGTCTGTCTCTTATATGTATCATGATTTGTGTGCATGGGGATCTCATCTTAAACAAGCTTAGTGCTTAATGAGACTCCCAGTTTAGTAGACCTTGTATTGTGAATTTGTACTGCCATTCTCATGTCTTACTAAATAAAGTACATCAATCAATCAATCAACAACACGCCGCAGTGCGACACGTTGTGATCTGCTATTTTCCTGAAACATGTTTTGTGTTTGTGTATGTCGGACTTTGGCGTTGATTTTAGTGTCAGTTTTGATGTTATCTTGGAATAGTTTACATCATTTTAATCACAAGGCCCGTACCTTTAAAATGGTATATAGCTTGACTAGGTAAGTGACACACACACTTGTGTACACATGTTTGTTTTTCTGAAAAAATGCAAGAAATGCTAATTGCGCTAAATATTGCTAACATAGGGACGATGGTCTGTACATTTCGGGCCCTATTCCAAGGGAAATTTGAACAAACCACTAATTAGGGATTTCGGACTAGGCAAGAGGCGTTTCCCCGCAAAATTCGGTATTCTGTGGCACCCCTCTCACCCGCCAAACACCTGAGCTACCCCTTACATTATGCATAGGTGTGGTTTGGGCGTTACAATGATAAAACCAATCACCGTGCCAGAAGCCATTGCCTTTAAGAGAAGACTGCGCTAGCCGTCATCCCCGATCCAATATATGCTCTAGCCTATCTACCTGTCTGCACTGTTGCCTGGTCTGATTATTATAAGCCACATTGGGCTTGTTTTCCTTCTTTTTTTTTATTTTATCCAAATAAATTTTTATATTAATTTGTAGCCTATTGTGTTCACAATAAGCTTGTCATATTAGTCAGATCCGGAATAGTATGAAAGCCATTTAAAATATGTATACTATTGGTACACACCGGCTGCTCCCAAATAATTAATTACATCATGTTGCGACAACGCTCCTACGTGGTACACAGACAAACAGTAGCACATGGGTATACTAAATTGGACAGTTTTAGGAAAGGTCTATAGCCTATGTACTCACGTTGGCTGTATTGTTCTATTTCCATCATTCTAATGGATTCCAGGGGTGTGTAAACATCTCTGTAGTAGCTCCATAGTTTCCTCTGAAGTGACGCAGTTAAAGTTAACTTACATCCATATTGTCCCCGTTATCTTTCATCATCCACCTTTGTTCAGTAATCCCGAACAGAGCTAAACTTTAAGTTTACATCAATCAAAGCCTCTCAAACCCAGACACATTGCTGCGATGCGTATGTGCGTCGCCTATCCAAAATAACAGACATCCAAGCTATCAACGGCGCTGCGTCATGTCTGTCGACAGCTTACAGATCTGTTATTTTGGACAGCATGCAATGAGGCGCGCGCGCCACGGAGAAGCCTAACACTAAACCAAAACTATTACATTACGTGGTCAACAACATACTAGACATGTAACTTGCTTGGAGCTTTTAATGCAGTGGTTCTCAACCTGTGGGTCGAGACCACAATGGAGCACCCAACGCCTGGCGAGCTTGTAGATCTGCTATTTTCACAATATTTATCTGTGGAACCGAGTCAAACAAAATGGGGGGGTCCCCAGTTCAAATATGGTTATTTTGGGGGGTCATGAACGTAGCGTTTACACGGGGAATATAATAATAATATAGGCTAATATATATAATATAGGCTATAATATAATATTCACCCGTCCCGCAGCATGGGTTTAATGAGACAGCAGCCAAAATGAAAATCACACTATGATCCGATCAACTTATAAAAAATGTAAGTGCTTAAGATTTTAGCCCAAACCCAACGGGACCCGACCCGGCCCGTCGGCACCGGCGGCACCGGGTCTACGTTTGTTTTACATCCAAATAAATTCACATATTAATTAATTTGTAGCGTAGGCTATTGTGTTCACAATAAGCAACTTGTCATATTAGTCAGATCCCCAAGAGTATATGAAAGCCATTTAAAATAGTTATATATTCTTTCACAGCTGATGCCAAATAATTAATCAACAGGGCAGCGCAACGCAATATAGGTCAAATCACTCAGCTGTCTTGTCATGACGGCAGCAGCAGATCGAGCCCCCTTTAAAGTTTAAACCATAACATGACATCTTCAGACTATATTGAGCTTTCTTCATGTCTTTTTCACCTCAAAGTAAATGTTGGATTATTTCTTCAGATGAGACCACAGGCAGCGGGCCAGGCAGTAGCCTAGAAGGTAACATTGGATGTGATTTCTCCATTGCAAAAATGATTACGGTTATTCTATGAAACATATACCATAATCATTTTTAAAATGGTTATGGGGCAGTGTATATATTTATATAGCCCTATTTGCTCCAAGCTGTTTTTTAAATAAAATATAGACTGTTGGAAGAGTTAACGAATTACCAAGATTTAATGAGAAATAAGGCTTCTTTAGAAAAATTACTGACGGGCTGGGCTGGGTCTAATTTGTCAATTATTAGTCGAGCCGGGCTGAAATATTTAGGGGATATGAGAGCTCTAGTTAGTAGTTTGAAGTGCTCATGTGGCCTTATAGTTGCTTCTTTTTGTTTTCATAGACCTGCGGACTGCGGTTGCTTATTTCTCGCCAAGGCTGGCAACACGGCTCATGGTCCAACGCACAAAGCCATTGTAGTGTCTGTGTGCACTTGACGGGTGATTTTATGAACCAGCGGGTGCTTTTAGAATCCACTATCCCCCCTCCCCAAGCCGTACCCATGTGTGGGTTGAGAATTTCAATGTGGGGGATATAGCAACAACACGCCCACGGGCACACCTCCATGCGCAAATAACGGCGTCGGCATAATGGTGACGGGTAGAGCAGGTGCTAGAATAACCTATTGGGGCGGCGCAGGTCCATTATCCCGATTTAACGGGATTTTTTTGCCACAGAATGGGGCCCTTCATGCCTTATCAAACTAGCAACTTGTAAGTGCATCATTAAGACATCCTAATATACATTTTAGCCCTGTTTTCACAGTGTGTGTGTGTGTGTGTGTGTGTGTGTGTGTGTGTGTGTGTGTGTGTGTGTGTGTGTACATACTGGGTGGAACAGGGGATGTAGCTGCCGTTGGCCAGCTGACCACAGTTCCCGTATTTGTTTCCTTGTTTGTTTACAGAGGAGTAACACAGAGCAGGAGCCTTGGTGGAGTCTGGACGAGAGATATAGATACAGAGAGAGAGAGAGAGAGAGAGAGAGAGAGAGAGAGAGAGAGAGAGAGAGAGAGAGAGAGAGAAAAAAAAAAACAGATAGAACAGAACAATAAACACCCAGCCGGGGCCTTGATGGCGACTAGAGAGAGAACTAGAATTTTCGCAATTCTGGGAAATTGCAAAGTGTGGTGTTTTTAAGAAATAGGCCCCATCTCACTAAATAAATAGGCCCCTCCCACAAATGTAATGGGCCAATCATATTGTCACCTCACTCCTGAGATTACTTGTTTTTCATTTGGAGTGATCCCCCCAAAAATCATGTTTTTGGATCAACAATTACATTTTGCGCATTTGTGGCGCGTCCTATGGATCAAAGTGGAAATGCTTTTGGGAATTTCTTGAGTGAACCACCCTTGACCTGTGATTCAAATTTGAGATTGACCGGACGTTTTGTTCGTGATTTTTGGCATTTTTTGTAAAACAGGCCTCTCCCGCTAACTTTGGAAGCCAATTACGGACAAACGGTAGGTAACCGATTTTTGTGAAATTTGGACAAAATACGTGGGAGGAGAAGCTAAAAGTGTGTTTTGAAGAAAATTCAAAATGGCGGAAAATCTATCCAGATGGAAATGGGCGTAACCTATGTGGGGAGTTGCGTCATGACCCAAGGAATCCAGGGGAAAATACATTTTTATTCTACGACCTACGGTCAAGAGTTATAGGCCAAAAGGTAAAGTGGGCTTTTATAGCTTCAACATGAGGCCGACTGATGTAATTCTTTTTTTTAATAAATTTGCAATAAACTATGAACCTCCCCTCCAAGTCTTGTAACTCTAGCCCTTACGGTTTCTGAGAAAAAAAGAAATACTTGAATGGGAGTGTTTTCATTTTCCCATTGTAGTCGATGGGGACATTTAATGCACTAATAAATCAATATCAATTAAGCTATTGATTGATTGATTGAACATTTTATTAGGCAAAAGAATGTAAAACAACACAGTTACATTTATAATGCTAGTTATAATGCTTTAGTCTAAAAGGTCTGGCCAAAAAAGTCCTTGCGGACTTGTTTCCGTTGGGGTCCTTGAATTAATTTCATAGACATATATAGTAGCAACCAAACTGTTCAAAAATCAACATGAAAATACAGATAATACAGAAAAAATACCACTATGTACAAAACAAAGCATGAAAAAATAAAAAAAAATATATGTACAAAAAAAGAGGGGGGGAAGCATGGAAAAATAAAAATTATATTAAAAAAAAGCATGAGGAAATACAAAATGTGTACAACAAAGTGGAGGGGGGGGGGTCGTCTGTCTACAGGGAAACTGGTACTAGCTCCTCTTTCGGCCTCCAGAAAGATGAGTTTTTAGGGCTGTTTTGAATGAGCCCAGCGAACTGCATTTTTTGAGGGATGGGGTTAGACTATTCCATTCCTTGGTGGCTGTGCTATAGAAGGAGAATTTGCCCATGTTTGTTTTATGGGTGGGTGGTACCAGATTGTTGTTTACGCTCCCTCTAGTTTCATGGCTGTGGGTGTCACTAACTTTTTCGAGGTATTTATACAGATATGCGGGTATAGGGGGCATTTCGGGCAAATCTGCATTTACAATTTTGAAGACCAGACCCATTTTTAGTTGTTTAACCCTGTCTTCCACCCTGAGCCAGCCTAGGCTGGCAAAGTGAGTGGGAGAGAGGTGGGTCATGGGCCCCAGTCCGAGAAGTAGTCGGATCAGTTTGTTTTGGGAGGTTTGAAGCTTAGTCTTCAGTGACACTGAAGTGTTGGAGTACCAAGAGGAGCTAGCATAGTCAAAAAGGGGCTGAATCAGGGCCCCTGAGAGGGTCCTGAGGGCCTGAGGGGTTGACAAAAGAGGAAACTCTGCCCATAAATCTGGTTCTCTGGTTTACTCCTTTGACCACCTTTGTTGCCATGCTTTCACCTGTCAGGTATTTGTCAAGAATACATCCCAAATAGGTAATCTCTTCTTTGCTAGTGATGATTGTGTCATCGACTTTGACCTTGAAGTCATTTACCTTCATTTTACTGAGGGAATGTTTGGTCCCAAATAGGATGGATTCAGTTTTCCCAAGGTGTAGAGACAGTTTGTTATCGATAAGCCAGGTACGGATTTTTGAGAGTTCAGAGCTGAGAGCTTCATCAACTTGCAACTTGTCCTCACCCGAGATCAGGAGTGCCGAGTCATCAGCGAACAGGAACAGTTTGCAGTTACAGGCAGCATTCATGTCGTTAATGTATAGAAGGAACAGTAACGGCCCTAGAATGCTGCCTTGAGGAACCCCGCAGCTCACCGGGAGGGATGAGGACATGGTTCCGTTGATGTCAACCACTTGTTCTCTACCCTCCAAGTAAGATCTCATCCAATTTAGTGATGTGCAATCAAAACCAATCGCCCTCAGCTTATCAAGTAGAATTGCGTGGTTTACAGTGTCAAACGCCTTTTGGAGGTCCAGCATGACCATGCCACAGTATTTGCCCGAGTCTACCTCACGTTTGATGTAGTCGGTCAAATATAGTAGGCATGTGTCAGTGGGATGTTCTGAAGCCCGATTGGAATTCAAACAACAGTTTACGCTCGCTGAGGTAGCTGTTGATTTGTTCTTGGATTGATCGCTCTATAACCTTTGAGATGGAACAAAGGATGGAAACAGGCCTATAGTTGCCAGGATCTAGTTTGCTTCCTTTTTTAAATAGAGGGATTACTCTTGCCAACTTGAATTCTTGTGGGACGTGACACTGACTGATGGATAAGTTTGGAATGTGGGCTACTATGGGAGCAATGGAGACCGCTGCGTCTCTGAGGAATCTGGTGGGGATGTTGTCAAGGCCGGTGGCCTTGTTTGGCTGTAGGGCGAGGAGTTTGTTTTGCACATCATCAGTCAATACAGGTTTGAAAAAGAAGGAATATTTTTTAGCCCCTAGTTTCTCATAGTGAGCTTGAATGTGGTCGGGTCCATACAGACCTGAATGCTGAGGGAGTTTGCTTACCAACTGGGTTGCAACTGTGGTGAAGAAACTGTTAAAACAGTCCGCTACCAATTGCTTGTCGGTAGTGAGCGAGCCACTTGAAATAATGCAAATGTTTGTAGATTTTGTCTGAATTTTTCCGTTGCAGCCTAATTGCTTTAGTGCCTCCCACAGTTTTTGTGGGTGGCTTTTGTTTGCCTCTATGTTCTCATTTAAGAAATTCTTTTTGGCATTTCTGATCAATTCAGTAACTACATTTCGTAGATTTCTGCACTTTTCAAGTAGCTGCTCACTTTTGTTTTTCCTGAACTCGGAGTAGCTTTTGTTCCTGAGTTTGATGGCATTCAAAATGTCACCCTTCATCCAAGGTTCTGTGCTAGCTTTGACCCTCACCACCTTTGTGGGTGCGATGTTATCAAGTACACACAAAAAAGCTTTTTTGAAACAGGACCAGGACTCCTCCACAGAGGTGCAATTTAGGACATGGGACCAGTCCATTTTTTCAAGAGCTGTTGTTAGAAGATCACTTGAGTAGTGTTTCATAGACCTGCAGCTGATTGTCCTGTGACAATAAGCTCCAGGTCCGTGAATCTTCCGAGTGCAGAAAATGATATTGTGATCACTTAAGCTACACTCAATCACCCCACTCTTGGAAATTCTGGATTGGTCCGTTGTCAACACTAGGTCTATGATTGATTGAGAAGCAGTGCCTACCCTTGTAAATGCTTTATCAGCTGGGTAAAGCTGTGCAGGTCACAGAACTTTCTGAGGGACTTAAAGGTAGCTGAGTCTTTCTTCAGAACACAGGTGTTAAAGTCACCAATTAGTACAGAGTTTCCTAAACCCGCCACATGATCCTCAATCAAGTCATAAAAAGCATTTTGATCTGGGGGTCTGTAGATGGCGCCAATTATCAGTGGTTTTGCATGTGGGTATAAAATTTTGACCCAGACCGATTCAGTGGGGTTGTTATCCATATCTGGGATTTACATTACAGTCATTTAGCAGACGCTTTTATCCAAAGCGACTTACAATAAGTGTATTCAACATAGGTAGGGAACGAAAACTACTAATCACCAGAAGTCTTTAGTGCATTTTCTGCAAAAACAAGCAACCAAGAGTATACCTAGCGCTAAGGTAAAAGTGCAATATATCAGCTACCTATTTCCTTAAACAGATGAGACAAAATAGCTAAATCAAATGAGCATGAGCTAAAACAAATAAGTGTATCGACTAAACAAGATCCAATAAACAATCCAATAATCCAATAAACAATACAGCAATAGAAAACAAGCGTTCGTACAACTAGTTAACAACAAGTAGGTCAGGCAGAGAGGAAGGGTAGTGTTTCCTGAAGAGGTGAGTTTTCAGCCTGCGGCGAAATATGGGCAGTGACTCTGCTGTCCTAACATCAGTGGGAAGTTCATTCCACCACTGTGGGGCCAGAACAGAAAAGAGTCGTGACCGTGTGGATCGGCCAGAAGGACCCTTGAGTGACGAGGCAATCAGTCGCCCCGAGGTGGCAGACCGAAGTGGTCGGGCAGGGGTGTAGGCATCGACCATAGCCCGGAGGTAGGAAGGAGCTGTTCCTTTCACTGCCCTATAGGCTAGCACCAGGGTTTTGAACTGGATGCGAGCCGCTACGGGGAGCCAGTGTAGAGAGCGGAGAAGGATGGTTGTGTGGGAGAACTTGGGGCGGTTGAACACCAGGCGAGCCGCAGCTTTCTGAACAAGCTCCAGAGGTTTGATGGCAGATGCCGGAGCACCAGCAAGGAGGGAGTTGCAGTAGTTCAGGCGGGAGATGACGAGAGCCTGGATGAGCACCTGGGCTGCATTCTCCGTGAGGAAGGGGCGAATCCTCCTGATGTTGTAGAGCAGGAATCTGCAGGACCTCGTCACTGATGCGATGTTTGCCGAGAACGTCAGTTGATCGTCCAGGGTCACACCCAGATTCTTCGCAGTCCGAGTTGAGGTCACCACAGCATTATCAATGGTGATGGCCATGTCTCGGTGCGGACAGCCCTTCCCCGGGAGGAACATCAGCTCGGTCTTGTCCAGGTTGAGCTTCAACGGGATCACATCGTAAATAATGTCTGATCTCACATAGATGCAAACCCCACCCCCAGAGAGATTTCTGTCTTTTCTGATGACATTGTAGCCCTTTATTTCAATCTCAAAGTCTTTGATGGAATTATCCAACTTAGTTTCTGAGAATGAAATAATGTCTACCTTGCCACTTCCAAACATGAATCTCAGCTCAGACATTTTTTCAGAGTTTTTAAGACTGTTAACATTCAAGTGAACAATGTGAGTACCTCTAGTTGAAAAGAGGGCATCCATGTCTTCAGTTGAGTAGTAACCATTGTCCCTTACAGGCTCTGGGGGGTCGGTGGGGGGGGTCGGTGGGGGGGGTCGGAGGTGTGGGTGGGGGAGGGGGTAGCTTTGTGATGTCCGCGGGGGGGGGGGGGTGTGGAGGTGATTTGAGGCCGCATATCCTTCCTTAGACCTGCCGTAGGGGAGGGGGGGTGGGGGTGGTGGATGTGGGGGAGGGGTGATGTGGGGAAACCCTTGTGTCGACCTCGGCCAAATTCCCCCAGGCAAAGGACTGTTTGGGAAAATGGGAAACTCTCTGTTTCCACGCCGATCCCACAGGGGAAAACCATTTAGATGTCCAGTGACCGCTTGGAACACAGGGAAAGGAATTCCGTTTCCCAGCATTCCTCTCGGTGGGATACTATGCGGTTGTCCTGGTATCGACTGGTGGTGGTGGTGGAGGAGGAGGAGGGGGGGTGGGGGAGGGGTGAAGCTGTTGTCCCGCGTCGACGCCAAGCGGTGGTGCCAGGAGATGGTAGAAACAGGGGAAAAAACACTGTTTTCTTGTGCTTCTCTCTGAGAGATACCCTGTGGTTGTCTTGGGCCCGTGTGGCGCATGAGGAAATCCTCTTGATGACGTTGCTGTTGGGGAAGCCCTTGTCTCGTCACCGGCCACATTCCATCAGGTGGTGGTCTGCTTGAGAATGCAGGTCTTGGAGCCAGCACGGACATTAACCGGGACAAATAATCCATCCTTGTTTCTCCAGCTCTTTGCTGGGGTTCGTTCTTATCAGGTGAGGTGGGCCGTTGCCAAACAAAGTTATTTGTCTGCATGTTGTTGGCCGGACCTTGTCGGGCGCTTCCGTCGCGTTTGAAATCAGCTGTGATGTTGCTTAGGCCATTGTAGTTGTGATCCTAGCGAGTCTCTGTGCTCTTCACGGTCGGTGGGCCGGGATTAGGATGTACATTTCCCGACAACAATAGACTCAACCAAATAATCTTTCTTACTGTAAGGCCGTCTAGCTGGTTTGGTGTCCTTCCCCGTGTTTGTACCGATTTACTCGCGCCGAACACTTTAAAAAGTAACGTCGCCGCGTCTTGCGGTAAATCTCCGTTTGCACTCGCTCTCCGTTGAAGCTGCACATTGTGGGATTCAATGAAGATTAATCCTTGCAATATAGCAGCGTAGAACAGCACCAGATTGTTGCTGGCAGTGATGATCCTTTTGAGGCGAAGGTGTTGCTTTCGCCGTTGAAGAATAGAGCGCGGGGTAGAATCCAGGAGCGGATAAAAGGTGCGACCGTCCTCGGTGAAAGCCATCTCCCTATACAACGTATCTCTTAGCAAATATGATAGCCATCGATTCCCGATGAAGCCGGTCAATTTGACATAAGGCACGAGTGTGGGGAAAAAAAACTGTGGGAGGAGTAGCGCGCCAAAATAAAGTTTATCTTTAAAGATTAATAAAGTCGGAAGAGCACTATAGTCTCGTTGCCCTGTTAGGGCACAAGTAGCGTTTTCTGTTGTGCAGCTTTTTTTAGACCCAAGTAGTGACGTAGCGTCCGCTATACACTACTCTCTGTAGAAAAGTTGACCGCTAAGGATAGGGCGGGTCACGCCAAACCATGAAGGAAATCAAAACAGACCACATGAAGAGCAGTCCGCGATGCGTTATTATGTCGGCGATACTTTTCAGTTGTGTAGTACTTTTTAGATGGATCATACGGAATCATCATATCAGATCATAACAGAAAGATAACAGAAACAGAAAGATCTATCCACCGTCCCAGCCATGGCTGTTGATAGCAGCCACAGAGAATGGATCACAGACGATTTATTATAACTCTATGATCACAGACGGAGCCAGCTAGTTTTGATAGCCATTAGAAACAGTGTTGCCAAATTGTGCGAAAGAAACAAGCAATCAGGTCTATAAAAAGAAGCCCCAAATAAGCTGATGAAAAGCTTTACATTGTCAACTGTTCCCAAACAGCACACAAGTCAATGCCCTTTTTTGTCAACAGATAACTAATAGATAGCTGCTATTTCACTGTAGGCAGAAAATGAATAACATTATGGGGTGGGGAAAAGAAAAGGCAAACTAAAATAAATACATACAGTAGGCTAAGAGGGAAAAGATCATCTAGAGCAGTGAAAAAGTTGAGAACAACTGATCTAGAGTTAGCCTGGTAAAGCCCCTCCCTCCGGAAAATCTCATTTCCATTTGATTTCAGGAAGGAGTCTGGCATGAAGGCTGTATGGGCGTTTCTAGCGCATTACCAAAAAAACGACCCTATCAGCGTCGTCGCTCATCGTTCTGTGATTGACAGCGAAAGTTGGCCAATCAGTCGAGTGAGCCCGAATGGAGCCGAGTGCAGCCTGAGTGCAGCCGACAAAAGACCATTGTTGCAGCCATTGTTGTTGTGCGTTGTCTTCACTTCTTACTTTCGGTTTTAAAACGCTCTCAAACTTCTTTTATGAGGCACGGAATTTACTTTTAAGATATCGTTTGGATAGAATTTAGTTGTTTAACTTCATATATGTGGTCAATTAATCATGACAGAGCCTATTTAAAAATTTAAAAATCACACCCAGTGTGAAGTGGGCGGTGTGGTCATCACAGTGGTCATCACAGTGATGGAAGCTCACTTTAAAAAAAAGTTTTTTTTTTTAAGTGCATAGTCCTATTTGTAGGTTATCAATTTCATCATTTCATCTCTAGCCAATCAAAGTGCCGAATAGAGTCAGCCAATCACAGTACAGCTAGGGGTGTACTAATGCTAGGGGTGTACTAATTATGAGCCAATCACAGTACAGCGAAGGGTGTTCTAATGAGGTGTCCCAACCCCACTTATAGGGGCGGGTACACCGCCCAAAAATCAGAGAACCGGCAGGAGCGGGCAGTGACACGCATGTATCCGAATAAGGCAACCTATTTTGGGCATGGCCGTCTCAAAAGTCCCGTTGCGTCACATTAGTCTGGAGGTGGTAAAAATGCACTGCTGATTGGCTGAAGGGGAACACTGCTGATTGGCTGCAGGGGTTGTCAGTCAACGGTATTACTCCCGCCCAACTCCAGCCCACAGCCAAAATTGCAGAATGGGCGTTCATGCCAGACTCACTCCTGAAATAAATGACAAATGAGATTTCCGGAGGGAGGGTTTACCAGGCTAATCTAGAGTAGAGTATCTTTTATATATATGTATTTGGATTTAAATACAGTCTAAATTGATCAATTGATTGTATTTACAACATGAGGAATATATAGGAATATTATTTGAAAATGTCAGTTTTGTTTGACATCACACATTATACATTATAATACAAAATCAAACTGAGCATTTTTTGCCTGCCTATTTGTTTGGTGGAAAGTTGTTCTTGATCATGAAGTTGATCAAAAAAAAGTAGTGTCGATGTAGCTAGCTACTTTTGCCATGTAGCTTGTAGTGTAGCTTGCTACATTTCTCTGGAGATAGCATCCTTTGTAAATGAGCAACATTTAATCGAGAGTAACTGGTAGTGTAGCTTGCTACATTTTCCAAGTAGCTTGCCCATCATTGAGTCATAGCCAATTGGAATGGTATTATGAGAATTCTGACTTCAAAGATAATGTGTACCGATTTGTGTGAGTTTTGGATAAAAGTTGTAGGAGTTGTAGCAAAAAGTGTGCTCAGAAGAAAAAACAAAATTATGGCAAATCTTGTATGATTTGGATTGTGTAACGTACAGTTCAACAGTTATAGGCCAACAAGTGAAGTGGGCTGTTATAGCACCACCATGAGGTTGATTTGAAAACAAGTTACCTAACCTTTTCAACTAGTCACAGAATATTTATCTCCAGTATGATCGATCCCCCGATCGTTGCTAATCACAGAGGATTTCGGTCTTCCTGCAAAGAGCTTGTTATAGGTCGTTGGAAATTGCATGTCTCGCCAAAAATGCATAGTAAAACACAGGAGGTGAGATACAGTCGTTTCCCCAAATACGATAACAGGAAGTGAATTGAGGAGTAAATCTTCCAATCACGTGATCTCCTAGATCTCTCTGTGACTGAGCCTGAAATGGTGGCTCATAGGTTGGGGAAGAGCACCATCTAGTGGAAAAAACAAAACAAAAAACACAGCAGGCGTCCAAAGACGACTTTGGCGGTCTGGGCTTATGATATACAAAGGTCCAAAGACGTCGTTGGCAGGGAATGAGTTGAGAGTTTTAAGCATATTGTGATTATCGGGATATTATTTTGGCCACAATAATTGTGACATTTTCATATGGCCCCATCCCCACTGCCATCAAACTTTTAGTCTTGCTGTGTAGTGCAATGGTTCTCAAACTGGGGGTGGGGGGGTTCCCAGATGATTTGCTTAACTCTGTGCCTGCCATGGACGTGTCGAATTCTGCTAAGTTCTGCTCAGTTCAGTGGTTTTCCACTAGATGGCGGTGTTACCTATCCTATGGATGATCATGATGCTTTCACTGCCTGATGACGACATAAACGGAATCATAAAAACACGGGACGTGATGTTGATACTGTCCATTGTGCCAATAGATGGTGTGCACTCACATGAGATTTGCCTTGATGTTACGAGAGTGGCATGGGAGGTGTCTTTCTTAGACTGGGGTAAGATGTCAATTTTGGGACACATCCTCAGTAGTGTGCCTTTGAATCAGGGGGTGTTTCGGCCTTCAAACACTATACACCCTCATCAAAGGTGGCCAGCTACAGGGTGATCAAGCCTTAGCTTGTGTCCCATGCCCAATCATTAAGATTTGCCTAGTTGTTAAGTGGCAGACATCCCAAGGGACTGTGCAAGGCAGGGGCGTCCTCTTCCCTGAGCCAACCCTACAGCTGACCGCATACCTCATATGCCCTCCTGAAGTTGGAGGGGTTTGAATTGGGTTCTCAGGTGGGGGGGGGGGGGGGGTCATGTTCTTAGAGCCCAGCAAGGGTCCTTCCGTTTGATCCATAGCCACTGGCTGCCTCTTTCAGCTGCTTCAGAAACTGCTCTGATGGTCTGCCGCAGAGCCTGTCCATGGATTCCAAGTTCCTTCAGCAATCTGATGGTGGAAGAAGCCACAAATCCTCTGCATCCCACTTCAACTGGACAGACTTTTGCGTTCCAGCCACGCTGAATTGCGTCTGCTGCCAGCTCTGTGTAGCGCAGTTTCTTGCGCTCATAGGCCTCCTCAACAGAGGACTCCCACGGGACTGTGAGTTCTATGATATACACAGACTTTCGTGAAGGGGACCAGAGTACCATGTCTGGCCTAAGATTGGTGGAAGCGATCTCAGGTGGAAAGATTAGTTGCTGGCCAATATCGACCAGCATCTTCCAGTCCCGGGCCATGGCTAGGTGTCCAGTTTCTGGCTTCGTAGGAAGATGCTTGGGCTTTTTCTGTCCCTCCCGGATGAATGTTGTCGTTTTGATGGGATTGCTTGTTCTTGGGGATAAGGAGTTGGTTGCACTCCTCTTGATTTCTAGTGCTGCAGCCAGGCTCTTGAGGACCTGATTGTGCCTCCAGGTGTAGCGGCCTTGTGTGAGACTGGTCTTGCAACCCGACATGATATGTCTGAGAGTCGCTGGAGCTGGGCAGAGGGGGCAGGTTGGGTCCTCGCCATACCACTGATGTAGGTTTTTTGGTGACGGAAGCACATCATATATAGCTCTTATGATGAAGCTGATGTTGCTGGCTTCCATTTGCCATAACTCACTCCAGTTGATCTTTCTCCTTTCCAGGCCTTCCCACCGCGTCCATTGCCCCTGTTTAGCAAGAGAGACAGCCTTTGTACTTCTTGCAGTCTCCTCCTGTCTGTGCACCTCCTCGACCACCAGTTTCCTCCGCTCAGATGTTGATGCCTTACGCCAAGTTGGTCTGCTTGCTGCCAGGCCAAGGCCTCCTCTTCCATGCTGGATATGTCCCACGATGTCTTGGTGTCTCAGGGCTGATGTAGCTTGCTGCACAGCATTGGATGGTGTCCATTTCCGTCCAGTTAGTAGAGGAGGTGGAGCATTGCTGATGGTCTGGTCTTTGGAGTCCTTCAGTGTCATCTGAAGTCTTACCTTAGAGCACTTGTACTCCTCCGTTAGACTTGTGAGAGGTAATTCAAGAACCCCTTTGCCGTAGAGGCCGATGTTGCTTAGACATTGTGGGACACCGAGCCATTTCTTCACATTTGAAGTAATGGTTCGCTCCATCTTCTCCACAGTTGTTATTGGAACCTCATAGATGGTGAGTGGCCACATTATCCGGGGGAGAAGTCCAAACTGTAGGCACCAAAGCTTGAGCTTCCCAGGCAGTAGGGTCTTGTTGATGTTCTCAAGGTCGTTGGCGATGTCCTGCCTCAGTTGCTGCACTTGTTCTTTATCCTTGAGGCTTGCGTTGTACCATCTACCCAGGCTTTTGACAGGTTGCTCAGACACCGTTGGTATCGGGTCATCTCCAATGCAGAACTTCACATCTTTAAGCTGTCCCTTGACTATGGAGATGCTTCGAGATTTGCTTGGCTTGATTTTCATCCGGGCCCACTTGATGTTCTCCTGCAGTTTTGCAAGTAGCCGCTTGGTGCATGCTGCAGTATTGGTCAGTGTAGTCATGTCATCCATGTATGCTCGGATAGGTGGGAGACGGAGCCCGTCCTTAGTTCGCTCGCCGCCCACCACCCATCTCGAGGCCCTGATGATGACTTCCATGGCCATAGTGAAGGCCAGAGGTGAGATTGTACAGCCTGCCATTATGCCCACTTCCAAGCGCTGCCATGATGTAGTGAAGTCAGGTGTTGTGAAACACAGTTGCAGGTCTTGGAAGTAGGCCTTTACCAGCGTAGTGATGGGTTCTGGTACGTGGAAAAAATTGAAAGATTCCCAGAGGAGTTCATGGGGAACTGAGCCAAAGGCATTGGCCAGGTCGAGGAAGATGACATAGAGGTCTCTCTTGTCCTTCTTAGCTGCTTGGATCTGGTGCCAAATCATACTAGTATGCTCCAGGCAACCAGAGAACCCAGGAATGCCTGCTTTCTGTACAGATGTATCAATGTACTTGTTCCTTTCCAGGTAAGTGGACAGCCTCTGTGCTATTATACTGAAAAAGATCTTCCCCTCGACGTTGAGAAGGCTGATTGGCCGGAATTGACTGATGTCTGTTGCATCCTTCTCTTTTGGAATTAGCACACCACCAGCCCTTCGCCAAGCCTTAGGTATGATTTCCTTCTGCCACACTATCCTCATGAGCCTCCAAAGAAAGCGTAGCACATCCGGGGTGTTCTTGTAGAGCTTGTATGGTACTCCATTAGGCCCAGGAGCCGATGCCGCTCTTGCTCGCCGGACTACATTCTCTACTTCCTTCCATTTTGGAGGGTCAGTGTCCAGGTTGAATTCCGGAGGTTGAATAGGTGGGATGTCATGTGGGATGATCATCTGCTCATGCCTTTTCGTGTCCTGGTGGACCTTTTCCAGATGTTCTTCCAGTTCCTGCTTTGGTGTTTTAAGGATTCCGCTCTTGTCCTTAGCGAAGAGGTCTTTGACAAACTTAAAGGGGTTTTTATAGAACCGTGTTCTTGAGTGTTCCTTCTTCTTACGAAGTTTCCTTAAGTTCTCTGCTCTTCGCAAGGTTGCCAGCCGACATTTGATGTCTGCTTGGAGTAGCATGAGACCTTCTCTCTCTGCATCAGAGGCCTTCTTCCACTGCTTTCTCAGCTGCCTTCTCTCTCTGACAAGTCTCTCGATCTCTTGCTGCCTCCTAGATTTGGCTGGCGCTGGTGGTGCCTTTCCACTTCT
This sequence comes from Gymnoscopelus braueri, assembly GCF_963280865.1. Taxonomy (NCBI): domain Eukaryota; kingdom Metazoa; phylum Chordata; class Actinopteri; order Myctophiformes; family Myctophidae; genus Gymnoscopelus; species Gymnoscopelus braueri. The sequence continues at coordinate 59,215,032 of NC_137605.1, read as the reverse complement.
CCTTTTGTTTACTCCAAAGCGCTCTTCTCCGTAGTGGTAGATAATGTCTCCCATCCTTTCAAGCTTTTTCTCTGCTGTGCCTACCTGTTGTTCCAGGATTTTTGTCAGGTCGTTGTTGATTGTTTCCCACTCTTTCTTTTGAACAGCTTTGGGCCATTTCACACTTGGTCTGTGACCTTTGATCTTTTCCTCCTTTGGAGGTCTCTGTGGTTGGATGAGTTCATCCACCGGCATTTCTGTGCTTTGTGTTAGCCTCCTCAATGACAGGGGTGCTGATGCTCTGCGAACTTTGGTTTGCGTCCCGTCGCTGTGCTTCATTCGACTGATTTGACTGGTTGCTTCGTAAGAAGTACTGGTCAATGCGAGGTCCCTGTCTCTTCTCTCCCAAGCACCTTTTCCTCCCTTGGTGGATCTTTAACCCCCTTGCCGATGTAACTTTCTCCCAACCACAGATGCAAACCTGAAGTGTGTGTCCTGCTGCTGCTGTGGTTGTCTCATGTGATGTGTTCTTCTTAGTCGTAGTCGTTTCCGTTCCTGGGTCTGTAACCGTGTGATCAATCGTTGAGCCATCTTCCGCCCCAGCTCTCGCAGGCTCTAGGGGTATTTTCCTTTGTTGACTTTCTGTAGCACTTAGCGGGTGTCTCCAACATACTGAAGCAGCGTTGGAGACTGCCAACATGGGTAGCTAGCCCATGACAGCCCCAGTGGGGTCTATTTCCTCCAGTCAGCTGTCTCTCCAAGCTGTCACACAGACTTTCCTATGTTGTCAGGAAATTACGTGGTTTTAAAAAATAAAAGCTTGTTTATTTCCTGTTTATTGTTTATTTCCTGTTTATTTCCTGCAGTGAAACGGCTATATCTCTGCTAGATCTCCGTTCCTCCAGCTTTACGGCAAAACAAGCCTCATTGAAACGGACATAGCTCTTGAATGGAGGATCGCGACCGGACTATTTTTTCCGCCTCTACTACGACAACCCTGTGCGTGCAATGAGCCGATGTCCGTGAGGACGGCGGTCACAGAGAATATTCCATGATTTTTCAAAGGTACAGTAAAATTGCTGTTTTTGCTGGCAGCAGTGGCACACTATTACACTATTGATCTGGCAGTCAAAGAGTTAATGTGCTTAGACGATCAATGGGAACAAGTACTGGATTTGGTGCACACGTCATCCATATGTGCTAGGCACAGATTGTTGCAGTGCAAGATTTTACATCAAGTCCATTTTACGAACGCAAAATTAGCCAGGATATATCCTGAGAGATCTGATGCATGTAACAGGTGTAAACAATCTCCTGCTGACTACATACACATGTTCTGGTCTTGTCCCAAGCTGTCAGGGTTTTGGGCTGCAGTGTTTGATACCTTGGGGAGCGCTTTGGGTGAGCCAATTGACCCTGATCCTCTTACCGCCCTTTTTGGTCTCTCCTCTACTCCTAACAAACCAGTGTGGCGAATTATTGCATTTACAACCTTGCTAGCCAGAAGGCTGATTCTCCTTAAATGGATACATCCGTCCCCTCCCACTAATAATAGGTGGATCCATGAAATCCTATATTGTATTAAACTTGAGAGAATCAGGTTCTCCCTTGGCGGTTCCTTGAAATCTTTTCACAAAACGTGGCAACCACTACTGGACCATATTGGCACCCTTATTGTTGAAGTAGAAGAACTCAATAATTAACTCTGGGTAGAGTTACACCCCCCCCCTTCCTTGTCCTGGGTTGAATGTGGGAATGCGTGAGTTGTTTTCCTTGATTTCTCGTTGTCTTGGTTGAAACTGTATATTATCACTTGTTTTGTTGTCTGTATGTATTTGTCTTTTTTTTATTTATTTTTTTATTGTGTTTACCATCCATGTTGTTTGTACCAAAAAATTACAGACCTCTTCTGTTAATTATTATCATTCACACGTTGTCTTTGTTTCTGCTCAAAATCAATAAAATAGATTTGTCAACAAAACAATAATGAGTTAATGTGCAACATTGTTTTCTCACTCAACAGTAAACAAACAAACACACAGTGGAAGTGTATACCGGCTATCTGCACATTTCTAAAGTGTCATTTTAATACCTCTAAAATAAATAAATACATAAAAACATGAGACCATTACTGTGTCAAAATGAATCAACAAACTATACTATAACAAAATGACCAACATTAACCATATCCTAATATACAATAGAGAGTCACGCGCATGCGTGGCTGTGTGTCTGCGTCTCCAAGCTGTTTGCATGTGTGGGTCTCCAACAACTTGGGTAGGCAACAAGTTAGGTTTCGCTTTGCTTTCGGTTTGCATGTTGCAGTCAGCTTTCGCTTTCGGTTTGCATGTCGAAACAAACACCGCTGTTGCAATGAACATCTCAAGCTTTCGCTTTCGGTTTGCGTGTCGAAACAAACACCGCTGTTAAATGAACGTCTCCACGCTGTACTGTCTCGGTCTCCGATGTGCGGGCCAGGCTACTAGAGCCCCGCGCAGTGGCTAGACGGTCTACATAATACATAAGAAAGATGCAAAAGAATAATAAAATAGCCGATCTACAAGAGCTTGTACATCAAGTATTTTCACAACGTTTGTGTCGTGTCGTGTCGCGTTGTTGTTTGTTAGGTGTGTAACTCACTGGCTCCCCACAGAGTTTGACACTGTGCATTCAGACTTGCACAAACTCCTCCCCAGCAGTAGGAGGCGCCGTCCTCACACTGCTCTCCGTTCTGCAGGTAGACGTTGGGGGGGCAGTATGGAGACGTTCCTGTACAGTGTTCAGCAAAGGTCAAAGGTCACACTTGTATCCATTAATACATTAATGTATTCACTAGTAATGAATTAATTACCTGTACAGTGTTCAGGAAGATCACACTCTCCCAGAGGCTCCCTGCACACCCACCCTGCTGTACGAAGCTGAAAGGATAATACATATTTATTATTATTATTAATAATATTTTTGTTATTATTATTAGCGATCACACTAATGTTATCTTCACTAGTTATTATTATTCCGCCTGTTTTTGGATTGGTCAAGCTTCACGTGACATCACAATATGTAATATAAATAGGTAAGACAGAATTAATCAGGAACAGTACTTTCTAGTGTGATACTATCAACATTCATCCTTAGCGATCCCACACGTTTCTTCAGGAACAGTACTTTCTAGTTATTATTATTATCATCATCCTACATATAAACAAGGAAACCTCTGTCCGTCACTCTGTCACTCGCTCAGTCACTCTGTTCTGCATGGTTCTCCTCAGTGGGTTGAGCAATTCATCTCAACTTGCACACAGGCATTGACCATTAGCATAAAATGCAGACCGCGAGGAGGCCCATGTTTCACTTTCCTCAAATTCACACACAAACACACACACACACACACGCGTGTAGATTGTTAATGTATTGATACAACAGAGCAGAGCGTTGCTGCTCTGACATTCCAGCGATTTATGTGCAATCTCAGCACGTGTCAGAAAGTACATTATTTCAAGTATTTTCCCGTTGAGAAATGAGGCAAAGAGAAAAAACTCTCTCTGTGAATGAGAATGAAGGTGGAGCTTCACTGTGTGTGTGTGTGTGTGTGGGTGGGTGGGTGGGTGTGTGTGTGTGTGTGTGTGTGTGTGTGTGTGTCACGATTAGCACACGGACGGAGGGGCTGGGCCCAAATGCAGAGCACGACATGAGAGGATGGAATGAAAACAGGTACTTTACTGAATATTAAGGCAATACAAAGGCAACCTCACGCAGGAGGGAATAAACACAGGATGATCACGACAGGGAAAAAATAAGGCACGGACAGGCCAGGTCTAGTCGTGACACAGAACTATCTAAACACAATGTAATATTTGGTTATTTTATTTTTCAATGATGGTTCTGTCATTGGACCACCAGAGGCCATACCTCTGGTGGGCTTCTTCTCATCACCTTATTTTATTTATTTATTTTCTCATCACCATATGTTTCACTCTTCATAAGCTGATTGTATGACTTTCTGTATAGTAGTGTGTATATCTGTCTGTCTCTTATGTCATCATGATTTGTGTGCATGGGGATCTCATCTTTAACAAGCTCAGTGCTTAATGAGTCTTCCAGTTTAGTAGACCTTGTAGTGTGAATTTGTACTTCCATCTACTGTTGTTCTCATGTCTTACTAAATAAAGTACATCAATCAATCAATCAAACCAACCTGTGTGCTGTCCACACGGAACACACCCACCAACAAATTAGTAAACATCCGATCTGGTGATCCAGCCCGTGCGTGTATGCAAGCAGTGCGTGGCATGATGACTTGCTGTATGCATGTTGCATCTGATGCAAAAACCCCAATCATCACATTTTCAGATATGTTGGTTAAGATTTGTGCAATGTGCTCAGCAATGGGTGAACCTCAACACTGCAGAAAGTGTTATTGCAGAAAAATCAGTAACAACTTTTAATATAAATGAAGACCAAGATGTCCCTAGCAATGTGGGATACCACAGAAAATACTACATGCTCTTCACCAATAAGGATCACATTGAAAGGGTACGTAGGAGGAAAGAGAAAAAAGCCAAAGAAAATGAAGGTTTGTATAAATGCATTAAATGTACCTCACACAATACCATTCAAGCTGAATTAAACATTGTAAATTGGATGCATATATTTAAACACTTCTATCAAAGATTTGTTCTGAAAAGCTGGACATTAAACAGGGGCAAAATACACAGAATTCAACAGTGCAGAGTATATTGGCCAGTATTTATGACAAAATAAATTTAGAGTGCTTTATTCAAAGTTACTAGTATCACATAGTATCACACTGCAAACTGTGTAAATAAGATGACGTGCCCTCACTCATTAATATCTGAGCAACCTCAAAGACCTGATATACGTTTTCTCCACCTGAGTGGATGTCAGATCAGTCCATAACTGCAGCTGGTCGATGTGTCAGTGAATAGGCTCTGTGCATAACCGTAGTTCAAGGTTTGCAGAAGGTGGCATACCCGTTTACTATTGTGGTTAATTTCCCAATAGCTTTGGTTGATACTTAGGCTCGGCTGCAGATTTGAACCGGGAACACATGAAGCAATGGGTGAACCTTAACAGTCCAATCGCAGAAAAAGCAATTGCAACATTTGATATAAATACAACTAAAGACCAAAAGCTTGGCCCAGGGGTCAATGTGTCCGTACACGGACAAATGTGTCCGTGGCTAGACTTGGCCTGGTCTGTGACAAATTTTTGATTTGTATTCCATTTTTTAAATACATTATTTTGATCATAAGACTGAACGTCTCAGTCCCCGGGTTTTCCTCAGAATATGCATGTCACTTATTTACTATGACACATTAAGAGTCCACTGGTACAGTGGTTCTCTAATGCTTTTATTTTCCAAGGACCCCCATGACTCAGAGTGTGCACAAATGAAACCATAGGGTTTATTTGGTTCCATTTGTGCACTCTGAGTTTTTAGTTCGATTTGTGTGTTTCTGGTAATATAATTTTCCAAAAGATGTTATGTCCATGTCCACCACAAGTCAGCATGGCGATGACCCCTGACTTGGCCATATAGCAATCAAATGAATCCATGTAAAATGGGAAATGAACCAGGACAGGGGAATGCCACCCTCTGGGAAACACAGCCTATGCAGTGCTCTCCAGGCCGCTGCTGCTGTTGTCAGCTTCTCTTCATCCACCATCAGAATAGTTTCACAGATCCATGTGTCGCCGCTTGCTCCTCTGCGACTTCAACTCCAGAGCCTGAAACACACAGACATCCATAGTCACTAAAGAATAAACATCATAACTAATTAGGTTTAAAGAATGTTAATCTCAGATGTTCTGTTCAAATACTTGTGGGCTCAGATTTGTTTAAGTCAATACTGTGTTACTATCACCTTTCATACTGTATCAATGCATTCTTTGTTAATTACCCATGCCATTATTACCATGTGTAGAAGAACCACAGCCAGATGATGTCTGTGATGTCACGGCATCCAAAGTTTGTGTTCTGCGCTCTTCATCAGATGACCCTGGACTCCCAAAGAGTGCTTCCCACCTCCTGCCTGTTGCATGCCTGATCTGCAAAAAGATCAAATATCATGGACAGTCACAGAAATGAAACATACAGATGGCAATCAATAAAACAATGTGTATTAGAGCCAATCATAGCAAGCTATCTCTAAAGGGGTGCATATTTATTGGTCACTGCTTATAGTATCTTAAGCATTCGCAGCCATTTTTAACAACTACAATATTTGCATCTGGTGTGGTGTAGATTCGGTTATACCGTTTTCACTAACGTGTAGTTTTTGTATGATGTTTAGAAGCTCTTAGTATGAAAAGCAAAAGGTAGCCGACAATATACAGTAAGGTCATAGCCATCATGGCATGGAGGCAGCAGGAACAGCCTTTTCATATTAACTAAATGCACAAGCAAATTAACTTGGGGCGTGGTGAATGCGCAGTTGTGCACAAACAGAAAATGTCGAGATTACACCATTTAAAGTAACCATATAAAACACCTCACAAATATGAGTATTGTGCACATACGCACATATAAACAGTTAAACAAGAAATAAAGAGGAACATGCTAACATCCACACAATAAGAAATGCAGCCTAACGCAGACAGAAAAAACACTGAAGACCAAACCAACCTAACTTTGCAAACCCAACTGGCCCAACTTACTACATTAACTCGTAACTTAAGCATCAAACATTTAAGAGAGAATTACAACAAATAACCAACTGTAACCCAACCCAAAACACCAAATTAAACTTACAGTACTTGAGGTAACAGCACAGCGACTGGAATATACAGTATAGAGTAGCCGTGACCGTTTGGGATCAATAAACAAATTAAACAATATCTAGCAGAGCCAATTATAGCAACCCAGCTCTCTAAAGGGGTGCATACGGATTGGCCACTGATGAATGATATTTTAAGAATTTGCAGCTGTTGATAATTCTCTAAATTATAGCTAATGGTAAACTTTTCAGCTGGTGTCTGCACGTCGACCGTTCTAACATTTCTTTAACGTTATAATGATAAACTATGAACGCTTAGTATTATAATGGGCTATCATCGACGCGGCTCATTCTATAGTCTGCATCCATTGTATACATTTTCATAAGAATATGTCCAACAGTCATCAAAAAACAAATATTACCTCCGTTGTTTTTCGTGTTGTTTTCTTGTTGACATTCTGAGCTGTACTTCCTGGTTCCGGTTTTGGAAGTGGTACGAAGAACGTGATTGGCCAACTGAATTGCACGATACAGTAGGCGAGCTTTGATTGGTTTATACTTCACAGTGGGCTGCCAGTTTTATGAAAATAAATAAGTAACATTACTTAGTGATATTATATCTAAGTTTTATTATTCTGGCGCAACTTTTCAGGTTGGAAACATTTGATAATGTGTTCATAAACAACTAATCTACACAATACAACAAAATTAGCCAGTTCCTTGATGGGGATCAACCAACTCAAAAACTAAAGCAGATAGAGGCACTTGGCCCACGGCCTATAAGTGCATTCTCTTCTAAAACAAGCTACTAAAAGTATACCTAGCTCTAAGGTAAAAGTGCAATATATCAGCTGCCTACAAGGGTGAACTATGAGGGTGGCTATGAGGGTGAACAAGAAACACAGTTGAAGATGTGAATCAGTGTAGATGTCCTCCTCTGAAGATGCCTTTTTTTTCTCAAAGGAACTAGGAGATAACGCTATCCAAAAAGTTGCTGCTCCATTCACTTCAATGTTAAAAAATAAACTGAGAAAAAAATCAAAACTTTCCTGTGTTTTACCATGTATTTTTGAGTGAAACATGCTATTTTCAAAGATCAAACAACAAATGTCAACGAGGTCGCGATGACCTTGTTGACATTTGTGTATAATGCACATGTAATGCTTAATAACAGTCATTATGAATGTTTATAATTATGCATAACAACTTATAACAAAGACACTTTATAACTTACTAAGTAAGTTAAGGTAGTTATAATATGCTGTTCCACTCAGCTCATAATGCATTATGACCAGCACTTATAATGCGTTATAACAGTTATAAACATTTATAACGAGTGTTAGACTTCCATATAAGCACATTATAATGAATTATAAGTGTGATTATAATGCATCATAGAAATTTGTAAATGTGTGTGTGTGTGTGTGTGTGTGTGTGGGGGGGGGGGGTGGGGTAGTCTACCTTTGGGGGGATACCTTGGGGAGCACGGGGCAACCCAACAGGTGACCCCAACGGCACATTATGGAGATAAGCCATATGTAATGCTTTGTCATCTCCCGCCTGGACTACTGCAACTCCCTCCTTGCTGGTGTTCCGGCATCTGCCATCAGACCTCTGGAGCTTGTTCAGAAAGCTGCGGCTCGTCTGGTGTTCAACCGCCCCAAGTTCTCCCACACAACTATCCTTCTCCGTTCTCTACACTGGCTCCCCGTAGCGGCTCGCATTCAGTTTAAAACCCTGGTGCTAGCCTATAGGGCAGTGAAAGGAACAGCTCCTTCTTACCTCCGGGCTATGGTCGATGCTTACACCCCTGCCCGACCACTTCGGTCTGCCACCTCGGGCGACTGATTGCCTCGTCACTCAAGGGTCCTTCTGGTCGATCGACACGGTCACGACTTTTTTTCTGTTCTGGCCCCACAGTGGTGGAATGAACTTCCCACTGATGTCAGGACAGCAGAGTCACTGCCCATCTTTCGCCGCAGGCTGAAAACCCACCTCTTCAGGAAACACTACCCTTCCTCTTTGCCTGGCCTACTTGTTGTTAACTAGTTGTACGAACTCTTGTTTTATTGTTGTATTGTTTTATTGGATCTTGTTTAGTCGATACACTTATTTGTTTTAGCTCGTGCTCATTTGATTTTGCTATTTTGTCTCATCTGTTAACACATCGAGTGCCATAAACGGTCCGGACCGTTTTTGAGGATCCAAACGAGAAGTGCCGAAAACGGTCCGGACCGTTTTTGACCCAATTCTATTTTTATACGAGTGGCCCACGTGGGGCGCTAAAACGAAACTTTGACATCACCCAAGAAGTTTCTGAGAAGAAGAGGCTGGATGTGGCTCCATGTCAAAAATCCTTCCGGTCGGCATTTTCAATGTTATCTCCTTGACTAAAAGCTTAATATCTCCATTTCTTTTTAACGTGGTGGAAACGAGCCGTTTTCGATCGGCGATCACGCTGCAATGGAGGATCGCGTTGGAAATATTATTTTCCGTCTCGCACGCACGCTTTGTTTACATGCACTTCCGCGTCGGGCTTCTACAGCACGAAACGTATAACGCAAGTGGATGGAAGAAATGCAGGCACTCAACGTATAATATTTTAATAAACCTCTGGCACCCAATGTGTTAATGAAAGTAGGTAGCTGATATATTGCACTTTTACCTTAGCGCTAGGTATACTCTTGGTTGCTTGTTTTTGCAGGAAATGCACTTAAGACTTCTGGTGATTAGTAGTTTCGTTCCCTACCTATGTTGAATGCACTTATTGTAAAAAAAAAATGTTAGGGATTGAGGAAACATAGGGCTGAGTGAAAATAGGGCTGAGGGAACATAGGCATGACCACATTTTGACAACTTTTAAGCTGTTTTCTTTTTACTGATTTTAACAACTTTTTTGTATGTACTTGCAAGTATGTTTTACTAATGTTATGTACTTTACTACTCTACTACTGTACTGTATTTGAGTAAAAGTACTTACAAGTAATCAAAGGGAGTTAAAACACTTAGCAAGCGGCAGGCACACTTAAAATGTCTTATACATTTTGTTTCTAGTTACTATTATTATTATTATTACCCTGCTTTACGAAGCTGAGAGGATAATACATATTATTATTATTACAATCCACACTACATTGATCACACATCCATACATTGCAACTACCCATACTACATTGATCACAGTACATACACTAATAGATATTTTAGAATGCCAAATATGTGCATTATTGCGTACTTGTTGGCCTTCCATTAAATATCATGGAATGTCTAGTCAGCAAGCTTTCTCACCAATGTGACTAATTCTAACTTGACGGAAGCTGTTAATCTTAACAGCTGACTGATGCTTACTCCTACCCTCTGTCAGCATAATCTGTCTATAGTACATTATGCCATATAGAGGCTATGCGCGTGAGATCATCGTACTCGGAAATTATGCGGGAACGCCTACTGAGTGGCAAAAAAATACTTTCTGGCCTTGACAGCCCATACATCCAAACAGAAAAGACCTATCTGATTGTATTAAACAACGTTAAACTCACCATTTTGGCAGCTGTACGGAAAGCTTGAATTATCCACTTTCTATTTGTTAAGTTTGTGTTTCTTAAAAATCCACCGTAGACATGTTATGGGCTACTTTCTGTCAATAAATTCTGTGCAACTCTGGCATTTTTCTAAGTGCCAGAGTTTGGAAGCGCTCGTTTTGAAAAACGCAACATCCTGCTGCCTCCTGCATTATGTGCAATTTAAAAACAGGTGGTATGCAGGATTGTTGAGAGATTTCCAACGAGCACTTCCAAACTCCAATAATCAATGCTGCTCAATGTTTTGCCACTCAGTCTAGATGAGGGGGGGGTGTCCCGGTGGAAAAGTGACACATGTGCATACTCTCTATATGGAAGACTTCTGTAACTAGTTGTGTGTCCTTTATCTTTAGCACATATCCTGGTAAGACCATTTAGAATAGCATCTGTGGTAGAGTAGACTATAGGAGCAGGCCAGGAGTCCTGCTCCTTATGATCTGTCATGCTGTTGCTCTGCTGAATCTTCCTAATAAATGTTCAACACTTCACCCTGACTAGTCTGGGAGGCTTCGGCTCAAAGCCTGGACAGCAGGGGCGCGGCCACTGATTTCTGATTCAAATGAAGCCAACAGCCAATGAAGAAAAGGGGGCGGGATCCACATGCAGTGGGTCTTACATGTAAATAGGAGCGACGGGAAGCAATTTCCCCTTGAGAAATTGCGGCCGCCATTGTTGTGTACTGCTGTTTGCCTCTCGTCGGACTTTTTAGACGAGTAGACCGGTAAGAGGCGTGTCCGCTCAGATTCTGAGCGTAAGTTACATCCCGCCCACAAATACCAGGGCTTTGGCCCAGAAGTTCCTCGCCGCTCCCGTTTGTATGCGAGGCGAAAAACTTCTGGGAACTCAGATTACACCCTGACTGGATATTAATATTTTCCATTAACTTAAATTTCTGTTTTCTGTTTTTGTGCATGCGTGCGTGCATGCGTGCGTGCGTGTGTGCGTGTGTGCACGTGCATACCTTACAGTTGTGACAACAGATTCCATCAGAGGAGCACTGAGCTCCTGGAAACAGCTTACATGTGGACGCATTGCAGCACGGGTCATCACACTCCTAGCCAATCAGAGAACAGCATTACAGAGGCATCAAACAGATCAAAACACGCCTACCCAATCAGAGAACAGCATCACATATATGCATTTGATGTTTTTTTGGTGTTGTATGTATACGGCTGATACGTCATCATGTATTTTTTTAAATGTTTTAAACTTTAGTTATTGTCTCCGCCAGGCCGAAAGGCATGGCGAGAGAGTATGTTTTCGCCCCTGTCCGTCCGTCCGTCCGTCCGTCCTGTCTGTGTGTTAGCAGCTAATCTCTGGCACCGTTGGCCCGGTCGCTCCGAAACTGTGCACACACACTCCCTGGATGCCAATTCAGAACCTCTGCCCCAATTTTTTCACATGGGCCTGTTATAACACCATAGCGCCATATAGCGCCACCAGGAGGCCGATTTGTGCAAAACCCTTTTTTTTTACATTACTCCTACAGATTTTATCCAAACGTCATGCAAATCGGTACACAGTATCTCTATAGTCATGTGATCAACACAAATCTGTCCGATTTCCCATATTCCATCCTCATTGCCTATGGTTGGCTTCCAAAGTTTGCAGGATTGGTCCGTTTTGAACAAAAAGCCTCAAACTATGCACGCAGCTTGCGATTTCCGTGAATTTTCACATGCACATTCCCACTATGCCGAGGAAGAAATGCCACCCTTTTCACATTGGCCTGTTATAGCGCCACCAGCAGGTCTAATTTAGCAAAACACATTTTTGGAACAAAATGCCTCAAATCATGAATGCAGTGTCTGATTGCCGTGAAAGACCTAAGAATAAATGGCACCCTTTTCACATTGGCCTATTATAGCGCCACCAGGAGGCCACAATAACGTAACTGACCTGGCGGAGACTAGTTTTTCATATTTTTGACATGCTTCGCCGAAAATGGGGATGCCAGGTTGAACGTGATTAAGGGTTTAAGTTTGGGTGAGATAATGATGAAAATATGACGTCTATAATATGTATGTGTGTGTGTGTGTGTGTATGTGTGTGTGTGTGTGTGTGTGTGTGTAAAATATTTTTTATTGGGTCTCAAACTTGGCACGTGTGTCTCATACGAACCCGAGGTACAACGTGGACTGATTCTCTAATGTAGTCATTTATAAACCTTCTAACCTGGGCTGATCATCAAATGTAGTAATTTCTGTTCCTGTGCTCCTAAAGAGAATCGTAGCATCCTTAATAGGGTCCACCTCCAAGCCGTACAGCATGGCTGGTCTCACTACCATCTTATACATCTTCCCTCTCACTCTGGCTAGTACCCTTCTGTCACAAATGACTCCTGACACCTTCCTCCATCCGTTACACCCTGCCTGCACCCTACCTGTCTGTGTGACACTCTTGAAATGCCTTATGAAATATGAAAGAAAATAAAAAGAACATCAACAAGAAAGTTGAAACATAGAGGTTCTGCCCGACAGCGATGATATATAATTACTTCTAATAATCTAATAATAATCTACGATATATGTACCTCTAACAGTCCACAGTCACACTGCTCTCCTCTCTCCACATTGAGGTTGCCACAAGGCGACCCACCCTTCGGTCTGTCAGGTTAGTTATAATGGGGGGGTTATAGCTAAAGTTATAACGGGGGGTTATGGTTACCTCTACAAGTCCACAGTCACACTCCTCTCCTCTCTCCACATAGAGGTTGCCACACCGTGGCCCGCCCATCAGTCGGTCTGGTTGGGGGACGTTGAACAGACACATGCCCCCCCCATGCAACAGGCTGAGTGACAGGTCACTGGCGCTGCAGCTGCTGAACTGCTGGCCTGGCATCAACCTACACACACACACACACACACACACACACACACACACACACACACACACACACACAGTAAATTTCATGAACCTGGACACAGAGGGCAAAGTTCAAAGGTCATGAACCTGGATGCACAGAGGTCTAGGGGTATAGTGCTCGCTTCACGGGCCACCACGGCGTTCCGCCAGTCTTTTAAATAAATAATTGCCAGTAGTGCCAGCAATTTTTTGTTTTTCTTACCTTTTCAAGGAGTCACAAAATATTTATCTCCAGTACGATCGTTGCTTAACACGGAGGGTTTCTCTCTGCTTCCGTGAAGAAAAAAAAAGCACGACCCTATTCGCTTGTTATGGGCCGTTGAATATAGCATGTCTCGCCAAAAATGCAGAGGAAAACAAGGGAGGCTTGATACAGACGTTTTCCAAATCAAATAACAAGGAAGTGAATGGTGCCTGAGATTTTGCGATCACGTGATCTCCTGTTTCTCCGTTTGCCTGAGAGTGAAATAGTGGCTCATAGGTTGGGGAACAGCGCCATCTAGCGTAAACACTGAAAACACTGTTTGGACGTGTTACACGTCAATGGCACTGAATGAGTTAGGAAAACAATAGCCAGCAGTTAAAGGCACGTCACACCCCATCATATGTGCAACCCAACCACCATCTGGTCTCTCCTTTCTGTAGAATGCGTTGGTCTAGCCAGAGCATTGGAGTGAAAGATAAAACGCGCCTCACAAGCCAGGCATTCCTTGGGACTAAAACTACAAAAAATAAAGAATATATAAAAACAATGTCTTACTAAATTAATCAATCAAACACATTTTTTTTCATAATGCTGGTCGGAGTGTGACTGTGTGCATGCACGTGCATACAGGTGGCATAATATAAAAAGACTACAGACCGGTCCTCACATCACACATTATGAAGACCCTGGTGAGGCTGCTTCTCTGTAAACTGAGACCACAGGCCAATGACATGCTTGACCCCTTGCAGTTTGCATACCAGGAACACATTGGCGTGGAGGATGCCGTCCTCTACATGCTCCATCGAGTCCACTCTCACCTGGACAAGTCGAGTGGTTATGTGAGAATTATGTTCTTTGATTTCTCAAGTGCATTCAGCTATTGAACAGGTACAGACCTACAAGTACTTGGGAGTACATCTGGATGAAAACCTGGACTGGGCTCTGAACACTGATGCTCTCTACAAAAAGGTTCTTCTTCCTGAGGAGGCTTTTTTTTTTTACATGTGCAGCAAAATGCTGTACATGTTTTACCAGTCAGCAGTGAAAGTGCCCTGTTCTGTGTCAGTCTGCTGGGGAGTCAGCGTGATGGACAAGGATACTAAGCGACTGAACAAGCTGATGAAGAAGGGTGAGAGGCCGGACTCATTGGATTCTGTTGTGGAGAGATGCACGCATAATAAGATGCGGGCCATATGGACAATGTGAGTCATCCTCTCCACAACATCTTGGCAGGCCAGAAAAGCAGTCGCAAGGATCTGTTCCGTTCGATGCCCTGCAATAATGAGCGGTTTAAGAACACTTTTGTCCCAACAGCAATTACGCTTTTTAACTCCATGACCAGCCGCTAGGCCTATGAACTGGACCAATAGTTTTAGTTTTACATATTCATGGGTCTATGTGCAATAACAAATGATGATTATCTTATCTTACTACTATATAATTGACAAAAGCTCCGAAAGTTCGTCCGGGATTGCAAGCACACTCCACATGCCTCCAAGAAACAGTCACAGACTGTTGATCAGAGCTATGGCTATGTTTTAGGCATCTTAACTCAGTGATCGGACTCTCGGTCTGATTGATTCTCTGATTCGCCTATCAGACCCTCAGCCTGATCTGGCAGGTTGCCATCACATGACCGAGGTTGGGAGGTTGGGAGGATGTGACTAGAGGTTAGGGCCGCAAAGCAAAGCGGGGAGGGAGGAGAGGGGAGGAGAGGAGCCGAGAGGAGAGGAGAGGCCAGAGGGGCCGGACTTCGCATGACGTGTGTGCAGAGCTATAATTAGGCCAGGTCGCCGTCATGGTTTTCGGATCGGGCCTAGATGTGGGCCTAGATGTGAGGACCGCGAAGCGGCCCTGACATCTAGTTATTATTATTCCCAGTGACACCTTTTTAATGCTTTTAATGCTTATTCGTAATATTATTTTTTATATTTGTCTTCTCTCAGTTTTAACCTGTGCTTTTTTGTGATGTGATTTTTAACACATTGTGTGCCAGAGGTTTATTAAAAATAGGGTACGTTCAGTGCCAGCATATCTTCCATCCACTTATGTTGATATGTTTCGTGCTGTAGAAGCCCCGACGCGGAAGTGCATGTAAACAAAGCGTGCGTGCGAGACGGCGGAGGGTCCCGACTAACGCCTGGAACAATAATATTTTTAACGCGATCCTCCATTGCAGAGTGATCGCCGATCGAAAACGGCTCACTTCCACCACGTTAAAAAGAAATGGAGATATTAAGCTTTTAGTCAAGGAGTTAACATTGGAGCCGACGACTGGAAATATTTTTGACATGTATCCACATCCGGCCTCTTCTTCTTAGAGACTCCTTGGAACTCTTTGTAATTCTGCCTGTTTTTAGACTGGAGCTGCTCCAGCGGCTCAACATCATCTTGAACGCGCCTCCACGTTGAACATGCATGTGCGTTCCCGTTCATGAACGAGCGTCTACATTCAACATGGAGTCGCAGGCAGGCAGGCAAAACATTTTATTTAAAAGGTTGTGTAACCCATTGATTACTTTTTTCCAGACGGTCGGGACTACAGGCATAGTTGCATTACAGTAACGCATTATTTTGTAATGTGTTAGTTCCAACACCAGTACTAACCCAGTAGTAGTAGTACTATATTATTTAGTAGTACTAACCAGGCCTGGAATTTCGTCATTTTAGGGGCAAGGCCACTTGGCCTTTGGTGTTGTAATTTTTTGGAGGGCACAAAGGCCAAATGCCAGGGCAGGAAGGCCATCCAAAAAAAGTTTTTAAGTCGGAAATAATGAATTTAACTTGAAGGTTAAGGAAAATCGCGCGTTCAACTGTTTGTAAACACACAGGGTAGCTGTGTGAGACGCCCAGCGAAGACCGTTTCGATCTGCGATCCGCCATCTTGAAGCTACAGCGGTTTATGTTAAACAGCGATCAGCGATGAGAAAAACAACAACCGAGAAAATGGAGATTTAGTTTCCGCTTTAGAGTGGAGGCGGATGGGAACGAAAATCTCCGGATATGGATAATTCCGTTTCCGGTGGTGCTACAATGAAATGTGTCGTGGCAAACGAGGCCTACAATGAAATGTGAACCTGCGAGTACAAAAAAAAAAAAAAAGACCACTTTGCGTAGATCTACGCGACTGGCACGCTGCGCAATTATTTAGGTTCGCGTAGATCTACGCGATTGGCACTCAATGTGTATATTATAAGAATAGTATAACTATCTGTGAAATATAACCCATTTATTTCACAAAATAATGTGTTGGCAAATGACCAATATTTAGTTATATACAGTAGGTCTCAATATGTCACATTCAGCCCTGGACTTCACTGACTGAAGTAGGGGTCATATTAATCACATTAGATTCACAGAATAAAGATTTTATGTATTTTCCCCACAAGTTATTTTCATTCAAATGAAATGTGATTGAACTTGCACTAACAATGACTTCAGTAGATTTTGTTTCACTAATTACAGCTTGTAGATTGGCTATTTTCTCGATTTTAAATTGTTTTTATATTAATAATAAAAAAGGAACATACAAGATTTGCACCCGACAGCGATACTATATAGCCAATATATGGTTCTGTATCAGTATATGAGTCCGTTTTTGCAGATTTCCTTCTAATTGGCTACTATGCCTGCATATGAATTTCATGGGCCTGGGTAGGTCACCCAACCTCGCAAAGATTTTCCATTGGTCACTTGTATTTTTTTTAACCTCGCAAATATTCTGCATTTGTCACTCGTATTTTGTAGTGTGCTCACAAAAAAAAATCAGCATTGTAAATATAAAATCAAGATATGTAATTACGAGTTATTATTTACACATTTGTTGCCTGCTTTTTACAAGTGAAGCACGAATTTCACATTTGCGCAATAATGTCCAATTCCTCCCTCTCCAACTTTGTAATTTTCACCTGGCAAATAAACTTTATGGCTAATAACTCGCAAATGAATTCACAAATGTTTTGACTGCTTCACTCGTGTTTTCTGGTATCTGCAAGTAAAAAAATCGAGTTCTGTAACTACGTGTTGTTATTTAACATTTGTGGATCGCTTTTTACAAGTGACGCACAAATGACACTTGTGGATCTCATTTCTACACATGTGTGACTCCTCCTTTTCAGCTTGTGGATCGCTTTTTACAAGTGACGCAAAAATGACACTTGTTGATCTCATCTCTACACATGTGTGACTCCTCCTTTTCATTTTGTGGCCGTGTGTCATTTGTGACGTATTTTTGTCCAGTCTGTCCAGTCTTAGATCCTGAGAAAGAATAGATTTTATATTTCATTAAGAATAAGATTTATATGGTTACATTTGATGTAAAAATGATTTTACTGTTGTTGTTGTTGTTAGCCATATTTAGCAACTTAGCTCCCCTTTATGTAACCCATTACATTAGGGCAGGGGTCTTCATCAGGGGGTCCGGGACCCCTCCTCAGAGTTACTACAGGGGGGTTGTTTGTGTGATAGGATTTTTTTTTTTTTTTTTTTACATTAACCAGTCCAGAACCCTAGAATTCCTTTTTCTGAGGGGAACATTAGCCAAAAAATAGCAGCTCACATTGTGAGCTTGTAGATCGGCTATTTTTAGCAAAGAGGTTTGATGTAGAGGGAAAAGGAGCAGATCAAGTAGGCTACAATTATTTAGGGTTTAAGTGTCTGAAAATACACATCAACATAAATCCAACACTGATGATATTGCTGTCAAGTCTATGAAGCTATCTATGAAATCTATGAAAAAGTTTAATCTGCAACACAATGTTGCAGATTAGGGGGGTCCCTGCTTCATCTCAGCTAAGGGGTCCTTGGCCAGGAAAACGTTGAAGACCCCTGCATTAGGGCATTAAATGAGATATATAATTGTGCGCTTGTTATGAGCTTGTAGATCTGCCATTTTTTTATTATAATAATAATACCTGTGTGTGTGTGTGTGGGAGGGGGGGGGTCCTGTTGTATTGTATTGCATCATATATCACATCTTGTATTTAATTTCTAACGCTTACTGGTCTATTTGGTTCCAGAGCAAAATTTCCATTCAGGATCAATATATTTGTAAGTCAAGCTTTTCACACATGAATGCAATAAAAATCCATTCTCATGACATTGACATTTTATGAGCAAAACGTCACGTTTGTCTGCTTATTGCAGTACACCAACCTCACCAAGTCAAATGTACTTTTGTGTGCAAGATGGTGTACATAGAAGAATAAATAATTCAGATTTTATGTGTGATGTTCAAAATGGACTGATAAAAATCTAATATTTTATATGTTGTGGAGTATCGCTGGGAGATCGCCTGTTAGGTAAGCACCACACCTCGGAGAGGGAGTGGGACAGAGACAGAGAGAGGCTTCACAGACACAGCAGTAGCCTGGGCTGCGTCATAGAGGGGCGTTACCTACCAATTGCCCTCATGAATCAGCCCCATCTGAGCGCACCTGTGTGATCGCCTAGGTGTGGCACCAAACTACAAAATAGTCACTCTGTCTCAGTCTCACCCTGGCTCTCCTGGTGAACAGACAGGTGCTCAGGCGGTAAGCGATACTATCCACTGTTTTCCCTCCCAAACGTTGTGTGTTAGTGAAATGTAAAACTAAAAGGACATTCTCTGTTATCTTAACTCTTTCACTGCCAGACTTATTTCAGAATGTGTTGTCCCATTGCCAGGAAAAAGGTGCATTTTTCCTCTGTTTGTTTTTTAACATTGAAGTGAATGGAGCAGCAATTTTTTTGATAGCGTTATCTCCTAGTTCCTTTGAGATAAACCCCCCCAAAAAAATACCAAAAAATACCGAAAAATTCAAAAAAAATATATATTTTCGTCTTTCCGTCATTGGCCATGATAGCCATAGAGCCATCGGACGGGAATTCCCGTCCGGGGCAGTCAAAGAGTTAATAGGCAACCTGCAGGAGGAACGACAACGGATGTTATGATGAATGACAACAGATGTTATGATGAATGACAACAGATGTTAAGATGCAGGACAACAGACGTTATGATGAATGACGACAGATGTTATGATGTAAAGCCCCGGACTCGGGAAGGAATTTATGTTCAACGTTAATATTATTTACCAAATATAAACATTGCTCTATGAGCCTGGCTGTTTACTGCAATAAACGCCCTTGATTGGGTTTGTACCCTGACTTTTGCGTCTTGGCTTGAATCAGTTCCCCACATATGGTGGAGAATACGGGTAAAACTGATCCACGCCAATACGCACAACGATGGAGCAGGCCAACGCCTTAACGGCCTTGCTAAGAAGCCAAACTGACCTACAGACAGCGGTACAAAAGTTAATTGATAGAATCAGCCGAGATGTAGCCAGCACTCGCGCACCACGGGAGGTGCTCACCAAACTATCCCCAGAAGATGACATCGAGGCGTACCTGGAGGTGTTCGAGCGCACCGCGGCCCGAGAGAAGTGGCTGGTAGCAGACTGGGCCTCACTCTTGGCCCCGTTCCTCACCGGCGAGGCCCAGCGTGTCTGTCGAGTCCTGTCCCTCGCCGATGCCCGGGACTATCGCAAATTGAAGGAAGCTATCTTGGCCACCCAGGGCTACAGCCTCCCGGCTCGTGCGCAGCGCTATCACAGCTGGGCCTACAACTCGGCCCAACCACCCCGGCCCCATGTGGCGGCGCTCCTGCGCGCCGCGCACGGCTGGCTGACGACCGGAGGAGAGCCCCCCGTAATCGATCGACTGGTGATCGACCGATGTATCCGTTCCTTGCCGCCTGACGCCCGAAGATACGCCTCACAAGTGAGCCCGAACTCACTGGAGGCGCTCGTGGCCTTATTAGAGAACCACCAAGTGAGCGTGGACATGATGAGGACCACCCGTACCGAAGCAGCCAAAACCCCCGGTGAAGAGAAGCCCGGCCGTGACCGAAGGAGGTCGACGCCCCCGAACCCGTCCACCGCCCGGACCGAAGCCGCCGTCGCCGAAGGGCCCACTCGGGGCCCACACCAACGGCGCTGCTACGTCTGTGGCCAGGCGGACCACATATCCTGGACGTGCCCAGAGAGAGAGAGAGATGTCTCCATGGGGACCGCGGCCAGCTCGGACGGCACCCGGCCCTGCCTCCACACCGGTACCAGCCAGCGACGCCAGACGCGCCTGCCGGTGAAAATTGGCCCCACCGACACCCACGCCTTGCTCGATTCCGGCAGCGCCGTGACGCTCGTGCGGGCCGACCTGGCGGGGAAGCTCAGCACGACCACGGTCCCCGTGACCTGCGTTCATGGCGACGTGCGCCACTATCCCGTAACAAAGATCCACATCCAGACGCCGAGGGGAGACGCTGTCGTGCCAGCCGGCGTGGTGCCGAACCTGCCCGTACCGCTCCTGATAGGCGCGGACTGCGTCCTGTTCGCGCGCTACTGGGACCCCGGTTTGCTACGTGGGACCCCCCGCCGCCGCCGCCGCGCTCGGTGCCCTCGGGACCGCTGCACGCCTGCCCGGCGTTCCGTGCCACCTCGCCGGGAGGCGTGAGTGACAGTTCCCCGGGGGGAGACGAAAGGAGTGAGAGAGACGAACGAAGTGAAAGAGACGAGAGAGACAAGACAGCCGAAAGTGGAGACGGAGACCAGAGACGCGAGGCGGAGGAAAACCCGGCCACGTCGGACCGGGGGGTCGAGGACCCCACTGAAGCCGCGGACCCCTTCGCCGAGTTCCCTGGCGCCGAAGCACTCGAACCACCCCGGGTTGGGGAGTTCGCCACGGCGCAATGGAGCGATCCGAATCTGGACATGGCACGCAAGAATGTAGCCGCCATCAATGGAAAGAAATGTGAAGGGGTGAGTGCACTGAATCCCCCATTCTTTCTAGTAAAAAAAGACCTATTGTATCGAGGGGTGTTAGACAAGGGGGGGGACCTGATTGAACAATTACTGGTACCGAAGTCATATGTTTCACGGGTGTTGTACTTAGGCCACACGCACCAGTTGGGCGCACACCTTGGAGTGCAGAAGACATACGAGCGCATTTTGGCCCGCTTCTACTGGCCCGGTGTCAAACGGGCAGTAGAAGACTTTTGCAAGGGCTGCCCTGAGTGTCAGAAAACCACCCCACGGCCGACTTTCCATAATCCACTGGTACCA
Source organism: Gymnoscopelus braueri (assembly GCF_963280865.1). Taxonomy (NCBI): domain Eukaryota; kingdom Metazoa; phylum Chordata; class Actinopteri; order Myctophiformes; family Myctophidae; genus Gymnoscopelus; species Gymnoscopelus braueri. Next base: position 59,193,566 of record NC_137605.1, on the reverse strand, counting down.
CTGCCGATAATTAATGTACCGTTCTCACGTCTGGCCATGGACATTGTGGGCCCTCTGCCAAAGTCCAGCCGGGGCCACCGTTACATACTAGTTATCTTGGACTATGCAACTAGATATCCCGAGGCCATTCCACTGCGGGCGGCCTCGGCCAAGGCGGTGGCCCACGAGTTACTCATGCTGTTTAGCCGGGTGGGAATAGCAGAAGAAGTACTGACCGATCAAGGCACATGTTTCATGTCACGGGTTATGTCGCAATTGTACAAATGGTTGAAAGTGAAACGCATCCGGACCTCAGTCTATCACCCCCAGACAGATGGGTTAGTCGAGAGGTTTAACCAGACTTTAAAAAAAATGTTGAAAAAGCTAACTGATGTGGACGGGAAAGACTGGGACCAGTTGATTCCGTTTGTGCTGTTTGCCATCAGGGAAATGCCACAAGCGTCCACGGGGTTCTCGCCATTTGAATTGGTGTATGGCCGGAGACCCCGTGGGCTGCTAGACATCGCCAAGGAAGCCTGGGAGTGCCAGCCTTCCCCCCACCGCAGCGTCGTGGAGCATATCGAGCGCCTCCAGGCCCGGGCGAAGACGATATGGCCCCTAGTACGAGAGCATATGGAAAAAGCGCAACGAGACCAGGCCCGCACATACAACCGCGGCGCCACGCTTCGCGAGTTCCAGGTGGGGGAGAAGGTCCTGGTGCTGGTGCCCAGCAGCGAGTGCAAGTTCCTGGCAAAGTGGCAGGGGCCATACGAAGTCGTGGAGAAGATGGGCCCCGTGGACTATCGTGTGAGCCAGCCCGGCAGACGGAAAGGCCACCAGATATACCATGTGAATATACTGAAGAAATGGAACTCAGCCCCTCCACTACCGCTGCCGGCGCTGATGGCCACTAGCTCCCCACAGACGTTGCCCCCGGTGCCCATCGGAGACGACCTGGCCCCCGCCCAGACACAAGAGATCAAGGACCTGTTGGGGCGGAACCGGGACATCTTCTCCGAGCTTCCCGGGCGAACCACGCTCACCCGTCATGACATACGCACGGACCCGGGCAAAGTGGTGCGCCAGCGGCCGTACAGGATCCCCGAAGCCAGACGCGTCGCCATAAAGGAGGAGGTTGCGAAGATGTTGGAGTTGGGAGTCATAGAGGAGTCCTACAGCCCCTGGTCCAGCCCGATAGTGATCGTGCCCAAACCAGACGGGACGCTGCGCTTCTGCAACGACTTTCGGAAGCTCAACGACATCTCCGCCTTCGACGCGTACCCGATGCCGCGAGTAGACGAGCTCATCGAGCGCCTGGGCCCGGCTCGGTTCGTCAGCACCCTGGACCTTACCAAAGGCTACTGGCAGGTGCCGCTGACGGACCGAGCCAAGGCGAAGACGGCCTTCTCTACGCCTGACGGGCTGTTCCAGTATACGGTGCTGCCGTTTGGAGTGCATGGCGCGCCCGCCACCTTCCAGCGGCTGATGGATCGGGTGCTCCGGCCTCACCGTGAATACGCAGCAGCCTACCTCGATGATATAGTTATCCACAGCTCCAGTTGGAGTCTCCACCTGCAGCACCTCCACGTCATTTTGGACGCGCTCAGACGGGCCGGACTGACGGCGAACGCAAAAAAATGTCGTATCGGCCTGACGGAGACCGACTATCTCGGCTACACCATTGGACGAGGATGTGTGAGGCCCCAGACGCGCAAAGTGGAGAGGATCCGAGAGTGGCCTCGGCCCGTCACAAAAAAACAAGTAAAATCTTTTCTAGGACTCATGGCATATTACCAGAAATTTGTAAAACAATATTCTACTATTGCAGCCCCCCTCTATGATCTGACGTGCCAGAAGCGGCCTAACCACGTCCTCTGGACGGCCGAGGTGGAGGCCGCGTTCCAGAGGTTGAAGTGCGCGCTCTGCAAGGAGCCGGTGTTAAAAGCCCCCGACTTCAGCCTGCCCTTCGTCCTCCACACGGACGCGTCGGGCACCGGGTTGGGGGCCGTCCTCGCACAGGTATTTGAGGGTGAGGAACACCCAATTACCTACGTGAGCAGGAAATTGTTAGATTATGAGAAAAACTATGCGACTGTAGAAAAAGAATGTCTAGCGGTGAAGTGGGCCATACACCACCTCCGCTATTATCTGTGGGGCCGTACGTTTACTCTCATCACAGATCATGCGCCTTTGAAGTGGATGGCCACCAACAAGGACCGGAACGCCAGAGTGACGCGCTGGTTCCTAGAGCTGCAGGACTACCACTTTAAAGTAGAGCACCGACCCGGGAAGGACATCCCACACGCAGACGCCCTGTCCCGCATGAATGAGGTGGCAGAGATGGAAGCCCCCGGACCAAGCGGTGGGCTTAGGGGGGGGATATGTGGAGTATCGCTGGGAGATCGCCTGTTAGGTAAGCACCACACCTCGGAGAGGGAGTGGGACAGAGACAGAGAGAGGCTTCACAGACACAGCAGCAGCCTGGGCTGCGTCATAGAGGGGCGTTACCTACCAATTGCCCTCATGAATCAGCCCCATCTGAGCGCACCTGTGTGATCGCCTAGGTGTGGCACCAAACTACAAAATAGTCACTCTGTCTCAGTCTCACCCTGGCTCTCCTGGTGAACAGACGGGTGCTCAGGCGGTAAGCGATACTATCCACTGTTTTCCCTCCCAAACGTTGTGTGTTAGTGAAATGTAAAACTAAAAGGACATTCTCTGTTATCTTCATAGGCAACCTGCAGGAGGAACGACAACGGATGTTATGATGAATGACAACAGATGTTATGATGAATGACAACAGATGTTAAGATGCAGGACAACAGACGTTATGATGAATGACGACAGATGTTATGATGTAAAGCCCCGGACTCGGGAAGGAATTTATGTTCAACGTTAATATTATTTACCAAATATAAACATTGCTCTATGAGCCTGGCTGTTTACTGCAATAAACGCCCTTGATTGGGTTTGTACCCTGACTTTTGCGTCTTGGCTTGAATCAGTTCCCCACAATGTACATATACTTTTTGCATTCAGGGCCTGCTGCTTGTCCTCTGACGAACAGATGTACATCTCGTTTCTCCTCTCACACCAGAGAGCACCTACCAGGCGCCTACACTCATCCCAGCCACCTAGTAGATGTTCTGGAGCAGGACGTTGTGTGACGTTGTCCCTGCCTCTCCTCAAGCCTAAATGCACCCCCAACCCCACATAATTATGACTGACATGGTTCTATGGCTGAAGGAACAGTATGTGATTGCAGGAACAAACATTATTCTACCAATCACATAGTAAAATCCTCAGTGTTAAACTATAAGTGTGTGTTTAATTGTAACCCAATGTACCTGTAACGGGTGCATTTGGTTACATTTGTACACTCTTGGTTAAATTAACACTGAGGATTTTACCATGCAGGAGGTGTGAAGCTGATGAAAATAATACACATCACATGCCTTGCATTTGAGTTCAACTTTGGTGAAACATTATTTTTTTTTCTTGTATTTGATTTCAAATGCATTTAGTTATACTTATATTAACTTTATGAACTTAAATACAAATACATTGGACACAAAAAATAATACTAGTCATTAAGCTACTAATATAAACGGAAGTAATTAAAGCGGGTCATGTTTGCATGTTTGGAATTGTAACAGCTTAAATCAATAATATATCAGTATTCTGATATTAAGTGAACAGTATACATGACTGTTACCATAGCCTTGTATTGGTGCATTTGTCTCCAGGGGGATACACCACAAATGAGCACATGTGCTATGCTATCATGCCAGTGTATTTGAATAAATTAATAGGCTTGTATTTGCATTTGCAGTCAGATCACCTTACCACTATTTTTTGGGGAAAAGACAAGACGACTAATAACAGAACTAATGCAAAACATGGTTATCAATTCTGTAGTAATTGATAACCATGTAGGTTATTCATACTGACATGTTGCTGTATTATAATACTGTATATTGAATTTTCCCCTCTGGGAGTCAATAAAGGTGCCCCTTATGTTATCATATAATTGTGTCTTGAAATATAAATCTGTAATTCACTGCTATACATTTTACAAATATACAAGTTAATGAGCTGTGTTCTGACCTGAAAGGTTAACATGATGGGAACATAGATTGAAAAAGCAATTTCTACAATGCACATACAGTAAGTAAAGAGACAAAAAAATATTTTGTTTTGTACTCAGAATGTTGAAAACCAAATCAATTATCAGTACCAGATTAATAAGGCTAACATCCTCTAGGTCAGTGGTTCTCAAACTGGGGGTCGCCAAATTATTTCGGGGGGTCCCCAGATGATTAGCTTAATGTGCAACAGTACACTCAACAGTAAACAAACCAACATATAGTATAAGTGTATACAGGGTATCTGCACATTTCTAAAGTTACAATAATGACTTTTAATACCTTTTTAATCTACAAGCTCTCAACGCCTCGCAGTGCACGGCGTTGTGAGCGTGTAGATCAGCTATTTTCAAGTCAAACTAAATATAATGTCTACAATTCCAAGTGCTTGTCAGGGTGGGGGTCCCCATTTCAAATTATTATTTTGGGGGATCTCGGCCTGAGAAGAACCCTTGCTCTCTAGGCCAGAGTGCCATCAGCTGGTCCTCAGTGAGAATGCGGTCCAGACTTGTACCCTAGCATCCCTATTATGGGGTGAACATTTGGTGGAAATAGCCAGCGTGTTGTGATCTTGTAGATCGGCTATTTTAATATATTTAGTGTACAGCGAAATCAGGAGGGGCCTAGTATAGAGTCCTGGGCTAAGTATATACGGTTTTAGTGGTTAACGACTTAACTATGCCGAGGTCTTCAACAGGGGGTCCGGGACCCCTAGGGGTTCCTCAGAGTTACAGAGTACACAAATCTTTGTGTAAAAGGAACCCCCCCCCCCTATTCTGGGAGGAACATTTGCAGAAAATAGCAGATCTACAAGCCAACAACACGTTGTGCTGCAACCCCTTGTGGGCATGTAGATCTGCTTTGTTGAAAATAGCCAATCTTCAAGCCAACAACACAGTGCTGCGACATCGGGCTTGTAGATCAGCTATTTTCGGTTAATAGGTTTGGTGTAGAGGGGAAACAAGAGCAGACAAAGTATTGAGGGTTAATGTCTGAAAATACACATTAGCATGACTCCAACATATGAATAGAAAAGATATGTAAACAAATAAAGAATATTAATTTCCACAACACTGATGAGTGCTGTAAAACAAGTCTATGAAGCTATCTATGAAATCTATGAATGAGTTTAATCTGCAACTCAATAAATTTTTACTACAATATGTAGTGGGGGTCCCTGCTTTATCTCTCTCTCAGCTAAGGGGTCCTTGGTCTGAAAAACAAGTCTATACGTGGTCCATTTCTTTTTCCATCTATGAACTTATAGATCTTCTATTCTGCTGAATGTTTGCCTAGGTCACATGGGGTCACTGGGGGAGACACCAAGCTAGATGACTCATCTAATACCCAAGACCAATCAGCAGTGGTCAGGGAGGGGCTACACAGGGGATTTGGTAATTGGCATAACAACAAGACTCCAACCTAGACGTTCAACCAATAGTGTCCAGGAGAATTACCCTCCCATACGCCCCATCCCCGCTCGCGGCAGCGAACACTGCAGGAGGGTTATTTTTTGTATTTATTTGTATCTCTCCTCACCTTAATGTTGGTGTATTCCACAATATTCCGCAAAACAAACAGACAGACAGACAGACAGACAGACAGACAGACAGACAGACAGACAGGCAGACATAGATATACAGCAGGCAGGCAGACAGACAGACAGACAGACAGACAGACAGACAGACAGACAGACAGACAGACAGACAGACATAGATATACAGCAGCCAATCTATGTCTGTCTGTCGTTCTGTCTGTCTATTCTTTTAACAAAATAATTTAGTGTATACAGTAGGGCATTCACGAATAGTGATTTTTAGCAAAAAAAAAAAAAGTTTTTTTTTTATTTTTATTTTTTTATAGAATAATCGAATAGTGGTTTGATAGTCGAATAGTCGGTTTGATATTCGAATATTCGAATATTCGAATATTCGACTATTCGGTGAATGCCCTAGTATACAGTAGCTATAGCTAGGTTGCCTGAGTTCACTCTACCGTTCAATTAATTGCTATTCATTTGAAGTTAGGAAAATAATAATCTCTCAAGTGTTACTTCCTATTATAGATTATGCTGATGTTGTGTATGCAGAACACCACAGACACTCTAAGCCTCTTAATGTTTTATATGACTCCTTGTGCCGGTTTGTCTTGAGGTCTATATGGAACTCATCACTGCCTCATGTTCACCTCACTCAATTGGTTGCAGCCTAAATCAAGAAGGCAATTACTGTAGATTGGTTTCTCTTTTTAAAAACGTTAATGCATTTACTTTAGTTGCCCTTCCTTCTTTGAAACAGTATTAGCTCAATATACATCATCATATTAACTTAGACACTAGCAATATCCTTACTTTGATGTCCCACACATCTTTAAAGAGGTTGGACGAAGGTCATTCTACTACATAGCTCCATTTCCTCCTTCTGACCCCTCAGGACTTCCCTTGATACAACTTGTTTATGCTTCTAAATTGACTGTACCTGTAGGGATATATACACTGATAGTAGTTGCACTGTGCCCTTCCTTCTCTTCTGTTGTTTAACAGCTGATGATGTGGTGGTTGGTGGGGTGGGTGGAAGAGGGATCTGTGTTTGAATGTATCTGTATACTTGTATTGTATTGTGTGTATCTGTCTGTTGTTAATGTTTTTATGTGACCCCCTCGAAAATGAGATGCTGCACCTCAAAGGGCTATCCCTACAATAAAAATCTGAACAAATCTGAATATCTACAGACATGATACACACGACGCACTGTTTACACGCGACGCACTGTTTTTGCAAGTGACGCTAGCCTCAGACTGGACAAAAATACATCACAAATGACACGCGGCCACAAGCTGAAAAGGAGGAGTCACACAAGTGTAGAAATTAGATCCACAAGTGTCATTTGTGCGTCACTTGTAAAAAGCGATCCACAAGCTGAAAAGGAGGAGTCACACATGTGTAGAAATGAGATCCACAAGTGTCATTTGTGCGTCACTTGTAAAAAGCGATCCACAATTGTTAAATAAAAACTTGTAGTTTCAGAGATCGATTTTTTTACTTGCAGATACCAGAAAACACGAGTGCAGCAGTCAAAACATGTGTGAATTCATTTGCGAGTTATTAGCCATTTGCCAGGTGAAAATTACAAAGTTGGAGAGGGAGGAATTGGACATTATTGCGCAAATGTGAAATTCGTGCTTCACTTGTAAAAAGCAGGCGACAAATGTGTAAATAATAACTTGTAATTACAGACCTTGATTTTATATTTACAATGCTGATTCTTTTTTTTTTAGCACACTACAAAATACGAGTGACGAATGCAGAATATTTGCGACGTTCAAAAAAATACGAGTGACGAATGCAGAATATTTGCGACGTTCAAAAAAATACAAGTGACCAATGGAAAATATTTGCGAGGTTCGAAAAAATCATTGCAGATAATAAAGTCCAATAAAATCTTCCATAGATATGCCCTGTTGCGCACACTCCGCACAGCAGTAGTACAACAGCAGGTGAAAGCAATTCACTTAAACGAGGGCTGTGTTGCGCACCAAAAGACGGACTAGAACTGTCACATTCTAGCTGCTGAAATAAACTTCCCATTTAGATCATTGTTGACAAACGAACAGAACATGGATGTGGTTTGCAAAAGGATTATTTATTTCTTGTCCATCAGAGCGGTGAGGTCACTCTTTTGTATGATATTGATAGCCTAAACTTTTAATTTGTTTGCAGTTATTCTGTTGCTTGCTTTATATTAAGACTCATAATTTGCGTCATCAGCACCCATACCCTAGGTGGGGTTGGTGAAAGGGCCTACTCTGTGTGGAGTTTGCATGTTCTCCCCGTGTCTCCTAGGGTAGTTAATACCCTCACAAAAACATGTAGTAATCCTGGTCGCTATACCGCCTCCCCCATGACAGCCGGGGCGCCTGATGGAGGGGAAGGAAGGTCAGTAGGCTCTCATGCATTGAAGGAAGCATGAGCTCGGCCCTGGCCTCCCTAGGCTGAAGGGGACTGGTGTAGTGCTGGTGTAGGGCAGGTGTAGCGCCCAGGATCACTTAGGAAATTGGCACCGGGTGAAAAAAATGGGTTACAAAAATCGCGGGATAAAACATTTTTAAGAAAAAAAAAGACTCATTATTTGGGGATTTTGCTGTATTTTATCAGATGTATTCATCTATATTTTGCTGTTGAAAAAAACATCGGGGCACATCGGTCTGTAGGACTACGGAATCCTCTCTCTCTCTCAGGCTAGAAATCAAACCTACCAATGATTAGTTCAACAGGCTGCGTTAGATTTATCTCCTGTTTGGCCCGGTAATGCTTTTGTGTCTAATACACTGTGTTGCGGGATTCCGACGGTTCATAGGAGGCTCAAAATCAAACCTACCTACCACTGTGCATGTTGTAGCTGCGCAGCTCAACCAAAGGGACTGGTGTCTAAAAAAAAAAACGTATTGACAGGAAAATCGCGCAGAGGAAAAACTGTGAAATCAGTTGCTGGGCGCAGCTGGGGCACCACGGCCACTGTGGCCGTGAAGGCATGTCATTATTCGAGGCGCACACGGCCAATGAGAGGGGCAACGACGGCCATGGCCGTCGTGGCCGCCGTGAAATTCCTGCCCTGGTACTAACCCAGTAGAAGGCTCCATGATACATCCACCCATGCGCGGTTCGTTGTCACAGTGACATCGTCGGTCTGCCGTATCGTGACTCATTCCCAGGTTGTGACCCAGCTCATGAGCCACTGTGGAGGCCACACCCAAAACACTCACCAGGTGGTCCTAGAGAGAGAGAGAGAGAGAGAGAGAGAGAGAGAGAGAGAGAGGGGGGCAGTGAAACAGGTGAGACAGAGACAGAGATGAGAGTAGTTTGATGCATGTTCGTATGGTTTATTCGTCATGAAAAAGGATGAGTGTATGCTATTAACACAGTGGTCTCACCACATTGACTCCTCCTGAACGGTCTCTGGAGCACATGGATGACTGAGACGCCATGCCCACTGTGGTCCCGCCAAAAGACTCTCCCCTGGAAACAACAAAACGTCACATTGTTTCCCAATGAATACACAAACAGATCAATAGTTACCTCACAGAACAAGAACTGCTATTTTAATTCCAATCTGGCTTCAGAACATCCCACTCCACTGACACCTGCCTGCCGACTACATCAAACGCCTCGGGCAAATACTGCGGCATGGCCATGCGGGACCTCCAAAAGGCGTTTGACGCTGGTATTACCTGGTATCCAATAGTTTCAAATGTACATAATGTTATTTAGATAGCATGTTGTTTAGATAGATGCTAGGTTCATTGTTTACCTGGTATCCTATAGTTACATTGTTCTCTCTGAACTCTCTTTTGACTATTTGTTGTTTATTGACTAGAGATCATGTTTACGCTGCTTATTCTGATCTCACACTATGCTTACAATGTAAATTGTATTCTCATATCACGATGGATATACAGTAATATATATAAAACAAAAATGGTATATTTTTTGCATACATGATGAGCTGTGCGTTATCGTGTCGTAAACAAGGCAGTACATAACGAGCTGAGCGTTATTGTGCCATAAACGAGGCAGTAGTTCTACGGATATAATGTAGTGTTTTGTGTACATGACAAGCTGCACGTTGTCATGTCGTAAACAAGGCAATAGGTACATAACGAGGTGTGCGTTATCGTGACGTAAACGAGGCAGTAGTTCTATACGTACATAATGAGCTGTGCATTATTGTGTCGTAAAGGAGGCAGTGTGTACATAACGAGCTGTACGTTATCATTTCGTAAACTAGGCAGTACGTACATAACAAGCTATACGTAGTTTGGATATAAAATAGTTCTGTATATAGTTAATAGTTGTATACGTACATAACGAGCTGTGCATTATCGTGACGTAAACGAGGCAGCAGTTCTCTGGTCCTCCAGTCCAGGAAGCGGTTCAGAGTCTCTGCAGGACTTCTATCCACATGGATCTTATCTTTGTCGCTCCAGATCTCCAAACCTGTCAGAGCCACACGCACGTTCAGCGCACGGTAGAACTGACACACACACACACACACACACACACACACACACACACACACACACACACACACACACACACACACACACACACACACACACACACACACACACACACACACACACAGGGGGTGCAACAGTTAGTCAAAATAACCGATTCAATCAATTATAAATAAATGGTATTGTTTCGCATTCATTCATTGAATTTGTATAGTTTCAGGGCCTCACCCAGTCAACTTGGTTGGCAACATCCAACATCCGATATATGATGGTTTTATTGTTCCTCTGGTAGTTTAAATACTGAAATATGAAGTTATAAAACATGTTATTATTGTTATTATGCCTGCTAGTTTAGATGTGGGGGGGATGTACATTCTTAGAAATATTTGAACCAAATCACACAGATACTAGACTGTACTCAAAGACCAGTTACTGTAACTAGACCATACCCGTTGGGGGATATGAGCACCCAAAATATGTGCAGTGTGGGTTATGCGTTGTGCACAGACAGTAGATCAGGATGGAAAGTGACTCGGTACGCGCACTCACTCAGGATGGAAAGTGACTTGGTACGCGCACTCACTCACTCACTCACTCACTCACTCACTCACTCACTCACTCACTCACTCACTCACTCACTCTCACACACACACACACACACACACACACTGTGTGTTTTTGTGGCAGACAGCAACAGAGTGGGTCTATGGATTCGACACATGCGCAGTTTGATCATTCATCCCATAGCTTGGGGGGCTGTAACCAGGGCGACGGCTGTAAGCATGGCGACGCTAAATCCCATAGCCCGAATTATTTAAAAAACGCTAATTGACAGCTTACATTTTAGGCAAGTAAAAAACGGCCATAGGTGTTCCGTGCACATGCTAATGGTCAGTGCCAGAGACAAAAAATGGGACTGGCCTTCAAAATTGTAAATGCAAATTTGCCCGATATGCCCCCTATTCCCGCATATCTGAGTAAATACCTCCAAAAGGTTAGCGACACCCACAGTCACAATACCAGAGGGAGCGTTAACAACTATTTGGCACCACCCACCCATAAAACAAACATGGGCAAATTCTCCTTCAACAGCACTGCCGCCCAGGATTGGAATAGTCTAACCCCATCCCTCAAAAAATGCAGTTCGCTGGGCTCATTTAAAAGAGCCTTTAAAAATCACCTTTCAGGAGGCCAAAAGAGGAGGTAGTACCATTTTCCTGATAGACAGCCGACCCCCCCCCCCCTGTTCTTGTACATATCTCCCCCCCCCCCCCCCCTTTTTTTTTTTTTTGTTGTACATAGTGTTATTTTATTTGTATTTTTTTTGCTGTTTTTTTTTGTAATGATATTCGAACTGTGGTGCCACTATATATGTCTATGAATTGGATACCAAGGCCCTCATTGGAAACAAGTCCGCAAGGACTTTTATGAACGGACCTGTTAGACAAAGTATTTTAAATGTAACTGTGCTGTTTTACATTTTTTTGCCTAATAAAATATTCAATCAATCAATCAAAAAAGACCCTCCACCCCCCAAAAGAGAAGATTTGTGTTAAAAAATGGAAACAAATGATCCCTGGGGGTGGACCCCAATTTGAGAACAAATGAAATAGAGTATTTACTGTGATATGACTTAGTGTATGTGGAACATATTAATAAAGTTAAATACATGTTTACTGTCATATGAAACCAATAAAATGTATTCTAACCATATCGGTATGTACTGAGTATCACTGCTGGAAGCCTTCATGCAACCAGAGATGTGGCAAAGCAGCATATCCTTATCCTTATCCTTATCCTTATCCTTAAAGCATTATGTTCCATTCAGTTGCAATGATCATAAATGATTGTACAATAATAATACAGTTATTAATAATGACCAGAGATAATTCAGTTATAAGACAATAATACAGTTGAAATGACCAAAAATAATTCAGCTATAATGATACAGTTGTAATGAAGCAATTCAGTTGTAATATAATAATGTGGTTATAATATAATGATACAGTTGTAATATAATAATTCAATTTTAATATAATAATTCAGTTATAATATAATGATACAGTTGCAATGGCCAGAGATCATTCCATAATTTACTGTTATGGATACATCTCATAAAATAAATATAAAAAATAAAATACATTTTTTTTTCAAATGCAGAAATGGCGGACGCACGCACAGTTTTACCTCTTGGTGATCTGCGACTAACACCAGCTCTATGTACTTGGTTTCTGACAGGATGTCTCTCTTCCTCTGTAATTAACATAAATTAATTAACATCATTAACATTAAACGTGGTTTCTGATAGGATGGCTCTCTTCCTCTAAATAGAAACAAGACATTGTTAAACATTATAAACATAACTTAATTAACATCATTAACATAACATGAAGCTAATTAAACAAATTCATATATTAAAACATTAAACTACTGGGATCGTGGCGCAATGGTAAAATATTTAGGTACACTTTAGTGTTCACTAAAAGACCCTGGGAGCTGAGCTCCAAGCTATCAAGTTTCAGAAATATATTATAAATAAAATTAACTAGAAAAAGTGCTCCTCGGAGCACAGGTCTCCGCCAGGTCAGGTAGGTTATTGTGTCCTCCTGGTGGCGCTATAATAGGCCAATGTGAAAAGGGTGCGATTTGTTCTTAGGCTTTTCACTGCAATCGGACACTGCATTCATGATATGAGGCATTTTGTTCCAAAAATGTGTTTTGCTAAATTAGACCTGCTGGTGGCGCTATAACAGGCCAATGGTAAAAGGGTGGCATTTCTTCCTCGGCCTAATAGAAATGTGCGTGTGAAATTTCACGGAAATCACAAGCTGCGTTCATGATTTGAGGCATTTTGTTGAAAACAGACCAATCCTGCAAACTTTGGAAGCCAATCTTAGGCAATCAGGATGTAGTATGGGAAATCGGATAGATCCGTGTTGATCACATGAGTGTAGAGATACTGTGTACCGATTTGTGTGATGTTTGGACAACATCTGTAGGAGTAGTATCAACAAGTAAGACGCGTGAACGCTGGAAGCGAACGCAGCGCGAAAATATTGTGTGTGTGTGTGTGTGTGTGTGTGTGTGTGTGTGTGTGTGTGTGTGTGTGTGTGTGTGTGTGTGTGTGTGTGGCAGGCTGGTGTGCATTGTCTAAATTCCTGCACTCTGGCGCACTCTGGAGGCTGCTTACAGGCAGTGCACGCATGTGAGTCACATGGGGGCCTGAGCCAATGAGAGCATGAACACAGACAGAATTACAGACAGACACACACACACACACACACACACACACACACACACACACACACACACACACACACACACACACACACAACCTGAGCAGGGTGACATAGTAAGCTCCACTTGGTCGGAGGCGCGGCTTCGCCGCGCCTCCTTCCTCCTAAATGTGTTTTTCACAAACCGGCCTCCTGGTGGCGCTATAACAGGCCAATCTGAAACATTTGGGCCAGAGGTTCTGACTTGGCATCCAGGGAGTGTGTGTGCACAGTTTCGCAGCGGCCGGGCCAACGGTGCCAGAGATTAGGTGGTAACAGACGGACAGGACACACGGACACACGGACACACAGACACACGGACGGACGGACAGACAGGGGGTAAAACATACTCTCTCGCCATGCCTTCCGGCCTGGCGGAGACAACCAGATACACACACCTTGTTCTGTGTGTGGGTGCGTGTTCTCACCCTGTGTGTGTGTGCAGTGACATGGAGAGGAGGTACAGGGGTGTGTGACACCCCGCAGCTTGCAGAGCGGGGGCCCTCTAGTGGTGTGGTTGGGTACAGCAGATGGACCATGATGTCTTGCTCCTCTCCTCCTCCGCTCTCCTCTCCTTCCCCCCTATCCCCCTCCCCCTCCCTCTCCCCCTCCTCAGGCTGCAGTTCAAAGGTCAGGGTGGAGTTGAGAGCCACGATGCCCCTGAAAAACAGTTAACAGTTAAAATTATTAACATTTAACTTTTTTTTTAAATCAGTTGTATGTACACTAGAAGTTCACGTCTAGAGTTCGACTAGAGTACTTATCCCTTTTATGGCCATATATGGAGATCTCTGTATGTGTCAGTCCTTGTCCCTTTTATTCCCATATATAGAGATCCCTGATGTCATCAGTATATGCCCAATAACCAATTTTTGGCATGCTGATATAACTATTCTTAACACATTCCATGCCAGACGTTAATCTCATAATGTGAGTACATTATGAGATTACCAGTGCCAACGTGTTATTGTTGTTTTTTTGTTTTTTTCACGTCGCCATAGACCTTGTTAAAATCCATAAGATTGAGCTGTGCACTGTCTGTATACATCGGCGACATCTCACTGAATCTACCAGTGAAAACCACATGTCAAACGGAGCTCCATGGTTGTAGTTAGAGCGGTTCACGTTAAACAGTGATATGCGAGGAGAAAAAACTACAGGAAGAGAATTGAGTTTCAGTTTCGTCATTAGAACGAGGGCCGACGCGATCGGCAAAACCGGATCCCAAATAATTCTGTTTCTGGTCTTCAAACCGGAACCGGAAATGGATCAAAAAAATCCGAAAGTGCACCTGGGGGGGGATCTACACGAACCGGCGGTTCGCGTAGATCTACGCGATTGGCACGCTGCGGCTTTAAATAGGTTCGCGTAGATCTACGCGATTGGCATTCAATGTGTTAAGGGTAGGCGATATGGCAAAATATATATATTGTTTTTTAGGCAAAATCACGATCCACGATCGTATCACAATCTATTATTCATGTTGGTTTTTAGGATTATTAATATTGTATTATGATTATTAATACAATATTTGATGATTCATTTTATGTATATGATTATTAATGTTTTGTTTTATAATGTGTGTGTATACATATAAGTTTCCTGAGTCAGCAAAGACCAGTATCGTACCAACTTAAGTATGCGTGACCCCCTGCTGGGGCTGCTGCCAGAGAATCACACCTTCAGCCCTCCTCCAATTTGGGAGGGATCTCGAGTAGTGTTTCTGAGCATGTGCAATAAGCCACCTATGATTGGCTGTGATCTAAGGGGGGTGCCCCCTAGATGGCCCCTCCCTCCCTCCCTCCCTTATTTTGAGGGTCACATTGTGCAGGAGGGGGAGCCCTCACAACCCCCCCCCCCCCCCTTCCTTATTTTGGGATCATGTATATTATTGCCAGACCCAAGGGGTCGGGCTTACATGAGGCTTTGTATCTGTTTTCTCCATACATGGGCATGGTCACTTTGTCCCCCGGCCCCAGCCAAAAAAGTCTGTCCCCCTTTCGTCCCCTTTCGTCACGAACTATTCATGACATCATTATTATGTCACAAAAATGATAAAATGATTTATGCTTTTCAGTTATAAAGTGGTTTGTAGGTGTGTTACATACTAGGACTTCATTCTGGGTCTGGCAGAACCAGGTCTCCTGGTCTTGTTTTATTATATACACACACACACACACACACACACACACACACACACACACACACACACACACACACACACACACACACACACACACACACACACACACACACACACAATTCTAAAAACAAATAGGCAACAATCTCAGTCAGGTAAATTGTGTTTATTGATTAAAAAAAAACGTTATACAGTATATATGAACATTTTAACACATTAAGACCGGGAACGCATCAGTGTAACCACTTTAACCATTATTTTATACTTTGGCTATTGAAAAACAGCAGATCTACAAGCTCATAGCGTGGCACTCAGTGCCACGTTATGATCTTGTAGATCTGCTATTTATTTGGGAACATCTTTTTGAAAAAAATATGTTATAATATCAGTGGTTCCCAAACCTTTTCATGTCAAGGACCTCCCAAAATGATATGTATTTGGCCGTGGACCCCCATCTCAAAATATTGTTCCAGGGACCACCAAAAATTTTAACAAGTTAAAAATGTTCGCTTTAAAAAAGATAACAAATTCAAAGATTTGCACAAATGTTCACAATTTAAAAAAATGTGCAGATCTACAAGCTCGTAGCACGGCGCCACGCTATGAGCTTGAGTGAGTGAACAAAAATATTTACTAAGAACTAAACTCCCACAAAGGGGACAATGATGACAAAAAATGTGCAAAGGAGACAATGATGACAAAAAATTGCAGTTCTGTCTCATGCAGTGTCTCGCTGAACGGCCTCTCTGCTTCTCTTTGGAGTCCCTCCACCAAACTGGACAACTTAACAGTTGTGTAAGAGAGCTAAAATGAGCTGTTCTGTCCCAGTGTGCCTCGCTGCACGCGGTGATGATGAAGGGAACGTGGGTCTTTGGTTTTCTTTCCTCCTGAAGTATCTGGCATAAAGCAGAAAGCTCCCTTTCTCTCTCGGGTGGAGATGAAACGATCCACACTGCCTGTCCATCTACGATGCCATCCACTTCATCTGACATTAGTTCAGGGCCTGCATGCTCCCACACGGCCCTTTCTCCATCAGTCTCCAGACTTGCAGTCCCCGTGGTCATCAACTGTAAAATATAGAATAGAATAGCAATTAAATTATGTATTAAATTAAGCTTATCACCGGCAGTGGTGGAAGAAGTACTCAGATATTTTACTTAAGTAAAAGTAGCAATACCACAATATAAATATACTCTGTTACAAGTCAAAGGCCTGTGTTCAAAATGTTACTTGAGTAAAAGTACAAAAGTATTGGCATCAAAATATACTTAAAGTACCAAAGGTAAAAGTACTAAAATGTTTGAAAATAGCAGATCTACAAGCTCACACGTTGTGAGCTTGTAGATCTGCTATTTTCAAATAGCCTATGTATAAAATAGGGCTGAAGTAGTTAATGGATGTTTTATAATGTAATAATTTAAAGTAGAGTTTATAGTAAGTTTTCAAATAATTGTAGTAGAGTAAAAGTACTCTGAGATGTAGTGTGTTAGAAGTAAAAGTATTGAAAATTTGAACTACTCCGGTAAAGTAAAAATACCTCAAAATTACAGTAAAAAGTACAGTACTTGAGTAAAGGTACTTAGTTACTTTACACCACTGATCACCGGTATATTATTTTTAATATATTTTTATATGTATATTTTTTTACCCGTTATAACGACGCTGTCTACGTCAGGGAAAGCAATGCCGACCTGATCCAACATATGGGTCATCACAAGATTATGTGGAGAATTGATACTGAAAATAGAAAAGCAGCCACCAGTTGCAGAGTGCAGACTGCAGCCCCCTCCATTTGGAACTCACACCTCCACCCCCGTCCTGTTCAAAGCCTATATCAAACCCCTTAGTCTTAGCTTAAAGGAGGAGTTCACCCAAAAAATTACTTATTTTCTATCAATTGCACACCCCATGAAGCCTTGAATTCATGGATTTATTTTAGTTTTTGTGGCATTCCTAAGACAATAATTTGATGACCGGGTGTGTATCCGGTAGGGGACACAAATAATCTACTTTGTGTCTCCTACCGGATACATTAGCCGGTAGGAGACGGGAATAAAATTATTGGCTTAGGAATGCCAGAAAAACAAAAATAAATCCATGGATTCAACGTTTCATGGGGTGTGCAATTGATAGAAAATAAGTAATTTTTTGGGTGAACTACTCCTTTAATGTTTCCTTTTTAAGAATCTCTCTCCTGATAAAGTTGTTTATTGTCTCCGCCAGGCCGAAAGGCATGGCGAGAGAATATGTTTTTCCCCCTGTCCGTCCGTCCGTGTGTCCGTCTGTCCGTCCGTCCGTCCGTCCGTGTGTCCGTCCGTCCGTCCGTCTGTGACCAGCTAATCTCCGGCACCGTTGTCTTGATCGCAGCGAAATTGTGCACACACACTCCCTGGATGCCAATTCAGAACCTCTGCCCCAAATTTTTCTCATAGGCCTTTTATAGCACCAGCAGGAGGCCGATTTGTGCAAAACATATTTTTTGACAGTACTCCTACAGATTTTGTCCCAAAATCCCGCGAATCGGTACACAGTAACAGTCATTAAACGAAACAGGTCTTTCAGATTTCTCATATTCCAACCTGATTCGCTAAAAATGTCTTCCAAAAAGTTGCAGGAGTGCTCCGTTTTGAACAAAATGCCTCAAATCATGAACACAGCATGCAATTTCCGTGAAATTTTGCACGCACATTCCCATTAGGCCTAGGAAGAACTACCATTTAAAATTGTTCAAATCAGCCTCATGGTGGCGCTATAAGAGGCCGATTCGTGTTTTTACCTATAACTGCACCGATCTGTGTAAAACTTTGTATGCACACTCCCTAGAGGTCAAGGAAAAACCTTTGCCCTGCATTTTTCACATCTGCCTTTTATAGCCGACTTAAATTATTATTTTATACTACTCCTTCCAATTGTATCCAAATTTCACGCAAATCGGTACACATGATCTCTATAGTCATGTGATCACGGCGGATTTGTTTGCTTTTTCATATTCCATACTGATTGGCTAAGATTGACATCTAAAGTTTGCATTATTGGCTTGTTCTTTCCGCAAATCATGAACGCACCGTCCGATTGCGGTCAAACTTCGCACGCACATTCACACTATGTTGAGGAACAAATGCCACCCTTTTAACATTGGCCTGTTATAGCGCCACCAGCAGGTCTAATTTAGCGAAACAATGTTTTTAACAAAATGCCTCAAATCATGAATGCAGTCAGTGTCCGATTGTCGTGCAAGGCCTAAGAAGAAATGGCACCCTTTTCACGTTGGTCTATTATAGCGCCACTAGGAGGCCACAATAGCCTACCTGACCTGGCGGAGACCTATGCTCCGAGGAGCACTTTTTCTAGTTTTGTTTTGTTTTGTTGTAAAGCGACTTTGGGTACTAAGAAAAGCGCTATATAAATGTTATGCATTATTATTATTTAGCTGGGGTAAATTACACAGTGATACAAACAAACAATTCATTACCTTTCTTGTGAATCAAGTCTCAGGGCATTGTTTTCAGAGTTGTGTAAACGGTTCACAGCCTCCTGCAAACAGAATGATTCACAAAGTTAGTTGGGACTATAAAAGCATAAACGCCTTCTCTCATTGGGTGGACACACACAGCCCGCGGGCAATGTGGAATCAGTGGAATTCTCAGTCCTTAGTTCTGAAGTAAAAATAAGTAAAACACAAAGGAAATGTATGTATTAACTCAAAGATAACAAAATTACAAGCAACCACCAATTACAAGCTTGTTTCACAATTACGACAAAGTGTTCCAGTTTTCCTGCTACAGTAAATCCATGGCATATCATGTTATGCTCTTGTGATACTAATGCAATACAGTATAATGTATCCTACTAACAATTTATAAATATGTCATGTAGGCTAGAAGCTTACCTTAATTCAAGTATGTTGAGTCAGTCAGCCAGTCAAGTCAACTGATTTTCATCTGGCTGCAGTGGATGGCAGTTAAGATTTCAAAAATGTGATAACCTGATTGGCCAAACTGAGAAGGAAAGTCATTGGTTGTGAATGGCTGTGCTGTAGAGAGACACTGCAGCATTCACATGATAATTAGCAACTTTGGTCAAAGCTGTCTGGAATGGGAAATTTTGAAATGGGAAATGTAATTAACTAGAGGTCCGGGCGCGCCCGGCCCGCTAGCCGCGCACAGGGCTCTAGCGAGGCCTTGCTTATTTTGGGGTACCAAAATCGTGGGATAAAATTTTCCCAAAAATAAAGTTACAAAAAAAAATGTAATTAAAACAAATATATATATGGGGGACCCCCTGGGAGTCTTGGGACCCCCTGGGAGTCTTGGGACCCCCGCAAAACATCGCGGACCCCCGCAAAACAACGCGGACCCCTTCGGCTGGTATTATTTTTTTCATGAAGGTGGTTGCTTGTTTCTGGCGCACATCTGACAACACTGACCTGTCTGCTTGTCTTTTCCCAACGTGGCAACCCAGACTGCCGAGCGGCTGCGTTGAGACACTGGCGTGTTTTAATGTTTTGTGTGGGATGTGCATGACATATTAGCGTGAGTGTGGTGTGATAGAGAGACATGAGCAAAGTGAAAGCAACGGCGGGGGTTGAAGCGAAGTGGTCGCGTCGCGTGTGTTGTTGTTGTGGGGAGATTTCAATAGCGACTGCGTGGTGTTGCTTTCGGTTTCGCTCGGCGGTGGTCGGTGGCGGTGCTCACGCTAAAGGGAACACAATGGTGTACCCGTAATGTTGTCCGGCTCGCGGTGTTTTGGTTGCGCTCGGCGGTGGTGACGCTAGGGAACAACATGGTCAACCCGTAATGTTGTGAGTTTGTGCTGGCCGCAATTAATTATGCTCCGAGGAGGCAAATGTGTGGTGAGCAATGAAAAGTAGCCTACGCCACCCGTAAATTAATTGCGCGCGTTGTGGCTTGTGTTGTTAGTGACATGTGATATGTTGTTGTTGTGTTTACTGCGAAACAATGACATTGGGAAATTATGGCTTTTCATCTTTCCAATGTATTATATGATTGAAAACTTTAGTTAAAGGGGGAAACCACTCATTTTCAACATTGAACTATGTCTTTATTACACCTTAGAGCTGTTGTGTGGAAATAAGAAAAAAGTCCCCCCCCCCCACCCCCCCTCTATGTTGCCCAGAACTGGAGAATTGATTGAGGTCATGTGATCAGTGACATACGCAGGGTGTACTTTTGGCTGAGGGGGCGGAGCCAAAAGTACACCCTGCGTATGTCACTGATCACATGACCTTAATCAATTATCTTTTTCTAGGCAACACAGAAGGGGGGGGGGACGTTTTTCTTGTTTCCACGCAACAGCTCTAAGGTGTATTAAAGACAGTTCAATGTTGAAAATGAGTGGTCTTCTCCTTTAAGGTACTTAGATTTAGATTAAGAGTGTAAATAAAAAACATAGATTAACAAATTAAGCCCTACTTTATACAAAGCATTGCAATGTGATGTTTTCAAAAGACCATAGTTAAGATTTAGATGAGTTAAATGACTTTGTAGATTTAGATTATTTAAAAAACATAGAATAACAAAGATATAGAATTTAGTTTTATTGTTTTGTTCCATTTTTGCAACGTAAACCTGCAAACCTGTGTTTTATTGTGCCGATTAACCTCATTTGGTGAGAGAGATCAATCCTCCCACATTCTAGAAACAATAAACATTCAATTGATACAGAGGGTTCAGCCATTAGAATGATGCTGTTTGACACCGCTTTATACCCATTAGGCCTCCCGAGTAGCCCTTTGAGTTTCAAACCATTGCCTCGGAAAACAATCCATATAGTAAACTGATATCAGCCCCAGCAGATCAGCTACTGCTTGTCCACCCAGCTTTGACCAGCTACATCCAACGGTTTCATCCACACCAATGACCACTGTCACACAGTCTGTGAGTGAGTCCTGATGTTGAACTGTGTTATAGGTCCATCTTGGCCCCACCAACCAGAGGTCCTTCCAAGTACCAGAGTATACATGTGGCAGGCTCCACCATTGTCCAGTCAAACAGAACCAGTATAGAGACATAGCAGGCTCCATCATTGTCCAGTTCATCAGAGTCCATGCTTTAGAAAAAGCCTCTTTATATGGCAACATTCCAACAGCAATACACATCTTCATGTTCATTAAAGACAAAACTAAGTGAAAAAGAGGACCCAGCACAGCGAAGGAACCCAAAGTCAACTCTCTGCACCAATTTTTTAAACCTGAAAATCTCTTGCTTGGTAAAACACCCTCTTCCTGTTAACATTTCATATTTAATCTGGCAGCCTTCACAACAACCTCTTTCTCTCGGAAGTATTTTTCAACTTTGACCATCCTCATGTTTTTTGTTTTCCACAAGAACACCCCATAGACATTTATTTTTATTTTTTCATATGCTTCTTCGTCACTCTCCCAAGCATCATTATTATTCTCTGAATTGAGATTTCCGTTTTCCTCTGTCACTTTTTTTGCTTTTGCCACATTTGAAACTTTTGCCTTTCGTTTTTGCCCCGCCACCTTTAACCTGTCCTCCTCACCCCTCATCCCGACATCTACATAACTATTGTCTTCTTGGGACCTCATAATGTCAGCCTCAGATTCAATATTACTGACAGTAGGACTATTTTCCACTTGGGTACTATTAATGTCAACCTCATTTTCAACATCAACCGCACCTCCATCACCTCCACCTTCACAGTTTTCCTGCTGGTCATTCTCATTTTCCCCTTCAGGTTCATCTGCCTGCCCAGTACCCTCCCCATCTTCCTTAACTTTCCTTGTCTCCTGTTCAACATTTTGCCCCAACATCCCTCTCTGGACAGGACCTGACCAAATGCCCTTCCTCCCCACAGCCAAAACACTTCATATTCTCTGTTGTAGCAAAGAGAGTATTCAAAATGGTCCACTTTAACTTTAAAAGCTAAACTCAGTTCCTGACTGTCCATTACCATGAAGAGAGAGAGAGGGAGGGAGGGAGAGAGAGAAGGAGGGAGGGAGGGAGAGAGGAGAGAGAGAGAGAGAGAGAGAGAGAGAGAGAGAGAGAGATGAGAGGAGAGAGAGAGAGAGAGAGAGAGAGAGAGAGAGAGAGAGAGAGAGAGAGGGGGAGGGAGAGAGAGAGGGAGGGAGGGAGAGAGGGAGGGAGGGAGCAGGGCCGCTTCTCCCTACACGCACACTACGCAGGCCTGCGTAGGGCCCCGCCTTGCGTGGGGCCCCCGCCTACCCGGGTCTTTTTTTTACCCAATCTGCCCAGAACTGCAAAGAAAACGGACCCAATCCGCCCAGAACCGCGAAAAAAACGGGCCCAATCCGCCCAGAACCGCCAAAAAAAAACGCGGGGGAAACATGCACGCGCGCGCAGTCCCGTATCATGCTTAGGGCCCCCGTGGAGTCTAAAGCGGCACTGGGAGGGAGAGAGGGAGAGCCCCCTCTTTAAACAAAGAGTGAATTTGGATGTCAAAGGAAATGGCCAGTCTCCTGCTGGGTCTTTATCTGGCAGAGGAACAGTAAATCACTGGTTCCCAAATGTATATAGGCACATTTCACATCAGCTATTATAGGAAGCCGCTCAATTTGGAGGAGGCATTGTTTTCTTTACCCATGATTGTTGTCTGCTGTGTAACAATGTTCTGCCTTATATGCACTTTGTAACTGGCTGTTTTCCCATTATCTGACTGCACTGGCAGTGTTTATGTCCTTTGTACAAGGCACTCTTGTACTTCTGTTTATGTGGACATAAATGCATAACGCAACTTTGGAATGATCCACGGACCCGTTAAAATGGAAAGGACGGATGTAGATCCGTGGCAAAAAAGGTTCCGATTTTTTTTGGACTTTTTATCTTGTGAAATAATTGCAGATTTTTACTCTGGACCTATAAAAATGGGTCTGTGACCCAAAATGGGTCTCAACCCATTGTTTGGGAAACACTGCCCTAAGGAAGTTGAAGTGTTTTCTTTCTTCCTTTTTTTTTTTTTTTTTTTAAGTCTTGCCAGACACTTTTACAAACACATTGGATGGTGAAGACATTTCTTGTTAAGGAATTTGTCAGAAGTTTTTTGTAATAACCCGTATAAATGACAATTGTCACAATAAATATGAGTTTTAAGACATTTCCTCACATTTGATCTCAAATCAGAATATGGCAGTGGATTCCCCATACATGAATACCTTAAAAAGCTAAATTCTATCAAGTTTCTACCTTGTTTAGTCAGAAATATATGTTTCTATATTCAATACTACGCTCTAGGTCTCGCTATGGGAGAGCGCCCTCTAGCGCGAACACAGAAGCATTATCTTGATAAACTTCCGGGCAAAGCCATTTTCGCTGGATCCTGATTCTCTCCCCTGACCTGGAGGTCCCGCCCTCCGCCTATATAGTTAAGGGACCGCCATCCCTTCGTTCTCTTCTCGTCAGAGCAACATCTCTTCAGTTTCGCCGAAGATTTGTTAGCTTATCTACGTTTCACTAGGCCAGGATCAACTTCTGTGACCACGAGACGCTAACAAATCAAGGTGATTTCTGACCTTATTTTATTTTCACCGTGAAAATACGGTATTTGTTTTCGTAAATACTTGCTATTACAAGGCTAGCTTCGATCGCTAACTGTTAGCTTGCTAACTGCAGCTTAGCCTAGTAGCTCTTGTTAGCACGGAAAGCTAGCAAGTGAATAACATGCGGTAGCTGTTTAGGCTAGCTCACCACTGTTGCTCGGCTAACCCGCGGGTTAGCCCTGACTCCACGTGTAGCGGCCCACTAGCTTCAAAAGCTAGCTCGATGGGGAATTCGTGGTCGGCCAGGCCCTCACCGAATTATCCTAGTCAGGAGTGAGTAGACCCAGAGCCACAGTCTCACTCCCCACGCAGGCCTTAGTCGAAGCCCCAGAGGCTGACGCTAAGAGCATGGCGTCCGGGACCAGGCAAAAGACCAGGTCCTCCGCTGCCCTTCTACAGAGGCCCTGCGACTGCTGCGGCTTCTTAATGCCGCGCCTCGACGGGCACACCAAGTGTGTGACCTGCCTGGGGCCCACTCATGCGAAGCGGGAACTCTTGGAAGGGGCAGCCTTCTGCCAGATCTGCGGAGTAATGGAAACAACACTTCTCTGCAACCGACTCATCGAGTTCCCCGTCACGACCTCGCCGCCGTCCCTGGACCCGCCATTGGGGATCGATTCGTGGGAAGGCCCGAACGATCGGACAGGGACCGCGGGGAGGCCGCCCCGCACACTGTCCCCGGCCCTAAGCTGGGGCAGCGAGATGGAGGCGGTCGACCCACTCTACAACGTAAAAGAACGGGAGGAGGGACTACATCCCGCTGTTGGAGAGGACCATGGCGGCCCACCTCTTGCCTCCGGGCTCGGAGGGCCTAGCCAGGGAGCCAACTTCCTCGTCAAAACATGACAGAGATTTTGTCGGCCCTCAACCGGCGGACTTACGCGGTCCTGGGCACGGGAGCGCGCGCCCTGAACTCCTCCCTGCTCCTAGGAGCCTCGACGACGCACCTCTTCAAGGCGGCCAGGAATGTCCCCACAAGATTTTGACGGCTGAGTGATGAGGCCCTACATCTCAACGCGTCAGCCCTGTCCTCCATCGGTCGCGCCATGGCTTATATGGTGTCCATGGAGAGGGCGAGGTGGTTGGACCTCTCCTGCCTCTCTGAGGCGGAGCGAGTGGGTGTCATGAACCAGAATGGTCTGTTGGTGCTGCCGTCGACGCCCTGACTGCCACCCCGAGGCTGAGGCAGAGGCGTGATGGGGTCCCAAGGGGGGCCCTTGGGACCCCATCACGCCAGCACGGCACAACCAGCTGCCGCCGCATCTAGACGTGCCAGGACACCAGCATTTGGGTCTGGTGTGTCGGGAACCGATCCGGGATTGTGTCAGATCGGTTGGTGGGAAAGGCCTATCACGTGAAATGATGGTCCTGTTCTTTGGTGACGGTATTGTTCCCCACTGGGTTATGGGCCATCACATGGTCCGCTCAGGTGGTGATGCGTGCCATTTTTTATTTTTTTTTGCCTTCAGCACTTTACATTTTCTGAACTGACTCAAAGGGCTAAAAGGGTTTTTGGTAGGGTCACACTTAGGCCATTTTCAAAACTCTTAAAACTGTTTTTCTGTCATTCAGGACATATTAAGGTGACTCTCCACCAAGCAGACTACTTCAGACACAACAGACAACAACAGACTGGTAGTCTCTTGGCAAAAGTTGGCATTTAGTTCAGCAAAAGCAGTCGGCCGATGCACACATTGTTGTGCTAATGCCTTAACTCACTGAGTGCCATTGACGCGTTTCACGTGTTTTACCGCAATGGCGCTGGGTGCCAATGACGTGTTTGACGTGTTTTTGAAAAAATATATAAAAGATACAAATAAAAAGAGTGGGGCCCATAGCTTCAGGAAAGATGTCTCATTGATGACTCATTGGGCCTCGTTCACTAAGCTGTTTGTAAATAGTGTGTAAATAAAGTGACTAAAGGGGAGTTTATTTTCTCTAAGCACAATCGGACGTGCGATTCACAAAAGGGAGTGTACAGCCTTGATATGTGCGAATCACAGGAGTATCTCATTTTTGTCTGAAAGTCACGAGCGCGCTCCCGCGTAGATCATCCACACCCCATTTAACACCATAAAAGGCAACCGGAAACATCTAAAGTCAGACGAAAAATGTCATCACGCTTCAAAATGGACAGATCTACAAGCTTACAACGTACCGGTACACACTCACTTGACAACTTGTAGCTCAGCGCAAGCTACTGAACGTTAATAAAGTAATGCTGTAATGAGAATAAGAGTTTACAAAGTTTAAGCCCACGACCAAATAGGCTAATGCAACTTGGAAAGGATTTTATATAAGCCTTTTCTACTGAACATTGCTCACCTTTACCGAGATAAAAAGATGATGCTTGAATCCAGGGCATACTGGAACGCTGCTATCCGAGATTATGGACCAGAGCTTTATTGATTACTGAGGGGAAATTCGTCTTTTGGATTAACATCACTGTCCTATGTCGGAATGGGGAATGGATCTGCCGGGCCGGGCGGGGAGGGTGATATCGGTCATTGCACATACTCCTACGGGCTGGGGCGGCACCTGTCAGCGGGGAGTGTTGGACGGGAGGAGTAGGACGAAGGCTCTACGTCCTCCTGGTGGGGGCTCCTCACTGGCAAGTGAGTCAGTAGGATAGGACAGCAGTGACAACACAGAAATGTGTGTGGGGAGGAATGAATTGGCATAACGACTAAATTGGGGTGAAAGGGGGGTAAAAAATTATTGGCTACTCTAAATAAATAAAGAAAAAAAGTGGCAGAGTCGGCTGACACTGTCCGCCATTTGATTTGATGTTTGGCACTATTGTAATTGATTTTGCATAAAGAAAGGCATTCTCATGACTATGATACGCAAGTTTTTGTCCCATGTAAGTCTGCCTCCGAGCAGACGTGAGAAAGAGCGGACATCCGTCACAATCCACGGTCAAATTGTTTTTGAGGAATCAACGTTGACTCTTAACGTTGAAAAGTGCCTAAAGGCCGATAAGTACAAAATATGGGCGTAAACGAGCTAAGTGAATGAGGCCCATTGCCTTTATATCTTTGGTTAAAAATTATTTTAACCACTTTAACCATATTTTATACTTATTATTTTATACAAGCTCATATAGCGTGTCACTGTGTGTGCTGCAGTGTGAACTTGTAGATCTGCTATTTTTGACCCCCTGGGGGTCCCCGGACTCCACTTTGAGAACCACTGATTTGCAGTACTAATGCACATCATGTGACCTTATGGTGACCTGGCTTCACTCACATGATCCAACAAACATCTGATAAATCCTTCTTTATGTCCAAACAAACACCCTGAGGTACCCCTGTACCAACGCACACCCACCCACCCACACACACACACACACACACACACACACACACACACACACACACACACACACACACACACACACACACACACACACACACACACACACACACACACACACAAATTACAACACAGCAGAGCTTAGCTTCTGTTCAGGTTAAGGTCAAAGGTGAAAGAGATTAGCTGAGGTTGTGTTAATGAGACTGAACTCATGTGTTTTGGTGCAAAGCAGAAACATTGTGAAATCCTCAGTGCTCATTTAACTCTGACCCTAACCCTTAAAGGAGAATTTCGCCCCAGGCTTTTTCTTACCTTTATTTGAGGTTGTTAACTCCCCATAAGAGTGGCCCAGGAGCCCAAATTCATAACGAGCGATGTTGTCCATTATGGCGGACCCCCACCGCAGTTCCGAAACGGGAGTATACTGAAATCACGTTTGAAATCATGTCTCAGGAGACTTCCTGAAGACTGTCTACCCCAATAGCCAATAGCACCCGGAAGTCTTGCGAGATTTCAAACGTGATTTCAGCAAAAGCTACTTTGACAACACTACTGTGGCTCTTGTGTGACACTAATACTGCAGTGACTTCCCTGAGGTCCTACAAAACACATATATACAAAAAAAAGAGCATTTTCGAGCGATATAAATAAGTGGATTACACAACGGCCCGTATACTCCTGTTTCGGAACTGCGGTGGGGGTCCGCCAAAATGGACAACTACTCCTTTAATTATATTATTATTATTATTATTATTATTATTATTATTGCATCATTTATCAAGGAAATCCTCAGTGTTCATTTAACTCTGACCCTAACCCTTAATAATTATCATTATCATTATTATTATTATTATTATTATTATTATTACCCTTATTATTATTACCCTTATTATTATTATTATTATTATTATTGAATAATTTAACAAATACATCCTCATTGTTCATTTAACTCTGACCCTGACCCTTAATTATTACTTAATAATTAAACAGTTGAGTTCATTTAAGTCTGACAGTGAGCAAATGTTTTAATTATCACTTAATCATTAAACAGTTGAGTTCATTTAACTCTGACAGTGTGCAGATGTAACCAAATGGAAGTTAGTTATAGTTACAGTTACAAAGTGTACAGTGTACACTTTTTAATTATTGCTTGATAATTAAACAGTTGAGTTCATTTAACTCTGACAGTGTACACATCTTTTAATTATAACTTAATAATTAAACAGTTGAGTTCAGTATATGGGCCACATGGTTCGGCAAGGCTTACTTAACTCATTGACTGCCACTGACAAGTACTCTCGTCAATTGGCCTGAGGTCCACAGTTGACGAGTGTGTCGTGTTTTCAATGGTTTACGCTAGAGGGCGCCGTTTGCCAACCTATGAGTGATCCTATGACTTCTGGAGAACAGTAGACCCGGAAATAATGTGATCACAACAAACCCATAAGATTTGTCTGATCTAATGTTAGAGGATGCTTTTTTTTGCGAAAACAAGCCACATTCAACTGCCCACAACTATGGATTGGATTATTATGGCGGCCAATTTTTTACTCCAATTCTACGAGACTCGGCTACGTCTTTTAAAGCAATCGGTGGGTGGATCTTTGTGAAGACAACACTCGCAATCGCTGGCAATGGCAGCTATAGACGATATTTTAACTCTGGAAGTCAATGAGTTAAAGCAAAGAGATGTCAGAGGATTGAGGTGAAATTTTATGCTGGCTACCCTATGTAAATTTGACATTTTGGATATTTTTGAAAAAATTATAATAAAAAAGCATTAATCAGATTAGTATGATTCATTGATATTAATATAATATCTGAATATTCCATTACTGTTCATCACTTTAATAAAAAAAGATGATTGTTGTTTGATCGTTGGAAACACTCAGGCTTGTAAAGGTTGTGTACCCATTTACAAATTTGTAGTTATAGCAGAGACAGTATTTGAAATTGAATTATTCTATTTTCAAATGCTTTATAGAGAACCAAAGTCTGACATGAACTAAGCAGCTTAAAGGACAACATTCAGGTTAAACCCTACTCTTCAATTATATGTAGTAAACATCGTTGGTATTTAATTTCTTCTTTATTTTCTCCATATGACGCCGGAAATTCCGCTCAGGAAGGGTTTAAAATGTCCACGCACGAGTTACATGCATGGAGCTTATCAAAATGCTTATCAGACGCTATCAGAGCAGTGACGTCACATGGGGCAAATTTGAGTTTGACTAGCGAGGTAAGCCATTTCCTTGATTTAAAATGGACGCTACACAAGGATATGAAGCAATTAACTTGGACAGGCATTACCAACAACCACGGCCATTATGAATCTCAGCCAGTCAAACAAGGATTTATTTGTCTAAAACTGCCAGGACTGCTGGTCGCCAGAAGATGGGACCGTGGGGCACGACATCTTGTAGCTCTGTCCAAACCATGGTAGGTAGGTAGGTAGCTAAGCTATCGATCATAAATCACTTTTGTAACTCCATACTGCCAGTAACTAGATAACTTTACAACTCCCTGTAGCCTACATCACATATATGTGCTATATAAATCACCTGTTGTTGTGGGCTTCCTTTGTAGACCTGTAAAGTTCATGTAAACATTATGTTGTAGTATCAATAACAATACCTTTATATAGAGTAACTATATCACTATATCATATAGTCACTCGTTCATCCCCTGGGTCACGGAAGTAATTTATCTATGGAGAATAACATTGGGTCATCTTAGACATTAGCAATTTCTCACCGTAAGGTGCTGCTTCATATCTATATGAGTCAAGCCGCCGGGATCATTTGTTTATTTTTGGAACACGGTTCTTATTTGACGTAATATCAAACAAGTCTATGGGAATTCTGAAAAAAAACGTGACACAGGTAGGATGCGTAAATTACGTCAGACTTCGGTGCTCTATAGAAAAGTAACTTAAACATGAAATGAAGGTGCACAAGAAATGCTGTGAATGTTTGCTGCTTAATTCATGTTTGCTAGTTAATTAATGTATTTAAAAGCATTGTTAAAAAGTTAAAATATTTAAAGTGTAAAACGTTATTCAGTACAAATTGTAACAAATGAATTCCATGTGTATTTCATGTCATTGCAGTTCTACAAAGAAAAAAGATACATTAAAAGAAGGAAAGGAAAAGAGAATCAAAATCCAAGACAATGACTTTGCTTTCAAATGGAAATCAGCCTCCTCCTGGTCTGATGCTAACTGTCTGCCTAGCTCTGCAAGGGTGGCTATACGCATATGAGGGCAGAACAGTAGAAAGACGTATATTCGACCACACTTTTCATCTAGAAATGAGAGCTGCACATAGCTTTGTTGTAAGCTCAAAGTGAATAAGAAGAAAAACTACTGGGGTAAGTATAATATGAAAGACACCCATAGGGGCGCTTTTTATCAGAGCTCAAAGAGCTGAAAACTGCCGCTAGGGGGTACTATCCCCCTGGATCACAGCCCTGGTATGTAGGTATATATGGGTTACCTGAGGCCGGAGCAGGTACTGAGAGCCACTCTGGACTGTGGGAATCCTCTGACAGATCCATGGTAGTAGCAGAGAGTCTGGAATGAAATACAACCAATATTTCCATGTGTTAGTTTGGCCCCATGCCAACACCAATAGTTTTTAGACAAACATTCACATTACACTGTTTTATGGTTAATATAATTTGCTCTCTGTACTTCTATTAATGTGAGCTATGTTTGATTGATTGATTATTGATTGAGTACTTTATTAGTCAGTAATGAAAACAGCACGTGGTACAGTCAGACATTAACCCCTTGACTGCCAGAAAAAAACATAATTTGCCACGCCACTGCCAGCGATTTTCCTTTTTTTACAGAGTCTTGTAAAGGAAAAAAAAGCGAGCCGCCCAATCATCCGTTCCATAGTTGTGGCCAGTTGAATGTATGTTCTTTTCACCAAAAAGCAACACAAACAGAGAAAAAGCCACTCCTCCAACTCGAATAACACGGAAGGGAACAGGCTGTTTTTACCATGATCGTCCATTCTGTTATTATCGGCAGTTGAATATGGCTAGTTTTCATAAAAATAAATAAAAAATCGAGCTAGATGAGTTTTTTCTACATCTCATAACATGGGAGTGGATGGAGTGACTTTTTGGGGGATGACATCATTCTCTCGCAGTCAAGGGATCATTCATAGGTTGGGGAAGGGCGCCCTCTTACGTAATCACTGAAAACATGTTTTTTTTTGTTTAAAGGACGCTGATAGACAAGTGTTGGATTTGAAAGGACACATAAAAAAAAGAAAAACTGTTACAGGATTCAAATTCAAATGTAGCAGAACTACAAGCTCAAAACAAGCTTAAGATCTACTACTTTTGATACTTGTGTGCAACACTGTAGTATGATCAAGTAAGGCATTCGTTTATGAAAAAACACAACAAGTTAAAATGTGGAGATAAGAGGTTTCTGTCCGACAGCAACGATATAAAGGTTGCAGCACCCATGGGAGAAGTGTGTTTGTGGACTCACCAAGGTGTCCGCCTCCATGGAGACCCCTGTGCCGTTGGGCAAGTAGTAGAAGACGTTGGGGGGCTTGGGGAGCAGACCACTGCAAAGCAAACATCACACAACATTTGTAAAGACCTCACTCTCTCACTCACACACACACGCACGCACGCACGCATGCACCCACACACGCACACACACACACAAACGGCACTCTAAGACACTCTAAGACAGACCAACATCATGAGATGAATAGCACTTTTGAACAGTATTGTACCTATAATGCACTTTGAATGCATTAGCACTTCTTCTTTTTGCCAATGTTGTTTTTCTTTATTTTACTGCTGCTTTCTCTCTCCTTTTTAAATGTTTTTAATGTCCTTGACACTTTTTTGTATGCGTCTGTTGTTGTTGTCTGTAAACAAGCACCATGAGTTGCAGAGAACAGTGTTTTGCTCCCATGTATGCAGAGGGTGTGTTATGGAAGTGACAATACAACTGATTCTGTGGTGAGCTGCCATACATTATTACACCAGCAGGGGGAAGACATGCTTCAATCTACACTGGATGTGAGACATGCTCAGTGCCCATGCTCTCTACAGCAGACACCATGATGTATAAGCAGATTAAACATTTTCATAGATTTCATAGATAGCTTCATAGACTTGTTTGACCGCACTATCATCAGTGTTTGTTTGTGTGTTTACACATTATCTTTTCTATGAACTCTTTCACTGACAGACTTATTTCTGGCTGCGTGCACCCACTGCCAGCGATTTTCTTACCTTTTGAAGTTGTCACAGAATATTTATCTCCAGTATGATCGATCCCCTGATGGTTGCTAATCACGGAGGGTTTCACTGTGCTTCCGTGAAAAAAAATGTCATGGCGACCTCCCATTCGCCTGTTATACCCAGTTGAAAATAGCATGTCTCGCCAAAAATACAAATACAAAACACAGGAGCCGAGATACAGGTTCTTTAAGTAATAAGTTAACCAGGAAGTGAATGGAGCAGTACATTTTCGGATCACGTTATCTCCTGGTTCATAAGTCGTCCTTGGCAGTGAGGGCGTTATGACGATGTCTCAACACGACGCATTTGTGACATGCTGTGAGCTCTGGTACATAGCGTTAGAAGGAGTTCTCCAACTCTTTCTAACGCTATGGACCCCAAAGATGGATCGGCTATTTTCAAATAGCCGATCCATACAGGTTTAAAGTGCTCATGGGGCTATAGCTATAGCTAGTTGTAGTAGTTAAAAAAAAAGGACACATGAAATGGAATAGGCAGCAGAAGTGAGTTTTTTTGCGTGTTTATTTTAGGGGAACATAAGGGATTTTTATTTTAGGGAAAAAATCGTTCATTTTCCTTATTATTATACTTGATGAATGTCCTGGGCCAGTGGTTACAATGGTGGGGCCAGTGATCTTGAAAAGCCACTGGCAAATTTCCCTTAATGTCTATTGTCTACCCATGTCCGTCCGTCCGTCCGTCCGTGCGTGCGTGCGTGCGAACAGCTAATCTCTGGCACCGTTGGGATGAAAATGTGCAACACACTCCCAATATTATTACAATAATTATAATGGTTATAAAAACAAAAATCACTATTATTATGATGATGATGCTGCTGCTTACTGGTTTTTGTCCAGGTCCAGGGAGTAGAAGGTTCCTCCAAACTGTACAACACATTCTAGTCTGTCTGGGTGTCCGTTCTGTTGGAGAGGACAGAGTTAACATTACATATACATATATATATATATATATATATATATATATATATATATATATCAATGACACACTGAGACAGTAGAGGAGACATTTGCATATTGTATTGTCATTGGTCAGTGTAATATTGCATTGTATTGTCATTGGTCAGTGTAATATTGTATTGTCATTGGTCAGTGTAATATTGTCATTGGCCAGTGTAATACTGTCATGTCATCGGTTCAGTGTACTGTTGTATTGTCAATGGTTCACTTCGGTCTGCCGCCTCGGGGCGACTGGTTTCCCCGTCACTCAGTGACTGGTCCTTCTGGCCGATCTACACGGTCACAGCTTTTTTCTGTTCTGGCCCCACAGTGGTGGAATGAACTCCCCACTGATGTCAGGACAGCAGAGTCACTGCCAATCTTTCACCGCAGGCTGAAAACCCATCTCTTCAGGAAACACTACCCTGACCCTTCCACTTAGCCTTGCCTACTTGTTGTCAATTATTTGTATGAGCTCTTGTTTTATTGGATCTTGTTTATTTTGATACACTTATTGGTTTTAGCTCTTGCTCATTTTCTATTTGTCTCATCTGTTTAAGAAAGTAGGTAGCTGAAATATTGCACTTTTACCTTAGCGCTAGGTATACTCTTAGTTGCTTGTTTTAGAAGAGAATGCACTTAAGACTTCCGGTGATTAGTAGTTTTCTTGCCTACCTATGTTGAATGCACTTATTGTAAGTCGCTTTGGATAGAAGCGTCTGCTAAATGACCGTAATGTAATGTAATGTAATGTAATGTTCAGTGCTGAGTCATGGTGACAGAACTAACACAGAGACAATGAAAGTCACTTCCTGTCTGACAACCCCTCCCCCCTTTCACTAAACTGCTGAGTCATCAGGTAGAAGATTCCAATTCTAAATGATATGAATGATTAATTAAATGACATGAATTATTAATTAAATGCATTAGATTAATTAATGACATGGTTCAAGCATCAACATACAGACGTCATGTACAGGCTTTCAGTGATGGACAGTAACACAGTACATTTGCTTGAGTACTGCACTTAAGTGCATTTCTTTGAGTATCTGAACTGTACTTGATGACTTTCACTCCACTACATTTCAAAAGACAGATATTGTACTTTTGACTCCACCACATATCTACGGAGGGAAAAAAGTACATTATGAATTAACCACTTAAGCCCTATTTCAAATATAGTGAAAATAGCAGATGTACACTGGTGATGACCTACACCCAGTACAACACACTGATGACCTACAAGGCAGGCAAGGTCATGGTACCTCCAGGATGATCCAACCCCACACCCTTCCTGCTCAGTTAAAAGGTAAAGGGTGCATTTATAAAATGCCTTTATCCAAAGCACTTAGATCAGCAAACTGTCTGTCCCTCCCTTCCCTACATTTTAGGCCAGGGGTGTGTTATGGCCTAAATGCTCTGGTAAAATAAATACTAACCCTAACCCTAAAATACACTGGCCAACGCTCCACGTGTCCTAGACTCTTTTCCCTCCTGGCTGAAAGCTTTGGAATGACCCTCCCCCTAGCACTCACCTCTTCAGACTCCACCTCACCCCCTAGCACTCACCTCTTCAGACTCCACCTCACCCCCTAGCACTCACCTCTTCAGACTCCACCTCACCCCCTTGCACTCACCTCTTCAGACTCCACCTCACCCCCTAGCAGAGTCCTGCAACGGGCGGGGTACCCGCGGATACCCGACGGGTACCCGCGTTTGACGGGTGAAAACGGGTGAAAAATATACTTTTATAAGTTCACGGGTACGGGGACGGTACTGAACTAAACGCGGGTGGGTAACGTTGTATTGTGAAAATCAGAGAGCACCGTTTCCGCCCAAACAACGTCACTTGTGTAACTTAATACAGCACAACCATCTACTTATATAAAGGAGAAAGCTACTTCCGCGGCTGACGCCATACCCACAGCATTGATTTCGACTAAACACAACAACGACATAAGACATCTCACCACAACACCAGCCACAACGTGCGCGCTGAATTTACGGGTGGCGTAGGGTACTTCTCAGTTTGATTGATTGATTGATTGACATTTTTATTAGGCAAAAGAATGTAAAACAACACAGTTACATTTATAATACTTTTGTCTAAAAGGTCCGGCCAAAAAAGTCCTTGCGGACTTGTTTCCGTTGGGGTCCTTGAGTTAATTTCATAGACATATATAGAATGTGCTCACTACACATTTACCTCCACGGAACATAATTAATTCTACTCACGGACGGGGAAACACTTTCGCACCGTTTACCGTGCGCACCACCGAACGCCGACGGCCACAGCCGAAGCAACACGACGCGGTGGCCATTGAAATCTCTGCATCGCCACGACAACAACAACATAAGCGCCCCGCTATTGCTTACCTTTTTGTTCGAACCACGCTGTTGCTTTCACTTTAGTCATGTCTCTATCACACCACACTCAAGGTAATATGTCCGTCATTCACGTGCCATGTACATCCCAAAGACAACCAACACCACGCAGCTGCTTTTGTAATCTCCCCACAACAAGAGACGACTCTGCAACTGGGTTGCCACGTCGGCAAAAGACAAGCAGCAGGTCAGTGTTGCCAGATGTGTGCCAGAAACAAGCAACCACCTTCATGAAAAAAAAAAAAAACAGCCGAAGGGGTCCGCCATGTTTCACGGGGGTCCGCGGGGGTCCCAACACACCTAGGGGGTCCGGGTTTTTTTTTTTACTTTCTTTTGGAAAATGTTATCCCACGATTTTGGTACCCCAAAATAAGCGCGCCCTCACTAGAGCCCTGTGCGCGGCTAGCGGGCCGGGCGCCCGTAGGGCGGACGGACCTCTAGTAGACATATAAAGGTAGACGCCTCCTTCGGCTCTGAGGCGTTCGTATCTCGGCCGTGCTTCCGCTTCAGCAGGGCAAGCTGGAAACTTCCACGTGCGTCACAGAAGGGGACGTTCGGTAGGCCAATCAGAGGCAGGTGGGGGCGGGTCTTTTCTTAAGAGGCAGCCGTGCAGCAACTAGTCAGTTAGACGCGCTGTGATTGGCCAGTAGTCAACGCGCTGTGATTGGCCAGTAGTCAAGTAGCCCTGCGGAAGAGCCTTATATTGCGATACCGGTCGCTCCAATGAACTGCAGAGGCCAATGAGGTAGCAGAGAGAAAGCGAGAGAGAGAGAACTGCTGCGCAGCGCTCTGTCTATGTTGCCATGTCTGCTTATTATAAGCGACTTTGGGCTTGTTTTTCACGTCTTTCTATTATTACTATTATTATTATAATTATATATATAATAATGGTAATACTTTTCTACTCCACTACACCTCAGAGGCAAATCTTGTACTTTTACTCCACTACAATTATTTGAAAACTTTAGTTACTATTTACTCTTTTTCGAATTCAGTCATTGTACCCAGTAAAAGGGATACACTTGTTGAATGCCCTACCAACTGAAATACAAAAACAAACTGATCTCAAAATATTTAATGAAAAGGTTAAATACTGGTTGAAATCAAACCAAAGCTGCGAACACTAATGTTAGGCACGTTTTAATATTGATTGATTAATGTACTTGATTTAGTAAGACAAAAAAACAGAAAAACAGTACATGGAAGTAAAAATGAGATCCCCACATACACAAATCACAAATCATGATGATATATAGGAGACAGACAGAATTACACACTACTGCTTCATGCCTCACTGTTTTCTCAGGGCACAACGCGTGCAGTAACATTTTCATAGACCTGACTGCTTATTTCTCTCTCAAATTTTGGCAACCCATTTTCCACTCTCACTTTCATTGCAAAGCGGCGGAAAAAGATCAGATCTACAAGCATACAGCTTGTCACGCAGCAACTGTTTTGTGCTTGTAGATCAGATATTTAGCGCAGGAGTAGAGCAGGAATGAGCACATTTGTGGAACATATCGATGTGTTCACTTGTTGCGCTGACAGGGAGGAGGAGAGGAGACGCTTTTGTCAGCGTGGACAGCTGATAGAAGGAGACGCTTTACGCTCAGGGAATGATGTGAATATTATTATGAATAATAATAATATTGGTTTGTCAAGAGATATCCATGTGTTTTGGACAATGGAGACAGTCACGTAATTAGACAGTGGCTAATCCATGTTTCCCTCAAGAGTTTAATGTAATGCTACAGATCGCGCTGTTTTATACAATGTGAAAAGATGGTTGCTTGAAAACCAAAGCTGCAACCATTTGTGATCATATTTTAGGTTTTTTAGGCTATGTGATGTAATGTAATTGTATTTCACCGTTTGTCTGTTTTCTGATGTTATTGTTTTTCTGTCTTTATGTTTTGTGTGAGGACTGCGGATGAAAATTAGCATCTTTGCTAAATCCGGTGTATTTACGTTCATGTGACGTTCATTAATATGCTCTGTCCTGTCTAAATAAACAAATAAAGTAAATAAAGTAAAGTATACGCTTTTTTTAATAAAAATTTTACATACAGAATCTGCAGTTACCATTACAAGTTAGCCTATTTTATAATGTTTCTGCCTGCCTACAACAACATATGTGAGCTCACTGACTGAGCAGAGTGCAATTGAAATGTTAATAGCTATTTAAAAGAAAATGGAACCCCCACTGTGTGGGGGAGAAGGTGTCAGCTCGTCTGGAGCACAGAGGGGAGACAGTGACCAATAGAATAGCTGGAAAAACGGTCTTTTTGATCCCCAAATCAGGCAGTGTATGGGATGGTGAAACCCCAGTCATGTAAGTGTTAACTCACAAAACACATTGAACATTCTGTTAAACCTTCAAATTAAAACCATCTGACAATGTAAACAACGACACATACTTACTGCGTATGTGCGCATTCGAGAGTGTGGCTAAAGCTCGCTCCTCCGTCTTCACTTGATTTCTGAACGAACCTGACCACTGAATGTAGCGCTGTTGTTGAAGGCTGCTATCTTTTTCAACACACTTCAACAGACTTTTAAATTGAGTGACTGTCTGTAGGCTATTTACATTTTACTCTGCATGTAATCACAGCTAAACGGGCGGACAACGGGTCTATTATTTGACGGGCGGGGCGGTTCTGGTTCGTATTTTGAAATAATCACGGGTGACGGGTCGGTCTACGGATCTGATTATTGACGGGCGAGGCGGGCGCGGGTTCTCAAAATTGGACCTGTGCAGGACTCTGCCCCCTAGCACTCACCTCTTCAGACTCCACCTAACCCCCTAGCACATGAAGGTACAAAATGAAGGTAAATGACTTCAAGGTCAAAGTCGATGACATAATCATCACTAGCAAAGAAGAGATTACCTATTTGGGATGTATTCTTGACAAATACCTGACAGGTGAAAGAATGGCAACAAAGGTGGTCAAAGGAGTAAACCAGAGAACCAGATTTATGGGCAGAGTTTCCTCTTTTGTCAACCCTCAGGCCCTCAGGACCTTCTCAGGGGCCCTGATTCAGCCCCTTTTTGACTATGCTAGCTCCTCTTGGTACTCCCAAAACAAACTGATCCGACTACTTCTCGGACTGGGGCCCATGACCCACCTCTCTCCTACTCACTTTGCCAGCCTAGGCTGGCTCAGGGTGGAAGACAGGGTTAAACAACTAAAAATGGGTCTGGTCTTCAAAATTGTAAATGCAGATTTGCCCGAAATGCCCCCTATACCCGCATATCTGTATAAATACCTCGAAAAAGTTAGTGACACCCACAGCCACGAAACTAGAGGGAGCGTAAACAACAATCTGGTACCACCCACCCCATCCCTCAAAAAATGCAGTTCGCTGGGCTCATTCAAAACAGCCCTAAAAACCCATCTTTCTGGAGGCCGAAAGAGGAGCTAGTACCAGTTTCCCTGTAGACAGACGACCCCCCCCCCCCCTCCTCTTTTTTGTACATATTTTGTATTTCCTCATGCTTTTTTTGTATATAATTCTTATTTTTCCATGCTCCCCCCCCCTTTTTTTGTACATATATTTTTTAAATGCTTTTTTTTGTACATAGTGGTATTTTTTCTGTATTATCTGTATTTTCATGTTGATTTTTTAACTGTTTGGTTGCTACTATATATGTCTATGAAATTAACTCAAGGACCCCAACGGAAACAAGTCCGCAAGGACTTTTTTGGCCGGACCTTTTAGACAAAAGCATTATAAATGTAACTGTGTTGTTTTACATTCTTTTGCCTAATAAAAATTTCAATCAATCAATCAATCAATTCAATCAATCAATCAAAGCACTCACCTCTTCAGACTCCACCTCACCCCCTAGCACTCACCTCTTCAGACTAGACCTCACCCCCTAGCACTCACCTCTTCAGACTCCACCTCACCCCCTAGCACTCACCTCTTCAGACTTCACCTCACCCCCTAGCACTCACCTCTTCAGACTCCACCTCACCCCCTAGCATTCACCTCTTCAGACTCACCTCACCCCCTCGCATTCACCCCTAGCACTCTTCCCCCATATTGTGTCTGCTCCTTCCTAACCAGTTTTCAAATCTTCACTTAAAACGAATTTCTTCTCCCTGGCTGATTGTAAAACCCTGGCCCCTAATTGTTTAATTGTGTAATGGTGTCTTTATAAATGATCTTATTTTGCTGTATAATTGTGTTATTTGTTTTGCCTATTTAATCTGTCTTCCTGTTGTATGTATGCTTGTCTGTAATCTGACAGCACTGCAGATGTGCTTTATAAATAAAGTTTGAGAGCACTCCTCATGTCTATTTCAATACATGCTAGTCATTCTATGCAGATATACAGAATGTTGGTCATTCTATGCAGATATACAGAATGTTGGTCATTCTATACAGATATACAGAATGTTGGTCACTTAGTCATTCATTCATTTGAGTCAGGCAGAAACGTTGTATCCTCATAATTCAACTGCTTTATGTTTTTCATAAAATAATACCCTACCTTGTCAAACAGAAAAAAAAAGAAAATAGTCAATGTACAAGCTCACATGTTTCGTTCTGACGTGTTGCTTATTTTTTTAAAGTGGAAAGGTAGTAGTCTACTTGCCAGCCCATAGGGCCCCATTGTGAACCCGGACATGTTGAGTACACCAAAGTTTTATGTTAGAAATGTTGAGTATGGGTCCCCAGCATGTAGAAACTGCCGGATGCGATATGTTGAGCAATTTTCAGAATTAGCGTAATTAGATCACCTATATGGATAATATTTCAGCAATTGTCCCGGGCCTTAGGGATATTTTCGCGCTAATCAGTCTTAAATGCACCAAATTTGGCCCAGATGTAGCCCAGGGCATGCTCTAATGATTTAGCTAGGGCGCCCGAGCGGGCAACCTTTGGGGTCGCCATAGCGGCCAAATCCAAAATGGCCGCCATGTAAAATGGTTTTGTCTGTAACTTTTGAACCAGATGAGCTACAAATACAAACTTGGTGCCTATTTCATGTTTTTTGACCATTGCAAACACATTGGAATGCTTATCATTACGATTGGGTGTGTCTGGAACCCTAATTTGCATATTTCCAAGATGGCGGCTATGTGAAAACGTGAACTTTTGACAGTTTTGGCAAACTTAGTGTCTATTTTATGTTTTTTAAGCATTAGAAACATATGAAATGCTCCGATTTTCTGATTGCATCCATCTAGAGCACTCTAATTTACTTATTAACAATATCAACACTATCCCCAAAAAGGTATTCAACATTTTCACCCAGAACACTTTTAGGAACAACCTTAATAAGCAACCTTTGTATGTTACACATATAATGTATTTGAAAGATAGAACAATGGAGTGCAGCACATTCCTATTGATATAGATAGGAGTATTTGAAACAATCTTACAATTAATGCACAAAAACTCTGTACGTTTCCAGAACCGCTGATCCAAACGATATGCCTCTCTCTGAAGACGGGGAGGGTGCCGCAACTGTGGCAATCTTCCTGCATTGTCCCGGTGCCTAAGAAAAGTCGCACCTTGTGACTACAGGCCAGTGGCTCTGACATCAAAGAGCATGAAGACCTTTGAGCGTCTGGTACTGAATCAACTGAGACCGATGGTGAGTGAATACCTCAAACCTTCAGTTTGCATACCAGGCGGACAATTGATGATGATCATCTACATGCTAAACAGGGCATTCACACACCATGACACCCTGGGCAACACAGTCAGAATCATGTGTTTTTACTTACAACACTATCCAGCCACAACTGCTTGCTGAGAAGCTTGCGTTGATGATGTGGACCACGTCTTGGTGGCATGGATCACAGACTACCTCTCGGGCAGACCGCAGTATGCGAGACTGCAGGGTTGTCAGTCGGAGGTGCTGGTGAACAACACGGCTGTCCCCAGGGCACAGTGCTGTCACCTTTCCTGTTCACCCTATACACAAATGTCACACTTTGTCCCAGTGTGGGTAGGATATGGCACAATTAATGGAAACGAACACAGTCCGTAGGTGCAAAACAAGCGTTTTATTTGCCCTTTTTAGAAAGTCCCAGGGAAAAAACAATACATCACAAACTCTATATACACACTGGACAGATTGGCCCTGGGTCTACTCCTCAACAGTCCTTCACTGACTGCCAAGCAGTGGCAGGTCCCCCTACTTATATAGGCTAGGCCCCGCCCATTGGACCGTACCAAACCTGAATTGAATCCTCAATTTAACCAGTTAATTGTAATGTCCAGAGACATTACAATTCATATCCACACTTTAAAGTGTCACATATTACTCAAAGAATTACCCACATCATCATAATTAATATTAGAGTACCCATCTTCCCACTTTACCAATTTTAAACCAACCCACAGTTGGTATGGTTCAGCATGGGTGGAATGAGCATGCTTGATTGCATGCTCCCTACACTGGAGTCAATGCAATCAAACAATCAACCATCAAACAATACATCAATACAATCAAACAAATATCATTCCCTGCAACTTAAACAATACAGAATAATTCAATAACACAGGAATTTACTAAAGTCTGTTATATGTATCATCAGTGGCAGGGTGAACTGCCACATTACTTCCCCCCTCTCCTGGCGCAGCCGTGGTGGTAAACACCTCCTTGTAGGGGACATAACAGTAACCAGACATTTTTTTTTTTTAGAGGGCATTCTGAGGCCTTATGGCCAGGCTGGCTAAACCCCACATTCCCCTGAGTCCGACAGGTACCCTTCGGCCCTTCTTGCCCGTTGCCACCTTGGCCTCGGTTGGGCTGGCGTTGTTGTGACCTGGCCGCCGTGGGTGGCTGCTGCTGGTGGTGGTTCCTGCTGTAGTACTGGTGGTGCTGCTGGTGGCTGCTGCTGCGGTGCTGGTGATGCTGCTGGTGGCTGCTGCTGCGGTGCTGGTGATGAGGTATGAACAGTGGCTCCAGATAGGACACGTTGACGAGGTTGCGGTGTGGGGAGTGCTCTTAGGGAGGCTGCGCTCCCCATGCCAGGATTGAAGCTGGCCCCTGGTGTAGATGGCTGACTGGCAGCTTGGATGGCTGCCCGTATGCCTCGCATTTCCCCCACCAGTAGTTCTCCTCGGTCCCTCTGTGAACCCATAAACTGCCGCAGCAGATGCACCACCTCCTGCTGGGCCGGTACTGCTCGGCGACGGTGAGATGACGGGCCTTCATCCTCATCATCCTCCCATTCGAGATCCTCTGCCTCAGGCTCTGGTTCCGGTTTTGCCGTTTTGCTCCTTCTTTGGATTTTCGTTCCCCCCATGGGGACTTTCTTTCGGGTGGCCATATCCCACCACTGCCACCAAATGTCACACTTTGTCCCAGTGTGGGTAGGATATGGCACAATTAATGGAAACGAACACAGTCCGTAGGTGCAAAACAAGCGTTTTATTTGCCCTTTTTAGAAAGTCCCAGGGAAAAAACAATACATCACAAACTCTATATACACACTGGACAGATTGGCCCTGGGTCTACTCCTCAACAGTCCTTCACTGACTGCCAAGCAGTGGCAGGTCTCCCTACTTATATAGGCTAGGCCCCGCCCATTGGACCGTACCAAACCTGAATTGAATCCTCAATTTAACCAGTTAATTGTAATGTCCAGAGACATTACAATTCATATCCACACTTTAAAGTGTCACATATTACTCAAAGAATTACCCACATCATCATAATTAATATTAGAGTACCCATCTTCCCACTTTACCAATTTTAAACCAACCCACAGTTGGTATGGTTCAGCATGGGTGGAATGAGCATGCTTGATTGCATGCTCCCTACACTGGAGTCAATGCAATCAAACAATCAACCATCAAACAATACATCAATACAATCAAACAAATATCATTCCCTGCAACTTAAACAATACAGAATAATTCAATAACACAGGAATTTACTAAAGTCTGTTATATGTATCATCAGTGGCAGGGTGAACTGCCACAACATCTGACTTCCGATCAACTCCAAGACATGGCCCCTACAGAAGTTCTCAGATGACACTGCGGTGGTCAGCTGCATCTCAGGTGACAACACTGTTGAGCACGATAGCATGGCGAAGGACTTTGTGGACTGGAGCGAGGCAAACCGCCTCCGGCCCAATGCTAGCAAGACCAAGGATGATGGTGGTGGACTATGGCACGACCAAGAGGGTACCTCCGGTCCCCAGCACCATAATTGCTGAGGT
This sequence comes from Gymnoscopelus braueri, assembly GCF_963280865.1. NCBI lineage: Eukaryota > Metazoa > Chordata > Actinopteri > Myctophiformes > Myctophidae > Gymnoscopelus > Gymnoscopelus braueri. The sequence continues at coordinate 59,149,351 of NC_137605.1, read as the reverse complement.
GGTGGAGATTGTAGCCAACTACAAGTTTCTAGGAGTGCACCTGAACAGGTTGTTGGACTGGTCTGACATACTCTAATGTAGGAGCAGGCTGTTCTTCCTGAGAAGACTCCGATGTTTTGGCGTGTGCAACAGGATGCTGTAAATGGCTGGTGAGGAAGGTGGGCTCCGTCGTGGGGACCTCACTGGAGGGGGTGGCTAAGGTGCGTACAGTGAGGAGGCTGGACGCCATCATGGCAAACACGTCCCTCTCCCTTCACAAGGATATAGTGGGGCATCCCGGGGTAGATTCACCTACCCCGGGTGGAACTGTTTGAGACTTGGCATGTCTTTTGTGCAGGTAGCTATGAGGATTTACAACGAGACACACGTTGGTCGCTCTGCCAGGTCAACTGTCTATAAAGAATACATCATGCACCTGGGACGTATCATCAGTGTTGTAGCCTGGGGTCATAGGGTGTTTCGGGTCTCGCAACATACACCCTCGCCCAGGTGACCCAGCCGGGGTTGATCAAGCCCCAACTTACGTCCCAGGACCCACGGTCAGTCCTATAGGGAAAGACAGGGCCACTCAGTCCGCTTCTCCGGAACTACTCTGCCGGAACTCGGGGAGGCTCTGGCACGTGGAGGGACTAGGCTCTGTGGGTGGCCTCCTGGCCGGGCTCCTCCTTCGTCTCACCAGGTCCAGGACCTGAGCACTGTACCAGATCCGCTGCACCAGATCCGCTGCAACACCCCGATCCAAACATTTCCTTCTGGCGTGATGGTTCCTTGGGCCGGTTTGCTTGAATGGCCCTCCTAAAGGCCTCACCGTGGGTTTGTTGGGCTTCTTCCTCACGGAAGACACAGGCTGGGGGCGCTAACCCATACTGCTCCCGGTCATATAAATTGGAATAAAAGATGTACCAAGGACTCTGACCTCCAATTACACTTAGATAGTTATTGTACTGATTGCACTGTGGACACTTTGTCACTTTTCTTTGCATTGCAGTGATTGTACTGGTTCCACGGTTTGACAGGACACTGTAACCTGGTGTTATTGTTATTTTTCTGCATAGTGCAGGATAGTTTGTACAGGTGTATACTTTTGTTCTTTAGTGATGGTGCATCTTATTGTTATGTCTTACCTTTGTATTGCTGTTTACATTCCTTACTCTGTATCTGTAACTTTGTAACTCTGACTGCTGTGCTGCCTCTGGGTGACTGAAATTCCCCTGTGCGATCAATAAAGGTATCTATCTATCCATTGTGCTTATATGTTGTCATCTGGACCCCTCATTGTTGGTGAGGCATCCTCACATCCACATAATCAGGTGCTACTGTGAGATCCAGTGTTGCCTCCCAAGCTGCCCATGCACTCTTTTCCCATGGCCAAGGAAGGCTGATGTAGTATCACATCCTGCTAGGGCATGAAAGAGAGGAAAAGCCGGAGTTTGTTACACCTCATCATGTGGATGTGAGGAACATTGAGGTTCTACACAACAAACCTTGTTGTGTGGTGTGTGGTGCGTGGTGCGTGGAGCCCCCCCCCCCCCCCCTCCACGCACCGCATTTCCATTTGTATTTGTATTGTTTAATATACTCTAGCCAACTGGCTTATTATCTGTATCAATAGGGATGTGCTCCACTACATTTTTCTATTGTTTCAATAAAATTGTATGTGTAACATACATAGGTTGCTTTTTCTAGGTTGTTGATAGTGGTCATATTGGTAATAAGCTAATTAGAGTGCTCTAGATAGATTTAATCATTAATCGGAGCATTCCAATGTGTTTCTAATGCTTAAAAAAAAACATAAAATCGGCACATCGTTTGCCATAAGTGTCAAAGGTTATAAAGTTATAACTCGTTTTCACATAGCCACCATGTTGGAAATATGCATATTAGGGTTTCAGACACACCCAATCGTAATGATATGCATTCCAATGTGTTTGCAATGGTCAAAAAACATGAAATAGACACCAAGTTTGTATTTGTAGTTCATCTGATTCGTATCGAAATCGAACCGAAAATGACGTTCGATACAGTGTATCGAAATCAAAAGCCGTATCGCGATTCAAGGGTTAATTTAAAAAAAAATACTCCCGTGCATGCGCACAGCCGATTGCACGTCCGGGTGAAGCCATGCTCGAGCCGTTGTTGTGTTTTTCCGTGCATCGTGCGGTCCTGTCGTCTTTTTTTTCTCCCCCGTCGTAAGCACGGTGCTTACTACGGGGGAGAAAAAAAAGACGACAGGACGAACCCACACACAGGAGGAGACAGAGAGAGAGACCGCTGTAGCGTTGCGTCTGTACTGTACTACTACTTTACATTTCACCATGGCCACTGCTGAAGCCAGCGAGATGGTAATGATGATAATACACAAACGGAAGAATTGGAAAACCCTCCCGCTTCCTTTGAGTCAAAAGTCTGGCAATATTTTGGCTTCCCAGTGAATTATGAGGGCACCCTCTGTATTTAGATTTTATTTATAACGCTTCACAAGAATGTTGTTAACTCATCTTAAAGAAGAATCTGAAAATGACAGTTGTTGTAAGGGCATTTTTTGTTATTGTCATTCTCATTTGATATTATTCAAATAAAAGGGACTTATTGAGAAACATGTGTTTTTCTATACAAATCAAGACAATAGCCTAAATTAATAATCATATAGCCCTCAAAGCTGAAAAAGAATACGTTTAAAAAATATATATCGTATCAAAAATCGAATCGTGACCTTAAAATCGAAAGTCGAATTGAATCGTGGATTAGGCGTATCGTGACACCCCTAATACCAACTTTGATAAGGCAGTATTGTGTTAAAAACATGTTTTGTTTTCTTCATTTCCTGAAAAGTTAATATTTGGTTTCTGCCCGACAGCAAAAATATGTTCAGGACAAGGATATAGACCTACTACAGTGAGGAAATGCATAAATGTATGTACAGTTAAAGGAATAGTTCACCCGAAAAAAAATACTTATTTTCTATCAAATACACAACCCAGGAAGCATTTGTAATAATCCAAATGTCCACACATGTCATTGAGGTTACAATAGACTCGGATGCTTTACTGGTGTTCACTCATACATTACAGAGCATACATTCTGCCATCTATCACCACTCTCTATGGCTGCCTAGTGACGTCATCATGGTTACTCTTAAAGGGGAACACATCCCTTCCTTTCTTTTAAGAAAGAAACAAAACAAAACAACTTGTCATCAACTGTCTGTGTAGATGACATTTTGAACATTCAAATAATAGCTGTAACTATTTCAAATATAAATGTGTTACTCAATACAGAAACACTGAACATACAGATACTGTTTCCCACTTCCTTTTTTTTTTTTTTTTTTTACAGTGTGGTTCAGTCTGTTTTACACTTGAAACAATAGTCTCTGTGGCGCTTGTCTGTCAGGCCTCTGAGGGTATCTCCTCATAGCTTGGGGCATATGTCCTGGTTCAGCAGGACGTTGCGGATCAACCTGCGAGTCGTCATCATCGTCCTCATCACTTTCACTGCCTCCGGTAGGTGTCAGAGGGATTTCAGGTTGGTGTTTCAGGAGTTTAAAGAATGACTGGTTTCGCGTGACAACATGGCCATGTCTCCGGACTGTGACCATAGTGCCTTTCACGGCTATGACTTTGTAGGGCTTGGGGTTAAATGGGGTCACAAGTTTGCCTGTCTTCTGCTGACGTACGAGCACCACATCCCCTGCTCTCAGTGTGTGTTGTGATGCGTTCCTCCTCTTGTCAGCATAGGCCTTCATCTTGTCCTTCCTGTAGCTGTCTGTGTAGCGAAGCACATTATCCTCCCGAGGCAACGGGACAGTGGGGAGTCTGATTGACATGGGACGACCATAGAGCAGGTCAGCTGGGGACTGATTGGTCGTGAGGTGAGGAGTAGCTCTGTAGTTCCTTAAGAACTTATGCAATTCTTGCTTCCATGGTTTACCTTCTGCCGTTGCTGTGTTGATTGCCTTGGTCAGGGTGCGCATGAATCTTTCGACTTCAGCATTTCCTTGTGGCCAGTAGGGAGTAATCTTCCTGTGATGGAAGCCAAGATATTGTGCAAAGTCTGCAAACTCCTTACTTGAAAACGGGGGGCCATTGTCAGATTTCACCTCCAGTGGGATCCCTGCTATAGAGAACACTTTGTCTAGGAGGGGAATTGTTTTGCCTGCAGAGGTGGAAGTTGTAATTTCCACGAAGGGAAATCGGGAGTATTCATCCAGAATGACCAGGAGATAGTCACCTGATGGAAAAGGTCCACAGAAATCCACAGAGACTTTCTGCCACGGTCCTTGTGGGAGCTCTGACATCTGTAGTGGCTGGTGTACCGTCTTAGGAGTGGCTGACTGACAGGGAATGCACTGGGAAATCAGTTCTTTAGCCTGTTTGTCTATCCCAGGGAACCAGACCTTTTCTCTAAGCAGCTGCTTTGTTTTAACAATGCCTTGATGGCCTTCATGTGCAAGAGCGAGGGCTTTGGCCTGTAATGTCTTTGGTATTACCAGTCTGTTACCCCTAAGAAGAAGACAGCCTTCATCAAAAGCAGTAAGCTCATCTCTGACGTTGTGGAATGCTTTGAGAGCTGCTCGATCAGATTCCAATGGGAAGTCCACATCCAGACTTTCCCAGCTGCCTGAATGAAGGACTTTGATCAGGTGCTGCAGTAGTGGATCGGTCGCAGTTTCTTTTCTAACTTCCTGAAGAGTCATCGCTTTGGGTACTGCATGTGTTGCAAAGAAACGGACATGCATTTCTGTATCCACCTCATCTGTGAGCACTGAAAAACGAAGACATTGTGGATGGCGGGACATGTAGTCGGCTGGATTAGTTTTTCCTGCTTTGTGAATAACCTTGAACTTGTAAGGCTGGAGTCTGAGAGCCCACCTCTCAATCCTGGCTGGCGGCCTAGATTTTGGGTTGTTGAAGATAAGCTCTAGAGGTTTGTGATCTGTGACCATGTTGAAAGGAGCCCCGTACAGATATAGGTTAAAATGCTCACAGCTCCAGACTATTGCGAGGGCTTCTCTTTCAGTCTGAGAGTATCGTTGCTCAACTGGCGTGAGTGCCCTGCTGGCGTATGCCACAATGTGTGTCGTCTGTGACTTTTTATCAGTTTGTGCAAGGATTGCACCTAGGCCAACTGGGCTGGCATCCACAATGACATTTGTTTCCCTGTCTTGATGGAAGTAGCTCATCACTGGGTTGCTAACAAGTCTGTCCTTGAGTGTGTTCAGTGCCTCAGTGTGCTTCGCTTCCCAGGACCATTCTGTGTCCTTCTTTGTGAGGTCACGCAGCGGCTGGGTGATTGAAGAGAAATCAGGAATGAAACGCGCACTGTAGTTTGCCATTCCTATTAGGCTGCGTACTTCACTTGGGTTCTGAGGGAGCGACATGTGTGTGATAGCCTCAATTTTCTTCGGGTCGGGTGAGATGCCATCTTTTGAGAAAATGTAGCCATAGAACTCCAAAGATGTTTTGTGGAACTCACACTTGTCTTTGTTGATAGTCAGGTTGTTCTTGTGTAGGCTCTCAAAGACTGCTTCCAAGGAGCGATCATGTTCTTCGGCTGTGGTACCATAGACCAGGATATCATCACTGAAATTTCTGACTCCTGGGATTCCATGGAGTACATTCTGGATTGTGTGTTGGAACACTTCAGCTGCCGATGAGATTCCAAAGATGAGTCTTGTGTATCTTCTCAGTCCGACGTGTGTTGAGAATGTTGTGATGTATCTTGACTCAGGAGCAAGTTCTAGCTGGTGGTAGCCTGCATTGAGGTCCAGTTTTGAAAATATTGTTGCACCATTGAGGTCATGCACAATGTCATCCACCGTTGGTGAGATGTGCCGTTCTCTGAGCACAGCAGTGTTGGGCAGACGCATGTCTATACATATGCGTATCTTTTCTGGGTTCTTGGGCTTTGGCATTGCTACAATGGGGGACACCCATGGAGTAGGGCCGTCTACTTTCTCAATAATGCCTTGGTCCTCCAAGAGCTGCAGTTCCTGTTCCACCTTCTTCCTGATGTGAAAAGGGATGCGGCGGTGTGGTTGCATGACTGGAGCGACACTCTGGTCAATATGAAGCTTGACTTGGAAATCCTTTAACTTTCCAATTCCTTTTGCAATGTCAGGATATTTAAGCATGAGTTGGTCTGCTTTGGACATGGTGGGTTTGATTGAACACACTATCTTTATCAGTCCTAGCTCAGATGCAGTCTTGTACCCGAGCAGGGAGCCGTGGTCGCCTTGCACTATATAGAATACAGCAGGTGTGGATTTGCCATTGGCAGAGACTTCCGCATGTGCTTTCCCCAGGAGGGGAATTGGTGTCTGTATGCCATATGGGAAAATCTTCTTGGTGCATTGTTCAAGAGTGATATTTGGCATGGCTTGTTCATAAGCTGTTCTATCCAGCAGATTAACTTGGGCACCAGTGTCAATCAGGACATCCAAAGGTCTCCCAGCAATCCATATTTGCGTTGTTGGTGGTGGTTCAGATGTATCTTTAGCTTGTGTGACATAGACATATTCATCATCCGTGCTTGAATCAGCTGCAGTCATGCGATCAACAGATTCACCTTCATGTGTTTGCATTGTTTTCACTCTCGGTCGTTGATAGTCTCTTCGTCCACGTGTCTCTTTCTGTGCTGGTTGGCTACGTTGTTCTGTGTGTTGCTTTGACAGACAACAACGAGCAAAGTGATTGAGCTTACCACATGCCCTGCATTCGAGTCCTCTCGCTGGGCATGCTGACTGGCCACCTTGATGTGGGAATGTGCCTCCACAGTTCCTGCATGGTGTTTTATCATTTCTCTCTGGTCTGCGGTCTGTCTGTTGTTGATGTGCTGTAGCCCACGTCTTGTTATCTCTAATTGACATTGCTGCGACTTGTGCACAGTCAATTTTGTTTTCAATGCTTGCAGCTTGCATTTCAGATGTTTCAAATGACCTGGCGAGGTCAAGGAGGCCTTTAAAGGGGAAATCCACCCATTTTCAATATTTAACTATGTCATTAATATAGCATAAAGGAGTTGTGTGGAAATAAGAAAAAATTAAAAAAAAAATTAACATTGCAAAAAAATTTAACATTGCAAAAAAATTAACATTGCAAATTACACCATGATGAGTCATCACAGTGTAATTTGCAATGTTAATTTTTTTGCAATGTTAAATTTTTTTGCAATGTTAATTTTTTTTTTAATTTTTTCTTATTTCCACACAACTCCTTTATGCTATATTAATGACATAGTTAAATATTGAAAATGGGTGGATTTCCCCTTTAAGGGTTAGAGCGGCCTCTCTAAGTGCCCTCCTTCTTAAGCGTGATGATGTGCAACTGAGTATGATTTGGGACTTTATTTCCCTGTCCACATCAGCAAATTCACATGTCTGGGCAAGCTGTCTTAATCTTGTGGTATAAGCATCAATTGTTTCACCTGAGTCTTGCTTTGATTGGCGAAAAACATAGACTTCATATTCCACGTTGTGACTTGGGCGAAAGTAGTCTGTGAGTAGTTTGACAGCTTTGTCATAGTCATCATCCGCACCTTTGTCAGTGAATGTCTCAAATATATCCTGTACTTGGTCTCCTGCATAGTACAATAGCATTGCTCTCTTCCTTCGTTTGTTATCAACATTAGCTGCAATCAAGAAAGTGGTAAATCTCCTCATCCATTTTTTCCATGTAATTGCCAGAGCAGCAGGGTCTGCATTTATGTCAAAAGGTGGGAAGGAGGGTAGTTCCGCAGCCATGTTTTGTGCCTTTATGGTAGCTGCGAGTAGTGTGTTTGTTTGTTTTTTTTCACAAAAAAAAAAAATCTTTTTTTTTCAAAGTTTTTTTTTCTTCACACAGTTAGCATTTTCCAGTCATTTCCATTAGCGCCGATCTGGCCTCTTATCAGTGTCATTTCCATTCGGTTTGCAAGTGTAGACTACTTCACAGTTTAGTTCATCCAATGTGCTGACTCACGTATCCCTTTGTGCTGCTGTTAGCTTCTTAGCTGCCTTGTTGTTGTTGTTAGCTGTTAGCTTCAAGAGCATCTCTCAGGGGAGAGGGGAGAAAAAAAAGGAAAAATCACCGTGGATCCTTGGAGCATTGAAAAGCTGCATCACTCGTCGCCAATGTAATAATCCAAATGTCCACACATGTCATTGAGGTTACAATAGACTCGGATGCTTTACTGGTGTTCACTCATACATTACAGAGCATACATTCTGCCATCTATCACCACTCTCTATGGCTGCCTAGTGACGTCATCATGGTTACTCTTAAAGGGGAACACTACAGCATTGAATTCAGATTTTTTTGTTTTTGTCGCATTCCTAAGCCAATTATTTGATGACCGGTTGTATTTCCGGTAGGAGACTCAAAGAGTCTCTTTCCGCCGGTAATCAAATTATTGGCTTAGGAATGCGACAAAAACAAAAAAATCTCCATGAATTCAATGCTTCATGGGATGTGTAATTGATAGAAAAAAAGTATTTTTTTGGGTGAACTACTCCTTTAAGGATATAGGCCTACTACAAACAGAACAGTGTAATATGTCGGTACAGCAGCAGCTACAAGAGTAAAATAATAAAATAAACTAATGGATGATTACATATGATTGTCTGTCTGTCTGTCTGTCTGTTTCTCACACACATCATATTTTCCTGTTAATCTATTCTTTGCTTTCCGTTGAAGTTCAGCGCAGAGTGAAACTTCCCCCTCGCTTTCTCCTCTCACTGCAACAGGAAGGGAAGGGCTCTGTGTGTGTGTGTGTGTGTGTGTGTGTGTGTGTGTGTGTGTGTGTGTGTGTGTGTGTGTGTGTGTGCGTTCTCATAAAACATAAGTGACACTTAAGAGTACTTCAATCAGTGTAACACAATGCAGTGTACTTGGAACATGTGTCAACCGAGTAAATGAACAGGATTTTACAGTCAGGGCTGCAAACTGCATGTATGTGTTAAATTATATGTAATTACATGTATGAGTTAAATTACATGTTCATTGCATGTCTAATGTACTAACATGTACGGTACATTGTGCAGTGAACTTATAGGCTCATTGAGCTGATGATTTTATTGAACGTATGATGTCATGGAGGGTGGGTCTGTGTTTGTGTGTTTCCGGGGCAACGGGCCAACAGGCCCGCTGACAAACAGTTAGTGGAGGAGGGAGAGGCTGAATGAGAAACTCACAAAAAAACCTGCAAATGATTCACTTTACACCACTAAAAGTACAAATGATTCACTTTACACCACTAAAACTACAAATGATTCACTTTACACCACTACAAATTACAAATGATTCACTTTACACCACTAAAAGTACAAATGATTCACTTTACACCACTATAAACTACAAATGATTTACATACAGTGCACTGTCCAATGCCTCTGTAAGTCCATGAGCATTACATTACAGTCCAATGCTTTAAATACTGTTTGTGTGACAACATTGTCCCTTTGGTTCTGTGGCTTCAATTACATGCATTCTGCTATGAATGACCTACCCAAGACTATAAAACAATTCCTATTCTCAAAATACAAGTGAACATAGTTTAACTTCTCAAAATACAAGTGAACATAGTTTAACTCCTTGAACACCTTGACAGTAAAATCCTCTGACCCCCGCCCCCACCCCCTCCTTTCTCTGTAAAGATACCTGTTGATGCTACTGAGCTTTATTCCAATATGTTTTCTATTGTATTTGTATTGTATTGTATTATTATTTGTCTTACTTATAAATTGAGTACAATGGACCACAATGGTAACTAGCCCCTGGGGCTTTTTGTGTTATCCTTTTAGCATAACATTTGACTGTACTACCTGCAATGTTAATAATCGTGTTAAAAAAATATTCAATCAATCAAGCAATACAAATTCAATTATGTTAATTTAATTACAACACATGTTCATTTGGTTCTGTGCGTTAAATAAACAATCTAATACATTGATAATAATTAATCAATAAAAAGGACAAGTACTGATAGATACAGAGATCTCCATATATGGGCACAAAAGGGACACAGACGGATGGGTACAATGTGTACTCTGGCAAAGCCCCCGACCCTATGACTCAGACATATTGGACAAACCTCTACAAGTTCAGGCCACTATGCGTAGCGGCCTGAACTTCTAGTTCAGTGGTTCTTCCAAGGGGTCCTTGGGGGGGTTCCAGGGGGTCCACAGCAAAATGAGTTAACATAGCATCATAATAACCTCATCCGAACCTATAGTGGGTTAAGTTAACAGTGCATGCTGACACACATGGATGTCATCAGCAGAGGTGTGGTGAGTGGGCGGGGCTGCACCCAGATGAATTGTACTAAAAATGGTTAGTCACAAAAAGGAAGGAAGGGAGGGAGGGAGGGAGGAAGGGTGTCGGAGGTTCATTCAGTGGTAAGACTATTGAAACTTAAATGTAAACTCCCTTCCTCTCCTCTCCTCCTCTCCCCAACCTTCCTCTCCTCTCCTCCTCTCCGCTCTTCTCCCCAACCTTCCCCTCCTCTCCTCTCCTCTCCTCTCCTCTCCTCTCCTCTCCTTTCCTCTCTCCCCAAACTTCCTCTCCTCTCCTCTCTCCTCTCTTTTCCCCCTCCTCCCCTCTTCTCCCCAACCTTCCTCTCCTCTCTCCTCTCCTCCTCTCTTCTCCCCAACCTCTCCTCTCCTCTCTTCTCCCCAACCCTCCTCTCCTCTCTTCTCCCCAACCTTCCCCTCTTCTCCTCTCCTCCTCTCTTCTCCCCAGCCTTCCTCTCCTCTCCTCTCTTCTCCCCAATCTTCCTCTCCACTCTCTTCTCTTCTCCCCAACCTCTCCTCTCCTCTCTCCTCCCAAACCTCCTCCTCTCTTCTCCCCAACCTCTCCTCTCCTCTCTTCTCCCCACCCTTCTTCTCCTCTCCTCTCTTCTCCCCAACCTTCCTCTCCTCTCCACTCTCCTCCTCTCTTCTTCCCAACCTCTCCTCTCCTCTCTCCTCCCAAACCTTCCTCTCCTCTCCTCAACCTTCCTATCCCCTCTCCTTTCCTCTCCTATCCTCAGGCCGACAGGAAATGTGTTCATGGACTGAGAGATGAAAGACGAGAGATGAGAGGTGAGAGGGGGGTCCCAGTATGGTGTATGGGGTACATGGGGGTGTACGGGGGTTCCTGGCAGATGGGGGTCTGCCACAAAATACATATTAATCTGGGGGTCCTTGACATGCGATTTTTTTTAGATTTCTACATAAAAACATAATAAATGAATAAGAACTATGTAGTGTATTTAGTGTGTGTTGTGAGGCGTTAATTTGAGTTTTAACAGCTGTAAAATCACTTCTGTTTAAGGAAATCCCTTTGGCTGTTTGGCAGGACATGTCTTGTGTATGTGTGTGTGTGTGTGTGTGTGTGTGTGTGTGTGTGTGTGTGTGTGAGAGAGAGAGAGAGAGGGAGAGGGGTGTGCGTTTGAGGTGTGTATTCTCAGATAAGGGGTGTAATTGTAGGAAGGAAACAGGAGCGTTGACATTATTTCACCAGGAACTTCCTGCGTCGTACTGATCTAACGAGCTGAGGGGCGGGGTCACCTCTAAAAGGGGGCGAGTACTTCCTGCGCAGCTGACAGGAAGTGTGAGATCATTTCCCTAAAAGAAGCATGGCTATGCTAGAAGAAGGTACCCAGAAGTTAGGTGAAATACATTGGAGTCAATGAGAGCCGGCTGGACCAGCTTGTGAACAAACACTATTTCTGAACGACTGGGACTAAAATTGGTTCAGGAATATAAAAGAACACATTTCACAGGTTGTTTTCTAATTACTTGTGCACACTATGTAATTTTATTGAGGCATCTAAACAGCACCATGTATCGTTCCTGGCAATGATGGACTTGCAATACTTTGGCATGTTCAGAAATGTACTTTGTAGTCTTTAAATACATAAAAAAAATTATACAGTGTACAAATCAAAATGCAAACACAGCAGAATACTGGACCGAGTATTTTACAAAGGTCTTTTAGAAATAGTGTTTGTTCATAAGCTGGTCCACCTGCCTCTCATTGACTGCAGTGCATTCCACCAAAGTTTCAGCTGCAGTTTGCCACCCAGTGTGACAAATATGCCAGCTGGAATTGCTGGATAGAGTAAATTACATTATTTGGTGTCCTTTCCTTAATTTACCTTAATTGCCAGCAACCAGGAAGTGACCTTAAAGACTCCACCCATTATTATTTAAGAAGGAAGGGCCATCTACGTAATTTTCTCTGTCTGTCCGGCCATTCCAGCCAGCAGACTAATCGCACTGGGAGGCAAACTGCAGCCGGGAGTACGGGCTGCAGGGACATTTTACTTGCCAATTAATTGTCACTCAAATATTTCGTTGAAAATGATTGGAACATTATGAATAAAAATGACTGTTTGGTGCTTCGTAAACAAAATATATGACAAATAACATTTAATTACTTTATACATAAAATAAACATAAATAGTGGAAATAGCCGATCTACAAGCTCAAAATGCGTCACATCGCTACACGTTTGTACATATCGAAAAGCAACAGAACACAACACTGTAATAATTTTATTGAGGTATCTAAAAAGCACAGAGTACATTTCTGAACGTGCCAAAGTATCGCGAGACTGTCCATCATTGCCAGCCTGAGCCAGCCTTACCGAGTCAGAAACGATGCATGGCGCTGTTTAGAGCTTGTAGTGCACCTCCTAACCTCCCCAGTGTGACACTATACCTCCTAACCTCCTCAGAGTGAGACTAGTACCTTCTAACCTCCCCAGAGTGACACTAGTAGCTTCTAACCTCCTCAGAGTGAGACTATTACCTCCTAACCTCCTCAGAGTGAGATTAGTACCTCCTAACCTCCTCAGAGTGAGACTAGTACCTCTTAACCTCCTCAAAGTGAGACTATTACCTCCTAACCTCCTCAGAGTAAGACTAGTACCTCCTAACCTCCTCAGAGTGAGACTAGTACCTCCTATAACCTCCTCAGAGTGAGACTAGTTCCTCCTAACCTCAGAGTGAGACTAGTAGCTCCTATAACCTCCTCAGAGTGAGACTAGTACCTCCTAACCTCTTCAGAGTGAGACTGACTCCTAACCACCTCACAATGAGACTAGTAGCTCCCAACCTCCTCAGAGTGAGACAAGTAGCTCGTAAGCTCCTCAGAGTGAGACTAGAAGCTTCTAGCCTCCTCAGAGTGAGACTAGTAGCTCCTAACCTCCTCAGAGTGAGACTAGTAGCTCATAACCTCCTCAGAGTGAGAATAGTACCTCCTAACCTCCTCAGAGTGAGACTATTACCTCCTAACCTCCCCAGAGTGACACTATACCTCCTAACCTCCTCAGAGTGAGACTAGTACCTCCTAACCTCCCCAGAGTGACACTATACCTCCTAACCTCCTCAGAGTGAGACTAGTAGCTCCTAACCTCCTCAGAGTGAGACTAGTAGCTTCTAACCTCCTCAGAGTGAGACTAGTAGCTCATAACCTTCTCAGAGTGAGACTAGTAGCTCATAACCTCCACAGAGTGAGACTAGTAGCTCCTAACCTCCTCAGAGTGAGACTAGTAGCTCCTAACCTTCTCAGAGTGAGACTAGTAGCTCATAACCTCCTCAGAGTGAGACTAGTAGCTCATAACCTCCACAGAGTGAGACTAGTAGCTCCCAACCTCCTCAGAGTGAGACTAGAAGCTTCTAACCTCCTCAGAGTGAGACTAGACGGACCGACCGTCCGGCCGGTCGGTCGCAGGCCTGCGTGAGTGCGTGCGTGCGTGCATGAGACCTGTAGAGCTTGGCTCAGGCTCCTCTTGTGTCCGTCCACCATGCAGAAGGGTGTGGTTCTCTCTCCATGCTGTGAACCTGGAACACACACACACGCACGCACGCACGCACACACACACACACACACACACACACACACACACACACACACACACACACACACACACACACACACACACACACACACTCACACACACACACACACAAACAAACATTTTTATTTTATTTGGATCTGCACAAAAAGTGCATAACGTAATAGATCCAAACAGTGATCAGAAGAAGGTTACATTTAGTGGGGTACCTTAGCAAAATGAACGATACGAAGCTGATAAAAGTGCCAAATTTAGCATGAGGCTTCTTTAGGACCTACTGATGGATTCTAGCCTTGGGTACCAAACTTTATTTTGAATATTTTCCATACAATTGGCCATATCAATATCCATAAAGAAAAACAGGCCGATTCACTTTTTGGCCTATAACTCTTGAACCGTAGGTCATACCACCAAAAATCTTCTTTCCCAGGAGTCCTTGGCTCATGATGCAACTTCCCATATAGGTTCCGCCCCTTTTCCGATTTCAAGATTTTCCGCCATTTTGCGTCATCTTCAAAACACATATTTTCTACTACTCCTACAAATGTTGTCCAAAACTCACACAAATCGGCACACACTCTGTCTTTAGTCATGTGATCAACATGTATCAGTCAGATTTTTCATATTCCCTTCGGATTGGCTACGATTGGCTTCTGAAATTTGTGGGAGGGTCCGTTTGGAAAAAGATGGCACAAATCATAAACACAGCGTCCTATCTGTCCCAAATTTGTATCATTGAGGGGCCACTAATGAACGCAGAGCCAATGCGATTTCACTTCCACCCATAGGGGGTGCAACAAATTCTACAAATGTCACTATTTTTCCACCAAATTAAGTACAAATGGTCTTATGAGTCAAACATTTGCTATTGCGAAGTGGTGAACAGTCCAAATTGTTAAGGTCCTTACACACCGGGGCAAATTATTTATGCCAATAAATACTTTTTTTTTAAAAACCTTATAAAGTCAATGCAAGCTTCCACATCAGTTTCGAATTTTGCGTATATTCGCATAATCGCCGGTGTGTAATGACCTTCACCCTTTACAAGAGCATTTGATCAGTTCTCTGCATGCTCTGGAGACTTGTCATCCAAACTGGCACCCATGCCTCCGATTCCTTGGTCCATCCATACTCATGTGGGGAAGAAATAACTTGTTCTGTTTGTAGGCTGGTCGCCCAGATGCCTGCTTGATAACATGCTGAAGTAGTGCATCTTGGGTGGGTGGTAGTGGCATTTTCTCCATCGACCTATTCCAATGACAGAAGAGTTATTTTCCAGTC
This sequence comes from Gymnoscopelus braueri, assembly GCF_963280865.1. Classification (NCBI taxonomy): domain Eukaryota; kingdom Metazoa; phylum Chordata; class Actinopteri; order Myctophiformes; family Myctophidae; genus Gymnoscopelus; species Gymnoscopelus braueri. Next base: position 59,134,253 of record NC_137605.1, on the reverse strand, counting down.
TGGTTGATGGAGCTCAAAGGACTGGATTTGTCATACAGGACAACCGTCAGTCTCTCAAGCTTCTGGAACTGCTGACTGTCAACATTCATCAGCTGGAAGGGATGTTTGGCCAGACTGACACATATCTCTTTGACATCATCATAGGCTTGCCGGGCATGCCAAGCTGACTTCTTAACCTTACTGTGGAAAGCAGATGTTGTGTTACAACCTGACAATGCATGGAACATAGGCAGAGCATGAGATTTTGGCTCCCCAGGGATTTACACATGTTGTTGGTAAAATCTGTATTTTTTGCCCATGCCAAAAGCCACCAAGATGTCAGGTTGAATCGTAACTAAATCATGGAACAAGCTTTGCAAGGATCACGATGACATCAGTGTCCACAGTACGCACTAGGATAGTTTTTGCTCCTTGCTCCAGTGCATGCCGTATATGAACCAGAATCCTGGTGTCTACCTCCTCATGATTGCAACAGGTCATAGTACTAATGGAACCAAAAGACGACACAGCTTATCCTGATGTGACATAAACAGCTTTGGATGGTGGCCAGTTGAACTTTTCAGTCCTGGAAGTCAAAAATTCAAACAGCTCCTTCTTATTTGTTGGGTCACGAAGAAAATCCATCCAATTGCCTGGTAGCTTTGTCTGACCTGACACTTTCCTGCGAACACCTTGTCCTCTCTTTTCGCGGGTGGACTCCTTCAAACTGTCTTGGATATATGTGTCCCATACAACATCCAACCACTTGGTTTCCTACAGCTGCTTCAGCAGATATAAGGGATGAAAACGTCATCTGCATAATCATCAAATGTTTTTTCTTTGAAGCCAATTACAGGCAAACAGTATGGAATATCAAAAGCCTGTTGGACAGTCATTGTCACATGACTCACAAGACCATTTGTACTTAATTTGGTGCAACAACAGCGACATTTGTAGAATGAGTTGCTCTCCCTATGGGTGGAAGTGAAATCGCATTGGCTCTGTGTTTATTAGTGGCCCCTCAATGATAAAATAAAATTGGGACAGATAGGACGCTGTGTTCATGATTTGTGGCATTTTTTTCCAAACGGACCCTCCCACAAATTACAGAAGCCAATCGTAGCCAATCCGAAGGGAATATGAAAAATCTGACTGATACATCTTGATCACATGACCAAAGACAGAGTGTGTGCCGATTTGGACAACATTTGTAGGAGTAGTAGAAAATATGTGTTTTGAACAGGACGCAAAATGGCGGAAAATCTTGAAATCGGAAAAGGGGCGGGACCTATATGGGAAGTTGCATCATGAGCCAAGGACTCCTGGGAAAGAAGATTTTTGGTGGTATGACCTACGGTTCAAGAGTTATAGGCCAAAAAGTGAATCGGCCTGTTTTTCTTTATGGATATTGATATGGCCAATTGTATGGAAAATATTCAAAATAAAGTTTGGTACCCAAGGCTAGAATCCATCAGTAGGTCCTAAAGAAGCCTCATGCAAAATGTGGCGCTTTTATCAGCTTCGTATCGTTAATGTTAAAAAATAGGGTTAAGGTACTGGACTAATTATGGTCAAACCAGATACAACTGGATGCACATGCTTATTAACAGGGGAAAAGATAGCACATTGATGACTCACTATCAAATACTATATACAGAAAGTAACATTTTTTCTTATATACTCTGTTACAAGTAAAAGCACAAAAGTATTGGCATACTAGTCAGTATGCACAAGGTCCGAAGTTAGTATAAACACTTTGAAAATATAGCCAAAGTATAAGTAGGTCTGAACTGAAGTGGTTAAATGTATGTTTTAATTTTTTTTTTTAAAGTTTAAAAAAAGTTTAAAATAATTGCAGTGGAGTAAAAAAGTACAATATTTGCCTCTGAGATGTAATGCCGTAGAAGTACGTACGTATTGAAAACTGGAAATACTACAGTAATGTAAAAATACTTAAACATTTTACTTAAGTACAGTACTTGAGTACACTGTACTTAGTTACTTTCCACCACTGCATGAAACATGGTCTTCTCCATATAGACAAGCTGTCTATGACAGCTGAGATCGAAAAGTATTTTTAACCAACATTTTTGCATTTGTCTTTTGCAATCCTCCCAATTGCAGTCCACGGAGCACAAGTTTGTGAATGTAGCCCAGACTCCAAAACAAAATGGAGAGGACAATACGTTGACACTTATATCCTAAGGCCATAATACGTTCCAACAAAGGCTGATATTTCATAAGTATGGATGTAGGGCTGTCACGATTGCAATTTAACAGACTCCCTGCCATCTACGTCATTTCAAATCCAACCGTTGACCGCCATTGACGTAGATCTACTTCAATTAAAAATATATATATATATTTAGAAATTACGCTAGAGGGCGCTCTTCCCGAACCTATGAATTAGTCCAGGGGCCAAGCCAGATTTTGGTACCACCTAAGGTGGCCGTACATTTTTGGTATTTTTGTATTCCTACATGTCTCTAGTTTATATTTTGGTATGATACATCTTCCAATTCAGTAGCTTAATGACAGTAATCACTCTAAACAAGCCATATGAAACCGTGATGTGTTTGAATCATTTATATGGCTTCTAGACAATACTTTTTGGAAACCAATGGTCTTATAAACAGTTGACCCTGAGGTAATTATACCAGTAGAATCCATTTCTGCTGAGGAAATTCTGGTATTGTGCATATTTAATTCGATAATTTGCATATTTGAACACATTTGTGGAAATTACATGATGTATACAATTACAGTTAGATATTTCAAAAAGTGTAAAACATACAGTATGTATTCATCCATGCTGTGACTGGTTGTGACACGACTTCTCCGATTTTTGGTGTTTGCAAAAAAACTGCTTTGCTTAACATAAGCTTGTAAAAGTTGACCTTCCTTCGGTCTAGTAGGTGGTCATAGCTGAATAGGTAGAGAGGCTGCATGGATAAATTAAAGTCCCAGGTTTGATTCCTGGCCCCAGGTATGTGTCGAGGTGTCCATGAGCAAGACACTTCACACCTAACTGCTCCCCAGAGCTATGCAGTCCAGGCAGCCATTGGCTGGGTGAAGCTGAAATCCGAATTTCTTCCCCTTTCCCTTTCCCCTTGGCCAATGCATTCACTGGTCCAAATCAGATCAGAGTTGATTGATGACATTAGGTGTCAAGTAATGGCTGTCCTGTTTGGTGGAAAGTGCACAGATTCCCTCACAACAACGCAATCTAACACCTTCAGCAAGGAGGTTGTCTCAGCTTCATCACTTGTAACGCCTGAACGTCTACCTAACTGAATCTGCCACCAAACTTCACTGTCGTAGAAGACACTGGTCTATCATATACATGGTTTTGATGGGGAAAAAGAGGGTGTGGGTGCCATGAACTAGGGGTGCAAGCTGCAGGATGATCTGTCTTACTGTATGTCAATAATGCATGCTGCTCCAGAAGCATTCGTTTTTGGAGTTCATTCATTGTAACTTCTCCACTGCCTACAAGACACTCCACTGATATGGTAGAAGATATGGACAACCATGTACTACTGTCTGTGGACTGTGTCAACTTGAGGAATGTCTCAATTCCACACAAAAAAATCTTCCAGAGGAGTCCGAGTATGAGTATGACGATGAATAGTGACTGTATAACAGCACCTGTTAATAACACAAGTGCCTATAATGGGCTATGGCTTACCTGGCTTACTGGATTACTGGACAACCCCATTGGGGTTATTCAAGTAATTTCGTAAGTAAGCAATAGCTTGCTTGCTTATCATGCTTCCCCCTTTATAGATTGAATAGTAATTGAAACATAGCCATTTTAAGCTCCTGGCAGCCATCATGGACGCCATCTTCAAAATGAGACTTTCTGCCTTTCTGGAAGTTACATTTTCCTAGATTATTTTTGTATGCTTATTTAGCATGCCCAATAGTAACATAATTCATAATTTGTATGAATTGATGGGGTGTTCAACCATATACTGAGCCATCTAATATTGGAGTTTCTGCATACCAGCCACTAGTGGGCCAGCCCAAGTTGTATGCAGGGCTTTTGAAAACCTTACACCCACACCTAACACCATGTCAAAAATCTAAAACCTGTCACTAAGTGCACAATCTTTATGAGTGTTGACATATTCCCTCACAGCTATTACAACTACAGCTTGTAGCAGTTTGTCCGAGCTAATCTCGCAAACCGTTCCACTGATCAGCACCAAATTGCTTGTGCACATTGCCAGTAGGTCACAGACATATCTCCACTATTTTTTCTCACATATGTTTTACACTTTTTGAAATATCTAACTGTAATTGTATTTATCATGTGATTATTTTCACAAATGTGTTCAATTATGCAATTATCTTATTAAATATGCACAATACCAAGGGGGGCACGGTGGCGCAGTCGGTAGCGCTGTCGCCTCACAGCTAGAAGGTTCTGGGTTCGATTCCCACAGGGGACGCTGTGGGCGCTGGGGGCGTGTTCTCTCCTCCGCGTCATCAGTGCCCATACCCTAGGTGGGGTCGGCGAAAGGGCCTTTCTGTGTGGAGTTTGCATGTTCTCCCCGTGTCTCCTAGGGTAGGTACCCTCACAAAAACATGCAGTAATCCTGGTCACTATACTGCCTCCCCCTGGCCAGCCGGGGCGCCTGATGGACGGGAAAGGAACTGGTTGGAATAACGTGTTCCTTCCACGCGCTACGTCCAACCAGGGAAACTCTCCCCTGTCAGGTGACAAGAAGGTCAGTTGGCTCTCATGCATTGAAGGAGGCATGAGCTCGGCCCTGGCCTCCTTAAGTTGGCAGAAGGAAGGTAGTGCCCAGGATTACATAGACAATTGGCACTGGGTGTAAAAAAAATAGGGTTACAAAAAATAAAATATGCACAATACCAAACTTTCCTCAGCAGAAATGGATTCTACTGGTATAATTACCTTAGGGTCAGGGTTGGGAAGTAACAGATTACATGTAACGCCGTTACGTAATCAGAGTAAAAAAAACAACATAACGGTAACGTCTTAGAGTACATTTTAAAATGTGTAATCTGGATTACAGTAACGGGGGTGTTGTAACGGGCGTTACAGGAGGATTACATTCTCCCCTTCCCCTCATTAATTTTACAAACAAGTTATAAATTATTATAACACCAAACAACCACCTGCAAGAGCGCACACTCCGCACAGACGGCAATGGATTGGAGTTGAGCGCAGCTGCGCAGCGCGCACCTCTCTATGTAAAATCCTCACTGTGGAGGCTGCTGCTGCGTCAGGAGCTGTGTTGCCAGACTTTGCGAGAGAATTAAGCAACCAGGTCTATGAAAACAAGCCCAGAAGAATCAGAATCAGAATCAGTTTTATTGTCACATCACAGGTTTACAAGGTAAAAAAGTGGGTGAAATTCGTTTTTGTACATCGTTCCCATCGCAACGTTAATTTCCATAGAAAGAAGAGGGGGGGGGGAGAAGAAGAGGGGGTGGGGGGCAAGTGGGAAGGAGATCAAAACAAGAGAGCAACAGAAGGCCAGACAAGTTATCTACATATTTACAAAGTACCTGAGATAATAAAAAACTAAGGTGCCTGAGCATAGCAGCAATGTATGTATACTGTGCATGTTATACTTATACTGTGCATGATATACATATGGACGTTAAGGTGCTTAGCGAAAAAAAGAGCACAATAAAAAAGACAAAAAAAGTCAGTGCGTTATACATGGGATTAAGGTGCAAAAGGTCAGTGCGTGTCCACCTAGGGTGGACTGACCCTAGTATAATCCGCAAGTAGCTCCATGAGGGAGTGCAACAAAAAGTCATTTGTACCTGGTGTAGTCCACAGGTGTGTCCGAGGGGGAGCTAAGTCCAAGTCATTGTCCCTGGTATAATCCACAGGTGTGTTCAGGAAGAGCCAGAAAAGTTTGCACCGCCTGCTGTCAGGCTGCTGAACAAGGTTTATGCCTCATTCAGCATTCTGACAGCAGCCGGATTAAAACTGCACCAGTAACTGGTGGTGGAACTCTTGATACTGCGGTAGAGCCCCTTGCCCGGTCGCGGTCGTTGTAGGGGTTTGAACAGTCTGTGACTTGGGTGGTGCTTGTCCTTGATGATGCGCTTGGCTTTGACCACGCACCGCTTTTTGTACAGTTCCTGGAGCGCTGGGAGCTCGTCTCCCATTATTCGCTCTGCCGATCGCACTACTCGCTGTAGGCTGATCTTTTCTCGGGCAGTGCAGTTCCCGTACCAGGCCGTGACACAGCCTGTTAGGATGCCTTCAACAGAACTGTTGTAATACAGCCTGAGGATGCGATGTCCTACTCCGAGCTTCTTCAGGCGGCGGAGCCAGTACAGTCGCTGCTGAGCCTTTTTCCTCACGTGTGTGGTGTGCGTCTCCCATTTGAGGTCCTCCTCGATGTGTACTCGCTGACCCTTTCCACTGCAGCACCGTCGATGAGGATGGGCGCATGGTCTCTCCGCGGCCTCCTGAAGTCCACGATCAGTTCTTTGGTCTTGTCGACGTTAAGAGAGAGGTTGTTCTCCCGGCACCAGAGTGCCAGTGAGTTGATCTCCTCTCTATATATAGAAGCGACTATAAAAGGCCACATGAGCACTTCAAAGCTATACATGTCGTCCATTAAACAATGTGCATATTTATATATGTTGGTTATTTGAAAATAGACGATCTACAAGCTCACAACCGTTCTACCATTATTTACAAGCAACTTCAGAAAAATTAGCCCAATGTGGCTTATAATAATCAGACCAGGCAACACTGCAGACAGGGAGATACTAGGGGTACGTTCGGAAGCACTGCCCACGGCTTACTTTTGATTGACTCTCTTTCAGATGTTATTCGTGGCTCTCTTTTTCGTCCTCTTTGCAGTGATGTTCCTGCATAAAAGCCTTTACTCTTAACCTTAAACTGATCAGATGGTTTGGTTAAAGGAACTATAATCTATGAAAGTGTCTTTCTTTGGTTCTGATTGTTACTAGGTTCTGATAGTAACTTGGTATATTCTGTTTATTTTATCTAGTCTATGTATAGCCTTAGGGAATATAGGCTGTGCCTGTAATTGTATTTTTTTTATCTAGCCTATGTATAGCCTTAGGGAATATAGTCTGTGCCTGTCATTTTATTAATTTTATCTAGCCTATATGTATAGCCTTAGGGAATATAGGCTGTGCCTGTAATTTTATTTATTTTATCTAGCCTATGTATAGCCTTAGGGAATATAGGCTGTGCCTGTAATTGTATTTATTTTATCTAGTAGGAATGTCAAAATGTCAAAAAGAGATTTTATTTGCCACTTTGACCACACATGGATGGAGTTTAGATCCCATGGGGACGGTTGTGTTATTTAAAATGAGCTAGTGTTGGTTGTCAAACAATCAAAATGGTACTGTAGGTCAAGATGCATTTTCTTATGATCTGATATTAGTTGACACACTGGCCCTCATTTATCAACGCAGCGTATAAACCAGCTTATATTTTTCCATATATTCGGCCGTACACCAACGTCGAAGTCACATTTATCAACGAATCCTATACAGCCAATCCTGGCGTACATCAGGTCGGAGCTTTGATAAATCTCACGTCTGAAAACGAGCGTCATTTAAATAACACGCCCTTAAATATTCTCAAAACGCCCAGATTTTACGACATGAAGAAGAACCAGAATACGACCAAAGACATCAAAAGCCAATAAGAAAGAGTTTTCCCCGATCGCCTCGCCTCGCTGCCTGTCAAGTCACACACACACACACACACACACACACACACGCACACGCACACGCCTCTCTCTCTCTCTCTCTCTCTCTCTCTCTCACTCACACACACACACACACACACACACACACACACACACACACGCCCAACTGTGTCTTTCATGTTATCCATAGCGGTACAATCTTTGTCACGTAGGCTTGTAGCCTACATGAATGACATGTTATGATACCAATCACATCGCCATGAATGGAATACGTTTGTATATTAATTTATTTAACTTATACCGAGCAGTGCACAAGCAGTCATGTAGGATATTCCCCGTGAGACTCGGAAAAGGTGCGGTGATCTCGCCGTACGCCCATTATTTGGGCTGCACCGCGTTGATAAATGAGGGCCAATGACTCTACAGTAACGTAACTGTTCAGAGAGGTCAAATTCTTAACAATTAAATGACCTTAACCATATTTCTGTTGTCCTTATCTTAATTTCATAGGCTCAACATTCTTGTCTATCAATGGTAAAACTTGTATTATCTAATTAAATAGAGCTTTGCTTAAAAGTAATCCAAAAGTAACTGAAAGTAACTAGTAGTTACTTTTTAAATGGAGTAATCGGGATTACGTTACTGACTAAATTTTTTAGCAAGTAACTTGTAACTGTAGGGGATTCCTTTTTAAAAGTAACCCTCCCAACCCTGCTTAGGGTCAACTGTTTATAAGACCATTGGATTCCAAAAAGTATTGTCTAGAAGTCATATAAATGATTCACACACATCACGGTTTCATATGGCTTGTTTAGAGTGATTACTGTCATTAACCTACTGAATTGGAAGATAAATTCAAACTACAGACAAAAAAAATATAAACTACAGACATGTAGGAATACAAAAATACAAAAACTTTATGGCCACCTCAGGTGGTACCAATTTGTGAAAATATCAGTGTTGGCCCCTGCACTAAATGATCCCTTGACTGCGAGAGAATGATATAAGCAGAAATGACGTCATCCCAAAAACAAAAAAAACAGTCACTCCATCCGCTCCCATCTAGAAAAACATCTAGCTCGGATTCATATTTTTTTTTATGAAAATGAACCATATTCAACTGTCGATAACAACAGAATGGACGATTGTGGTAAAAAAAAATTGGTTCCGGTGGATAGACGAGACCCTCCCCCAGGAAAGCCTTTGTTTACATCCGTGTCTACAACTGGCTTCCGTGGCTCTCCGTGGTCCCCCAAAGGGCTCGCTTCCCCGAACCACCAGCGAATGTGAAAACATGCGAAACATGCCAATTGTAATATAGGATAATTGTGACAGGCCTATTTGGATGTAAAACAAGTGTCCATATACACATCGAATGGGCAGCCCATTTCATTATTGAACACAATATCTGGGGTGTTTGGAATATCTTGCAATGAATTGACATGCGTGTCATTGTGATCAAACCAGTCCAGTTTTACACTACCGCGTTTATACATCTTTGTATAAGTGAGTGGCACTTACTGAATCAGAATCAGCTTTATTGTCACATCACAGGTTTACAGAAGTAAAAAAGTGGGTGAAATTCGTTTTCGTGCATAGTTCCCATTGTATCGTTATTTCCATAGAAAAAAAGAAGGGGAAGAAGAAGAGGGGGGTGGGGAGCAAGTGGGAAAGGAGATAGAACAAGAGTGACCCGAATGAGAACCTAAAGCCACTATAGGCAGGTGTCATCTCAAATTCTGGTAAATATATGTAACACTTGCTCTCTCGAACACACACACATACACACACACACACACACACACACACACACACACACACACACACACACACACACACACACACACACACACACACACACACACACACACACACACACACACACACACACACACACACACACAATTATTACATCATTGCCTAATGGCAATTATTTGAGATAATTGCAATTATTTTGCATAATCATCATAATCGTTTCCATGTTGAGAAAGGTTCATACATTTTGAAACAACATTGTGGAAATAGCAGATCTTCAAGCCATGCGACGCGTTGTGAGCTTGTAGATCGGCTATTTCCACTAATTTGTAACAACATTTTGAGTATAAAATATTAAATAAGGCATCATTTGGCATAAACCTTTCATTTGGATTATTGGTGTCAGTCATTGTCATTTACTTGTGTTTTTAAGTTTTTTTGTCATATTTGCCCGCATGCAAAAGCCACACAATTAAAATGTTGATCGCAATTATTTGTATGGCAATTAATCATTAAGTACAATTCCAATATTTCCAATGTTCAGTACTTTTACTTCTACTCCCCTACATCTCTGAGGCAAATATTGTACTTTTACTCCACTACAATTATTTGAAAACGTAGTTACTTTGTAGATTTTGATTATTATTACAAAACCACTTCAGCCCTATAAGATTTCAGCCATTTGAAAATAGCGGATCTACCAGCTCACAATAAATGGTAAATGGTAAATGTTGCAATTATATAGCGCTTTTATCCAAAGCGCTTTACATAGATGGTGCATTACATTCACACACACATTCACACACGGATGGCGGAGGAAAGTTTAAACCATGCAAGGCACCAACCTGCTCATCGGGAGCAATTAGGGGTTCAGTGTCTCGCTCAAGGACACTTCGACACTAACTCAGGGGGAGCCCAGGATCGAACTAGGAACCTTGCAAGTTTCCAGATCACTCTACCCGGCCACTCTACCCCTGAGCCACTGCCAGCCCACAACGCCTTGTAACGCTTGTAGATCTGCTATTTTTAAAAGATTTTTATGCATTTTATACATTTGAAAACTTTGTGAAATGACATTCAGGCAGACATTACATTCTGCCTGTGGACATTCTGTCCTAAATTTTTTTACTTAAGTAAAAGTATCAATACTGCAATGTAGAAATACTCTGTTACAAGTAAAAGGCCAGAATTCAAAATGTACTTAAGTAAAAGTACAAAAGTATTGGTATCAAAATGTACCAAAAGTAGAAAGAACTCATTATGCAGAATGTCCCATTTCACAAAGTTTTCAAATGTATTAAATGCATAAAGATATTTTGAAAACAAAAGATTTTTACAATGCGTCGCAATGCGACACATTGTGAGCTTGTATATCGTCTATTTTCAAATGGCTGAAATGTATATAGGGCTGAGGTGGTTTTGTAATAATAATCAAAATCTACAAAGTAACTAGTAACTAGAGTTTTCAAATAATTGCAGTGGAGTAAAAGTACAATATTTGCCTCTGAGATGTAGTGGAGTAGAAGTAAAAGTACTGAAAATTGGAGATACTCCAGTACAGTAAAAAAAAAAAACTCAAAATTGTACTAAAGTACAGTAATTGAGTGAATGTACTTAGTTACTTTACACCACTGGACATGAAAAGGTTTGAGAGCCACTGCATTAAATATCCAGTCACAAACACAGTAGGATATCCCATCGGACAAATGCCGGGATTTCTCTTTTTCTTTTTGCCGTGACCAGTAGACTAGAGGTCAGTCTGCTGACTCATTTGGCAGGTGACCAGGTCAACCATTGTTCTGACATTGTTTTAATTGTCACATCAAACAGTAGTGGTGCATTCTGTTCCCTCTGGGCTTCCGTTCTCTCAAGAACATTCATAATTATTTAAGCACAAAGGAACTGGAACCTCCGTTCCTGCTAACATTATAGCAGTGGTGGAAAAAGTACTCAAATTTTTTACTTGAGTAAAAGTATCAATACTGAAATGTAGAAATGCTCTGTTACAAGAAAAAGGCCTGTGTTCAAAATGTTACTTGAGTAAAAGTACCACAATATTGGCATTTAAATATACATAAAGTACCAAAAGTAAAAGAACACATTTCTTTGAAAAAAGCAGATCTACAAGCTCACAACGCGTTGCGTAGCCTATGTATAGAATAGGGCTAAAGTGGTTAATGTATGTTTTATAATATAATCATTTATATCTGAAAAGTAACTAGTAACTAAAGTTTTCAAATAATTGTCGTGGAGTAAAAGTACAATATTTTCCTCAGAGATTTAGTGGAGTAGAAGTAAAAGTATTAAAAATTGGCAATACTACACTAAAGTAAAACATACCTCAAAATTGTACTTAAAGCAGTTTAAAAAAATAAAGGCCTTCACTTTCAAATAAAATAAACATTAAAAAAAAATATTTTAAAAAAATGAAAGAAGTTATGGCAAAATAAAGGCCCCCTCACGCATTAGAGTGTCCTACTAATGTGTGAGGGGGCCTTTATTTTGCCATAACTTCTTTCATTTTTTTTAAATATATTTTTTTAATGTTTATTTTATTTGAAAGTGAAGTATCCCTTTAAGTATAGTACTTGAGTAAATGTACTTAGTTACTTTACACCACTGCCTTATAGCACACCCCAACCATCTATGGTCTCTGTCGGCTGGTAACCTCATACGTCCAAAACTGTTACTTTTCAGGATTGAAATTCAAAAGTAGCAAACGTAGCAGATCTACAAGCTCAAAACGGGTTGCTTTGTGCCGCGTTCTGAGCTTGTAGATCTACTACTTTTGATGCTTTTGTGTGACGCTGTAGATAGGCTATGATCAAGTAGGGCATTCATGTATGAAAAAAACACAAAATGTTAAAATATGGAGATAAGAGGTTTTTGCCAGACAGCAACAATATGGTATTTACTGTATGTGAGAAATTATATCTTAAAGCAAATATAATGCTTTCCACTGTGTTCTATTATCAAGGAATATAATGTACAGTGTTGGGACTAACGCGTTACAAGCAACGCATTACTGTAACGCCGTTATTTTTGGCAGTAACTAGTACTCTAACGCATTTTTAAATTCAGTAACTCCGTTATCGTTACTACATGGTGCGTTACTCCGTTATTTTTTATATAGTATTTATATATACAGCTAGGCGTTGAGTAAATGTACTTTACTTTACACCAGTCTGTGTCATATGCGGAGATGCGCTGTGGGCGGGTGACATCCTGACCGGTTGACAATGACACGGCAGTTCATTCATTATCACTGCAAATCAGGCACATTTCAATATATATATTCTATGCCTCAACCCGCCCGCGACCTGCGGTGGGAAAAAAAAGATAATCATCATCATAATAGCTCAGATTTATATACAGTTGCGCTCTTTTAAGTACCCAAAGTCGCTTTAAATGTCTACAGTAGCACAACATTGTCATGGGCTAAATAAACTCCTGTGAGTGAGTAGTGGTCTATAATTTATTACCCTAACAGGTCAGCTGAGCCACGTTATGAAGGATTAATCTGAAATGCCTTTTTTTTTTTGCAGTGCCCTTTGATTCGAAAATGCGTTCAAACGCAATTGATCATTGAGAAACCATTACGCACGCAGCATGCGCAAATGGTAATGTAGGTAATTAATGTATTTGTGCAAGATGACCCCGCTAATATATATAAAATGTGTACATTACTCGTTCATCATGGTTCATGTTCAAATAGCTCAATCCAAAATATAATGCTGTAGGCCTAAGTGTTAGGCTGTATTTACGCACCTGCTTGTAATTAATGCTTAAACATAATTATGACCGGTATTTTTTTCAGATGTCCGATAACTTTGAATCATTCCGGACATTGGGACCAGCAGATTACAATCCTATTGCGCGACCCCTGGTATAGACCACATTGCTTAGCAGAGTTCAGTGATGCAAATGCATGTCAAGTTGATCAACAGATTGTATTATTCTCCAATGCAATAACAGTACTGAAATGAAGGCTATTAAGGGCATTAATGGGAGCCCTTTTTTTTTTAAGTAACTAAAAAGTTACTTTTCACAGTAACGCATGTTACGACCCGGCCTAGGGGAGCCTATGGTCGCAACACACAAGTGGACTCCCTCCTTCCCAGTCCCCAAACAGCCAGACAACAAAGGTTCAAAATCCCAAACACTGAGGATTTATTTACTAATTTAAGATAAAAGTCATGACAATATATACATATTACCTCAGGGTGGGCTCTACAAAACAACTACTAATACACAAGAGATTCCTCACCCCTACACAAATCTTACATAAACATTAACACATTACAGCACACTGGTGTTTGGAGGCTGGCTAGGAGAAAGGCATCTGAACTTCTGGAAGCAGGAAGCTTTATAGTGAAGCCCAAGTAGACAGGAGCCAATCACCTGCGAGAATCCACATACTAGTTAGCCAATCACACTCAGCCACCACTCAGTTACCATTCACACCAGCTGGTACTCAAATCACTCACCACTCATTCACAAACACACACCAATGAGGGGGGAAACACAGGAAAATACATAATATGACCCTAGGGTCATAACACCTCCCCCCTAAGATCAAACATTTATCATTTAAAACAAAACAAAAACACAAAAACATGCTCAATTCACTCCCTCCTATCTCTCCACCAAGACCTTCTCTCCTAATGTCTCACCGAGACCCCTTTCCCATATCTCCAGAGACTCCCTCTTCCCTACTGCTGTCTCTACTGAGACCTCCGTTTCCTGTCTCCACTGAGACTCCCTCTTCCCTACTACTATCTCTACTGAGACCTCCGTTTCATATCTCTAGAGACTCCTTCCCTCCTAATGTCTGCAAGCGACCTCATTCAAATTGCCCTCACTCCTAATGTCTTCCACTAACACTTCTTCCTAATAGCTGAATTAATGCATCACAACCAAATTCACAAAAACACTGAATCTACACAAAATCACAACTTCACAGAACTACAAAAAAACATTAATTCATCAAATGTCTAAAAAAAAAACGCACAAAAAACTATGAACGTTCTTAACTTACACACCAAAAATCTAAAATCGCCATATTGCTGGTTGGCACACTCATACAAACAGCAGTGATGTTGCTAGGTTTTCAATGTAATGGGTCCTGGGACCCAAGGGTGGTCTTTTAGATGGGTCCCAGGGACATTTTATGAGTCCCACAAAAATTCACACCTTACGTGGTGCCCCCCGGGACGGTTTTGTCAACGGGGGGGGTTCAGTGTGGACCCGTTCCTGCTTCTCAAGACCGATACCGATAACCGATAATACAAATATATACACATATATTAAAAAATCATAAATATATTTTTTCAAATGTATATGAATCTGTAGTATTAGCACACCTTATGGTAAGAAATACTAGTAGTGGGCAAAGGTGGATTTAACATAGCTTTGACCAATAGAATACATTTAATCATAGAACCTTTTAATCATTATTATTATTTTATTTTGTATTATTTATGAATGTAGAATTTATTTTAACTATTTATTGTGTAGCAATAAAAGACTGAAAACACTGGCTTACAGTGGAATTATTGGCAACTAAAGAAATAGGAATTCAAGAAATAATGAAGACAAATACTGACAATGCCTATGAACATTGGCTTGCAGTTATTGCACACCAAAATTCAATAATAATATTAGGCTTGTCATTGAGAAAGGAAAATAAAGTTGTCTTTTTGAGGAGAAGTGGAACCTTATCTTATAAGTCACTTTAAGTTTAGCATGAGGGAGAGGGTCTACCCTCTTCAGGGAATTACTTGATATGATATCTCTAGGCTACAGAAAACATTCAGTTGGCTATTAAACATACACAAGACACAGACGATAGACAACCGGTTACTTACAGCTGCCATTAACACTCGCATGACTGAGGTTTCATTATCCTCCACCATGCCTGAAAAACGATCATTTTGATCCCCAAATCAGGCTATCCTATTGGCCACTGTCTCCCCTCTGTTCTCCAGACTAGTTCACACTTTCTCCCCCAAACAGTGGGGGGTTCCATTGTCTTCTAAAAAGTTGAGAGTTGAAAATGGGTTGCCAAATTTTGAGAGAGAAATAAGCAGGCAGGTCTATGAAAGTGTTACTGCATGCGTTGTGCCCTGAGAAAACAGTGAGACATGAAGCAGTAGGCTAGTGTGTATTTCTATGTGTCTCCTATATGTCATCATGATTTGTGATTTGTGTATGTGGGGATCTCATTTTTACTTCCATGCAGTGTTGATTTCGTTAACGAAAACGAAACGAAATATGTTCGTCAACGCACATTTTTCAAAGGACGAAGACGAGACGAGACCACCACCCATATGAATAAACAATAACTGGGACTAAATTATTATGCAATTTCGTTGACTAATAAAGACGAGACGAAAATGTAGTTCACTAAATAAAGACTGGACTAAAATCTATGGTCATTTTAGTTCACGAACAAAGACGAGACGAAATATTATATAATATATTTATTATATGATTTTGTCACTCCCTGTCTCCTTTGATGCGCAGCGCAGGGCATGCTGTTCCTCACTCACACACACCCCCTTTTAAAGTTGCAGCCGCGCACGCACACACACACAGAGTCACACTACCGTCAAATGAATGGCAGGAGGATTCAGATTTCAGAGCGAAACTTTACAAAATAAAACGGTAAAATGCTTTGCACGGGGCTCGGGAGAAAGAGAAGAGGTGAAATGGACACATTTTCGCTACATCGATGTGGAGAACAAAACACAATGCTTGATTTTATCCGAAGGCAAGCAATGTGGGAAAAACACAACAACTTGAAGAGACACAAGCGTTCACCACAAAGAGATCGAGTTATAAGTTAACAAAAGGTTTGTTGGTGGTTGTTTACAACGTAACATTAAACGTGGTGTTGCGTGTCGGCTTAATGTTCCAACAAAAACACTAATCCGACCCCAAAGTGCCCAAACTAATGCTGACAAACTCACGTTAGCTTCTTAGCATGTAGCGATAAACTTACACCTGGTGTTTGCACTTTCTCCATTTACAGCCCGTACATCTACACAAACGTTCAGATTTCAAATATAAAGTGCTTACTGGCCAGGGATGTTACAATTCTATTCGGGTAACCCATAAGTACCCATACTTTCCGTATTGTCCAATAAAAAACATTTTAATCCGATCGGTGGCCATTTTCTCCGTATTTTCTCCATGCTTTCAACTACGTGACCCTATCGGTTGGGAGGTGTAATTGCACTCTGATACACTATAACTCTATGAGAAAAGAACTTGTAAACAACCCAGTGACAAACCTATATTATTATTATTCATAATAATAATATTCACATTATTGTCTGAGCGTAAAGCTCTCATTCTATCAGCTGTCCACGTCGCTGACAAACGCGTCTCCTCTCCTCCTCCCTCAGTGCAACAAGTGAACACAATGCTATGTTCCACAAATGTGCTCAATCCTGCGCAAAATATCTGATCTTCAAGCATAAAACAGTTGCTACGTGACAAGCTGTATGCTTGTAGATCCTATCTTTTTCCACCGCTTTGCAGTGAAAGGGAAAGTGGAAAATGGGTCGCCAGATTTTGCGAGAGAAATAAGCAGTCAGGTCTATGAAAATGTTACTGCATGCGTTGTTGTGCCCTGAGAAAACAGTGAGGCATGAATGGGGTAATAGCCGAGGCTAATTTGCAACACCAGTCCCTGGTTAGACCTTTCTATATAAATATATACCTAATAAAAATGCATGAAGCTCTAATCTAAACAAGTATGAAAATATATTTATATCTGCAAAGTAACTAGTAACTAAAGTTTTCAAATAATTGTAGTGAAGTAAAAGTACAAGATTTGCCTCTGAGCTGTAGTGGAGTAGAAAAGTATTACCATTATAATGTAATTATATATATAATTATAATATTAATAATAATAGAAAGACGCGAAAAACAAGCCCAAAGTCGCTTATAATACGCAGACATGGCAACATAGACTCTCTGCTGTGCAGGGAGTCTGCTCGTCTACGGGCCGCTCTGCGGGGGGTCTGGAGGTGTCAACTGCTCTTCCATGGGGGAGAGAGGGTGAGAGCGGTCAATTTAGCCGAAATATAACGGCTGGGATGGTATATATGGTATATATTTCATATTTATAATACGTTTCAGAAAGAAAAAAAAAATGAGATGATTTGAAACAGATATTTAGGAAAAGTCATGAAAGGGGAACTTTCTCAGAGCTTCATGAGAGAAGATAATCCACTTTAAATTCTCAAAATCGGTCATATTGATGGCTTAGTCATGCAAGTGTTAATTAGTGCTTTTGATTGCCTTTGTGGTCAAATCAGGGTCAAATGCATAGGCTCAACGAGCCATCGTTAACCTGCTAATGTTACACAGCTGATTGGCAACATGCGTTAAACGCATCCATCACATCACTCTGATCTCCAAGCAAGTTGGAGAACACTCTAAAATCGGGGATTTTACTTTGGCTGGTCAATTTAAGATGACAATAGCAAAAAATGTTAGTAGACCTGTATGCATGATGATCAGTTATTATTCCAGACAGTGGTCTATCCAAGACGTTTTAACACGTTTGAGACCAGGTCTCAACCAGCTCCTCATGCCGTCTCACTCTCTCTCTCTCTGTGTTTGTAGCGTAGCCTAACAGTGTGTGTGTGTGTGTGGGGGGGGGGGGGGAGGGGAGGGGCTGTGCTGCTGCTGCTGCTACAACGTGTGCGAGAGAGTCTCCACACAACAGTGTCTAACCGAGAGTTATACTTCTCCACACAACGGTGTCTAACCGAGAGAGTCCATGCAGATCACAGCTGACAAATATTATATATTATCGGCTATTATTAATGTTATCGGTTTTATCGGGATGACGTCATAATTCCTGATATCGGACCGATAATTATCGGGCCGATACTTATCGTGCAGTACAAATTTTTATATTTTTCTCTGTTGTTGGTGACAACTCTAATGCGTCCCATGGACGCCACGACGGTGTCATGAATGCGTAACTTTCTCAATATTGTGCGTCAGCGACGCAGGACGCAGGCCTATTAGTCCAGTAATATTGGCACTTGACCTCCCACTAATTGCAACAAAAACAAACTCCACTGATTTTGTGTCCTAAATATGTCCTGAATGAGAGGAAAAAAGTCGCAAGGAATTGCATGTAGGGAAATTTCAAAATGGCCGCCATCCACACTGTTATTACACATACAATTATATATCTTGAAAACCGAACACTGTATGAAGTCGACATTTGGCAGGTGTGTTGCTGAGGACCCAGAGAAATGCAGTATCAAGTTTGAACTTGTTTGGATGAGCGGTTCTTAAGAAAGCTGCAATTAAGTGGCCCATTCTAAACAGGCATATTAAGTATAGGCATTCTATGGATAATAAGGGGTTAACCTAGGACAAATTGCAACAGAAACTCTTTCAACTTTTTTTGTTTCATAAATATGTTAGTTATAACATATCAAAAGTCCTAAGAAATCCCAGTGGTGGAACATATTGAAAAATGCTTAAATAGGTGATGTGCTGACAATTTCCCATTGACGCCCATGTTAAAAAAGATTTAAGCATGTTTCCTTGTCTAACTTCCACACAAAAGGTTCAACACTGTCCATTATCAACCAGAAACTGTGTTGGATGCATTACAGTGCTTGTAAAAAAAAAAGAAGAAGAAACTAATTTTAACCCTTCAAGTGCCATTTCTGTATGTTATGCATTATGCATTTGTATGCACTCGGTTTTCATGTTCATTTCACATACATTCTTATGTGAAGCACTGCGCATGTGATTTTGTTGATGCAAAGCACTGCATTTTGTTGTGAAGATACCATCTTCTCTGTTGCGAAGATGGTATGCCGCCGACACTGTCTTGCCAATGCTGAGCTACAAACGCCACCTGCGGAGGTAGGCTACCATGGTGCCCTTGTCTTGGTTGAGACCGTCTTCCATCACCTTCAATTAGACCTATTTGATCTCGTGGGAGAAATTAAGTTTCAGAAGTGTTCAGTGTATTGTCATCGGGACACATCAACAACTTGGCAGGGCCGGGATTCGAACTTGAGACCTTCTGCTTCTGAGGCTGGCTCTCTACCCATTCAGCTATGGCCACCCTGTTGGTCTTTGCTTCCATGTTAGTCATCTCAGCATGATGGCTAGGTCGTCCACATAACCATATTTTTTTAATGTTGTAAATGGTAAACGGTAAATGGTGCATTTGTATAGCGCTTTTATCCAAAGCGATTTACATAGATTGTGCATTACATTCACCCATTCACACACGCCATTCATACACCAATGGCGGAGGAAACCATGCAAGGCACCAACTTGCTCATCGGGAGCAATTAGGGGTTCAGTGTCTTGCTCAAGGACACTTCGACACTAACTCTGGGGGAGCCCCTGGGGGAGCCCCCCAGCCCGGGATCGAACTGGGAACCTTGCGGTTTCCAGTTCACTCTACCGTGGCCACTCTACCCCTGAGCCACTGCCGCCCCATGTTGTATCTGGTAGGTCATAGATGTAGATGTTACAGCATTGAGGAGAGAACACACCCTTGGAATACCATTCCTCAGTCATCTGAGCCAGCTGTGCTGGCCATTACTGGTCTGTAGAGTGAAGCTGCGGTTTGACAGCATCTCCATGATGAAGTTCACCATATTTCGATCAGGGATTGTCCTGCGAAACCTCAGGTGGAATTTACAGTGCCAGACAGTGCCAGGCTATTTTCGGATTTAGTAATACAAAAAAAAAATCAAAGTTCTGATTTCTAAAACATTTTTAATTCACTTCATAATAATAATATGAATAATATTAATAATAATAACAACAATAATAATAACTTAATTTCACTTTCATACAGAAAATGCAGCTTAAAGTGCTTCACATAAAAATGTATATGAAATAGAACATTAGTTCATAACAATGCATAAAATGCAGCAATAGCACTCGAAGGGTTAAGGCTTTTTTTCTTTTTCTTTTTACAAGCGCTGTACTACATCCAACAGTTTCTGGTTGATAGTGGGCAGTATTGAACCTTTTTTGTGGAAATTATGAAAACATGCTCAAATCCTTTTTTAAATCCTTTATTTCGACATTTTGTAGTGTGATATTGTGCGCGCATAATTTAATTGAGTTGTCTGATCAGTACTTGATCAGTTGTGTGATTATGTGATCATAATAAATTCTTGTCACTGATATTCTGTATCCTTGTTTTGCTACAAGGAACAAATACAGCATAGTCAAATCTAGCAGAAAGGGCCAAAAAGCGTTATACTTACAGGTAATTTTCAAAACTTTCCCTTCATACGATTCCTTGCGACTTTTTTTCAGTGATTCAGGACATATTGAGGATACAAAATCAGCTGAGTTTGGTTTTGTTGCAATTAGTGGGAGGTTGACCCCCATTTTGACCTAAAATGCCTGGACTAATCGGTGACCGGCCCGGTCACTGTCATAAATTCCGATTTTATGCCGGTCAAATTGCATGGGCACAGCGCAGCAACAGCATGATGGTCAAGTCGTGCGAGTCGATTCAGTAAACATTAGCAAGTAGCCTATAGTGACAGCTAGCCCTGGTCCAGAGCGTTAGTGAGTTCTCTCTAACGCCCTGCCAGGCGCTTGAATCTGCGCTTGTACAAGGAATTCCACTGCCCTGCGAGGGCTCCAACAGTAGTGAAAATAAACAAAACCATTTCGCTACACATCTAAACAAAGGCTGTTTTGTGTTGTTGAAAGTCTGTTCTCGGAGGTGGGAAGCCTCTCAGCACCCCACCTTCTCTGTATAATACACTTTTTGGCCAGAAAAGAAAATATTTCACCGGAAGGAAAAATCTGGTCAATAGAAAAATTCCATTGACCAGTTCTGTAGAGGGCACTGTGGAGCAACTAAAAAAATGTTTTCCTTCCGGTGAAATATTTTCTTTTCTGGCCAAAAGGTGTATTATACAGAGAAGGTGGGGTGCTGAGAGGCTTCCCACCTCCAAGAACAGACTTTCAACAACACAAAACAGCCTTTGTTTAGGTGTGTAGCGAAATGGTTTTGTTTATTTTTACTACTGTTGGAGCCCTCGCAGCCTCGCAGGGCAGTGGAATTCCTTGTACAAGCGCAGAGCCCAGCACCTGTCAGGGTGTTAGAGAGAACTCACTAAAGCTCTGGACCAGGGCTAAGTGACAACCTACAGATGGTGCTGATTACCTTATATATAAGGATACATATATCGAATATATATATTATGGAATATATTATAATCCATAATGCTGCGCGCAGTTATAGCCTAGTCAATGCTGTGACTGTCGGTCCGTCAATCACGGAGAATTTAA
Organism: Gymnoscopelus braueri; assembly: GCF_963280865.1. NCBI lineage: Eukaryota > Metazoa > Chordata > Actinopteri > Myctophiformes > Myctophidae > Gymnoscopelus > Gymnoscopelus braueri. The sequence goes on along the minus strand of NC_137605.1, from coordinate 59,112,513 downwards.
AGACAGTAAGTGCGTCACCAGGCTTCTCAGACGGTCCATGCAGTTGAAGTTACTTTTACTTTCAGTGACAGACAACAGCATTGCAAAAGCTGATGCAGGCTACAGAAAAAAACTGCCAATAAACATCCCTATTATTTTAGCCAGTTCCAAAGAAAAATCACCCCCCCTCTGTTCTTTGCATATGTTGCTGAAAAGACAGTACAACTTTGGCACGGACGGTGTGTGTGTTGTCTTCTCCCATAGGCCTACAGACAGTAGCTGCTCATTCCCTCTTGTTCCAAATAAATTACTAGGCGCCATCTGAAAAGTCCATATTGCAGTAAGCAGCTTCCAACGACAACTCAAAAAGACGTTGTGATCATAATATCATCCATCCACACCACTGGTTTAGTTCCTGTGCCTACAGACGTCTTGTAATCTATCCATCTGAAGCCTATTAAAGCTCACTAAGACTCATCCGAAAGTTTAATAAAGTCCACTGAGCAACAGAGAGTAGTTTAACATTTTACGTCCCAGAGGTTAAAACAAGCCAAAACAGTGACATAAGGTAATATTTTGCCTTTGATATCATTGAAAGGCAAGAGACTAGACTAGAGAGACATAAGGTAAATGTATCACCTTGAAAACAATTAAATGCAGACATATATTTTCTGCTATGTGTCTGAATGGGAAAACCTTATTTATCTATTTTTGCTTTTAGTCAAAATAAGAAAATAATTTTGTATTAAGATAATATTTTGTTTGTTAAAAAAGATTACATACAATTTTTTTAAATAATAATTTTAATAACTGATCTCAATATGGACCCATAATAAGTTTTGTCATAATCATGCAGCTCTAGTGACAGCCATGACATCAATGGTACAAATAAAAATAAATAAAAAAATGATAAGCTACAGCAGGGGACTTCAACGTTTTTCTGACCAAGGACCCCCTAGCTGAGAGAGAGATCAAGCAGGGACTCCCTCTATATTGTATAAAATTGTGTTTCAGATTAAACTTTTTTTTTAAACTTGGTCTCCCTACCTCTTTGCCAAGAATAGCCAATCTGCAAGCTCACAATGCCTCGCAGTGAGAGGCGGTGTGAGCTTGTAGATCTACTATTTTTGGCTTAAGTTCTCCTCAGAAAAGGGATGCTAGGTTCAAGTGGTTAATGTAAAAACATATTTATCATATCACACAAAGATTTGGCGGCCCCCCTTTAGTAACTTTGAGGACCCCCTAGGGGTCCCGAACCCCCTGTTGAAGACCCCTGGGCTACAGTATTTCATTTTCTTCTTTTTGTAATCACTTTAGGCCTTTTGTTGCATAGTTAGGGCATCAATATTATAGCCATATCATGATATTAGACTGGATATCGTCTGTGATTTTGGATATTGTACTATTGTGATATGGCATAAGTGTTTAATCTTATTGGTACTCTGTATTGGTGAATACACAAAATTAAGTACTTGTACTCGGCCTGAAAAAAAATCTAGTTAGTTGTTTAGTTCTTAGATAGAAAATCGGTAAAACCTGTATCGGCAGGTGAGACTTTAAAAAAAATATCCATCTATTGGCTGAGGAATATCAGTCACATTCATTCTATGCATCTTGGCTGAGGAATATCAGTCACATTCATTCTATGCATCTTGGCTGAGGAATATCAGTCACATTCATTCTATGCATCTATTGGCTGAGGAATATCAGTCACATTCAGCAACACCAGTAATCTACCTAGAGCGGCAGAAGTGTGTATGTGTGGGTGCGGGTGCGTGTGCGTGTGCGTGTGTGCGTGTGCGTGTGTGTGTGTGTGTGTGTGTTCTTACTAGGGTGTTCTCCTCCGGCAGAGTCCCGGTGAGTCTCCGTCAGGGTCAGGTGGGATTCCCCTGGCTGATGATGATGAAGATGGCGGGATTCCCCAGGCAGGGTTTTAGTGTCACTCAAGTGAACAAATACAAGCAGCAACAACAATGTTACCATTGAAGAAGAAGAAGAAGAAGAGGAAGCATGACACCCGCCACACGCTCGCTGTAGACGGCAGACCATGTCTGTCTGTCTGTTGTTATTGTTGTTACAACGGACCACAATGTGTGCTATCCTCCTCTTAGCAATAACTTTTGACTGTACTAGCTGTCAACAATCGTGTTAATAAAGTACTCAGTCAATCACATTGTTTACTTAACAATGCTATATGGTTTATAAAGTAATGAGTTAACAACAGCTGGTTGTATTGCTGCACGTGCTTCACTTTGCTGCTCTACGCCAAGTTCGACCCCACATCCATCATGATTCCTCCCCCCTTTTTATCCTACTCTGTACATATAGTGTTTTATATGTGTGATGATATTGTATTTTTTTGTTTTTTTTAATGCTATGTTGATGAATTGAATGTATAGGACCTCAATGTAAACAATTAAGTCCACTGGACTTTTTTTTTGTTATCCTTTTAGACTAAGTGTTTGACTGTACCCGTGCTGTTTGCATTTCTGTCAAATAAAATATGTAATCAATCAAAAATGAGCGAGAACAGTTCACACACACTCCCCGCTGGAAGCTGCACCTCAAGCGGGGTTCTCTCTTCAATACGCTGGGTCCTCCTGCTCTCCTCCTCGAGCTGACTGACTGACTGACTGACTGACTGATGGTTGAACTGCTGTAATAACAACAACAATAACAAGCAGCTTGTATCTTCTTCTTCACCTCGCTGCACGTGTATCATATGACGTAATAGTTGATCATTATGACGTTGTGTAAAATAATCCAGCTGGCGTAGAGTTGTTCCTCCGCCATGCATGTAGCGTCCACGCTATTTAAACACAGAGAAAAGCATCCTGTGCCCAGTGTCTCCCTCTAACAGCTCTGTCCGTCATGGAGCGGTCAGGTGGTCAGGTGCCCACACCACAGTCTGTGGAAACACAGAGAGTGTTGTTGCTGTCAATCCATCCAACCAGCTCTCTAGCGTTCAGCCTCCTCAGTTTATTCAAACAGAGACAAACGGTGTCCTACTCTCCTCCAAGTGTCCTTTAAACACATAGAGAAACACAGAGAGAGAGAGAGAGAGAGAGAGCTCCTCCGGTCTCTTCCAATGTTACTCTTTCTATTTCAAACGGAGGCTAGAGGAGAGGAGGAGGAGCTAGAGGCGGATCTGCTCCAGGGTTGCCAGATAGATTTTGCGAGAGAAACAAGCAAAAGTAAACGCTATACTTATGAAAACAAGCCCAAAAGAAGTGACATATCACGCGCACGCACGCACACGCATCTCACACACACACACACACACACACACACACACACACACACACACACACACACACACACACACACACACACACACACATACACACACACACACACACACACACACACAGGGTCCCCACTCCCAGCTAAAATCTAAACGAGTTAATGTAGCATACATCAAAATCAGTTCATCGGCTATTTGAAAATAGATCTACAAGCTCACAACACATGTGACGCGTCGTGAGCTTGTAGATCTGCTATATTTGCAATATTTGGAATATATTTGTATGGGGGTCCCTGGTACAAATGCTTTCAGATTTTCAGATGCGGCCACGTAAATATACATTTTGGGGGTCCTTGACATGAAAATGTTTGAGAACCACCTGTTTAAACAACAATATGTAACCAGGTAGACCTGTTACTATGGCAGCATCAGCCAGGTGCTCCTTGTTTCAAATTAAGGGTGGGGTTTATTGTCACAGGAGATAAAAGGGCTGAGGCTGCTTTCATTCAAGAGATCCCCTAGCTTGCTGTAAGGTTGGTGTACCTGAGGAGGACAAGAGCTGGAAGGCATGGCTTTTCTAAATGTATCGGCATATAGGCCGCCTGGTAAATTAGTAAGTATGGTACAAAGTATGCCCTTATTCCATGCTGCTTTGCTCCTTCTCCTCCTCTGTTACGCCAGCCCAATAGATGGTATTGTATGTGTTGGTTATTTATATGATTGTGGTGTTTTAGTCTATTTGTGTATTTTAAAAGCTTGAATACTTTATGTACATGAAGGAATGTTGGATATTCATGAAGGATGTTTATGAAGGAAAATAATAAACAGCCTCTTTTTATAAAGTCACTTTATGTCTTATTTCCATGCTCATCCTTGGTTACACAAACCTGTGCATTTCATTGTTAAAGAGGACCTTCCCTCTAGAAAAAGGTGGCATAGTCTAGTAGGCATTGTATATTTTATTATTATTATTCCCTTTTAAAGTCCCCCTTGCTACAATAGAAAGCAAGCCCAAATAAGCACACTTTAGAAACAACTCAAGCCCAAATAAGCACACTTTAGAAGCAAGCCCACATAAGTAACTTTAGAAACAACCCCCAAAAAACACAACCCACAACTACCAATATTTAAAAGCAATTTTACAGAAAAAAACAAGACCAAAGTCGCTTATAAGCAGACTTGGCAACACTGATCCTGATGACTTCTAGCAGTAGCCCATTTAACTATTTTCTCTCTCTATCTATCTATCTATCTCTATTCAGATGGGATTGCTGTCATGGGAACCACGTTTGTATTCATAAAAACAAAAACTAGAAGGATACAGATGATCATGTGAAAACAGAACTGAAATCATATGGTCTGTATGTCTGTACTGTTCTGTTTTTCATTTCAATTCAAAGTGTTTTGTTGGCATGGAAGTTTACAATTTGTTTAAATATTTGGACAGAAAACAATAACAATAATACTGAACGTTAACACAACATTATACACTGTGTGTGTGTGTGTGTGTGTGTGCGTGCGTGCGTGCGTGCGCGTAAGTGCGTGTGTGCACGCGTTTGTGCGTGTGTGCATGCGTTTGTGCGTGCGTGTGTTCCTCATTTCATTGGAGGAGGGGTGTGTCCAACAGTGAGCACACTGTTTTCTTTTGGTTTGCCATGATTTTTATTTATTTATATACAATGTACACATACACACACACACACACACACACACACACACACACACACACACACACACACACACACACACACACACACACACACACACATAAAACACTGTAAAGTTGTAGGATAAACACATGAAACTGAGCAGACAAATTTGGAACTGGAACACAAGCTGGTGAACGGGTACTCTGAACTTCTCTCCCTGGATTAGATGAAATTGGCGCCCCACCTGAAAATGCATTTTTTGTTTATTAAAGAGCTGGAGAGATGGGGAGACCCCTGTTACTGAACAAACACTCTATAACAATGATTTCAGTCACAATATAGAGCTATTTAACACTAGCCTGGTTCCATGCCATAGAGCCCGCCCACTCTCTGAGTGGACTGCCCCTCTTGGTCTGGTGTTGTAATGTGAACCTATAGGATTTATTCGGTACAAAAAGTACCGTCCAATGAGATATAGGGTTACACAGGGTAATCTAGGCATTAGTAAAATCTGTTCATTCTGAGACATATGGACCCGTATGGTCCAGTTTTACACAAATAATTGTAACACTCTGCTTTCTGTGTGTTTAGGGTTGATATTTTCTAACAGGGTTGATATTTCTAACAGGATTGATACTGCCTTGCCTTGCCTTGCCTTATTATACATAGGACCACAATGGAAACCCTAGGACTATTTTCAAACATATATATATATATAAATATGCACATTGTTTAATGGACGACATATATAGGTTTGAAGTGCTCATGTGGCCTATTATAGTCGCTTCTTTTGGGCTTGTATTCATAGACCTGGTTAAATATTCCTCTCGCAAACACTGGCAACCGCAACAGCGCACTGTTGGGATTTAACATGGACATCAAACACCCAATGTTTGCTTTAGCCTTTGATTGCCTTTCAATAAAACCACATTTGATAGACATACGTATCACCTACATGTTACTGATTAGAGAGAATGTTTTATTTGTGTTATCAGTTCATTATTTCCTGCGTAATCGATGAATAAAACTGACGTGTGTAATGTGGAGAGCATTGCATTGCGCGACGCACAAATTGTCTTCTTTGAATAGACTATCATAAACACAATTGACACAAGGAATTGACAATCTCCCTTCTGCTGATTATAGAAAAAAATAGAATCACAGACATTTGTTGAGAATTAATTGGATAGAGGGATCCTTTGAATGGTGTTCCGTGCTGAGCGGAGTGTGCGCCCTGGCCGTCTCCAGACCATCCATTGCAGGCGTGCGCTCTACCAAACCAAGTTGGCCTTGCGGGTGGTTTTAGATGGTACTATACACTTTCCCAAACGTGTGTGGACAAAATAGTAATTTTGGGGATAATGCAACACGCCCAAGGCCACACCTCTAGGCACAAATAGTGGAGTCAGCATAATGAATAGCGGGTATAGCGGGCGCAAAATACCGTTAGGGACAGTGGCAGCTCCCTTATCCTAATTCACAGGTAAAAGGCAGAAATTCACGGCTAATGGTCAGCGGGTGCGGGTTTAACAGTGCCAAAATTAGGGCCCTTAATGTCTTACTGTACCACGTGTTGTTTACATTTCCTTAGCGCTGTTTGCCTTGCCTTGCCTTGCCTTGCCTTGCCTTACCTTTGCCTTGCACTACAGTACAGTATACTGTGTACACAACAATGATTAGATTTATATTTGATAGGATTAGGGTCTTATATTTTATACCTATTGTGCTGCCTCGAAATGGCAGATTGGTTAAGATTCAAAGTTAAAATGTTTTTAAATAATTCTGTCATTTAAGTCAATAAGTTAAGCTAAAAAGTGATGTTCTTTGTAACAGATCATAGTGTTTGTACTGCCATCTCGTTGTGGAGGTAAGGATAGGATAATTCCTTTAACAGGTCCGTTCATGAAAGTCCTTGCGGTCTTGTTTCCAATGAGGGCCTGTGAGCAATTAGGGGTTAAGAGTCTTGCTCAGGGACATATTTCATTTCATCAACACATTTGCTGGCCTGGCCTGGAATTGTACCTAGGGCAACCAGGGCCTCTGGCTCCCTAACCACTCAGCTATGGCCGCCCCTGGTAAAAAAAGTAAACTGCACTCAGTAAAGCCAGCATTTCTCCAGTGAACAGTGAGCTGTGCATGTGGTCTGCTGAGAATTGATCTTAAAACGTTTTTGCCTTGGACATTATTTGTCTGTAAGTACATTAAGTTGTAGCTAGTCGGTGTAATGATTGCATTTCATGTAAGATTTAATGTTTGCAACTTTCCTGTGTAGACTAGGCTAATTGTTTGTGTGATAGTTGTGTAAGCACATGTGCTCTGCATTCCATGTTAGCTTAGGCTACTGCTGCAGTGGCTGTATTCTGTGTTTGTTGCATTGTGTAATTGGTTCAAATGCAAATACTTACAATTGATGTATACTTATATGCGTACTAATTCATATGTATGTGTATTTCTGTCTATTTCTGTACTGTTTCAGTTTTACAAAAACCCTGCAGAGACTTCAGTAAATTACCAAGAAAAGTCAAGCCTTGTTTGTTTATTGGAGGATCCCAGGATTGTTAACTAGCTTCACATAGGCACGTGTTGCAAGGGCAGTATACCTATAATACAGATCTAATTTGAACTGTTTAATAATTTTAGCCCCTATTTCCCCCCCTTTTTTATTATTTGCTTTAATACATGTATTTGTTATGTTAATAATAATAATAATTAATACTTATTATTATTTGTGTTCCCTTTAGCTCTCCTCTTTCTTTCTCATCCTGTTCCTCTCTCCATTCTTCTCTCATTCTCCCCTTCCTCTGCCCCCCTCTCTCTTTTTCTTTCACTCTCTCTTTTCTCTCAGTTCATTCATGTTGTTCTTTCCTGTTGTGAGAAAGAAAACACACACACACCGACACACACACACACACACACACACACACACACACACACACACACAATGTGACGGTGACCCCATTGACTCTTCCGCTTACATTCAGTTTCTCTTTCTCCCCCTGAGCAACAAGCACACAAGCATGTGCGCGCACACACAAACACACACACGCACGCACGCACGCACGCACGCACGCACGCACGCACACACACACACACACACACACACACACACACACACACACACACACACACACACACACACACACACACACACACACACACACACACACACACACACACACACACACTACCGGAGCCGCCGCCGGTCATCAAATTATTGGCTCAGGAATGCGACAAAAACAAAATAATCTCCATCAATTCAGGTCTCCATGGGAAAAAATCTATAGAAAAAAAGTCATTTTGGGGGTGAACTATCCCTTTAAGTGGAGAGGGCCAATCATTTAGTAGCACCGGCCCACAGACAGCGGCGTAGCTCAAAATCCCGACACCAGTATGCACCCCCCCATTTTCAAGGGCGTACACAAAAGACTGATGAAAAGTTGTCAAAAGCTTGAGTTTTCGTGAAACGGCGTGACCGTGGCCAAGCGTCAAACTTCAACGCCAAACAGGAAGTGAAAATAGCCGATGCTAAACTTACAAGGCTGTGATCATAGACATATAAAGGTAGACGCCTCCTTCGGCTCTGAGGCATTGGTATCTCGGGTGCCATTTTCGCGTAGGCAAGCTGTAGGCAAGCTTCCGCATGTGTCACAGAAGGGGGCGTTCGGTAGGCCAATCAGAGGCAGGTGGGGGCGGGACAACTAGATTCTGACAAGTCTTAGAAAAGACGCACTGTTATTGGCCAGTAGTCAACGCGCTGTGAGCGCTGTGATTGGCCAGTAGTCACTTTGAGTGTCCGTTTGCCTACGCGAAAATGGCGGGCGCGATACGAGTTGCTCCAACGAACTGCAGAGGCCAATGAGGTATCTAGGTTTCTATATTTACGGCTGTGATTGCTTAAGCCCCGCCCACTCTGTATTCCTATTGGCTGGGCTTTAAACAGCCATAACTCCAGTTCCCAGCATGCTTAACTTCCGAAACTTGGTGCTCTTAGACGGCGAAGAGGGACAGGCTGTAATCCCTTAAGCTATGTAGCCTAACTTTTCAGCTGATTGCCATACAGTATCGTGGACAGAGCTGCGAGGGCCCGGTCATCGCTGCTTGCAACTTTAATTCATTTTGAAATGCTGCTCTAGACTAGATGCTGGTGCTGCTACACTGAGGCAGCCGGTGCGTCCGCGTCTTCATGCCTGGGCGTCCACCTCCACCTCCCCGGCGTTCATTTCCATATTAACTGCATACCGCGGTCATTCACTCATTTTTAATCATCCGCTGCCATGTGCGTACACTGCTTCTGTAGTCAGGTGACAGCCTGGTGTTTATCATGGAAGATTTGTGATTTTGGCTACGACACTGCCCACAGAGCAGAGAGACATCACAAAACATAAATAAAGGCATGCGTCTGGCAGCACACTTGGCAGAGAGAGAGAGAAACAGCGCTATTCTGAGGGGACGGCTGGCTGACACTTGTAGGACAGTTTAGCATGTGAAGAAGGTGATGTGGCGAGCACAACAGAGGACTGTATGCCTTCCTTATCCATATCCAACATTTAACAGCAAACTCTGCATGGGGTGTTGCAAGTAACTACGTCTAGATATTCTTCAAACAATAATAATCCTATACTATCCTAATTGATTGATTAGATGCTTATATTAGCCACTTAAGCCCTATTTTATATTTTAGTCATACGATTATGTCACACAAGAATAACTATCTACAAGCTCACAAGTCAGTGTCATTGTGATGTGGTGTCCTTGTAGATCTGTTATTTTTGCAGTTAATGAACATTTCTGGCAATAATTACATGACACGTGTCATGCATTGTTTCTGTTGCACAGGCAGCCCATATGTGTTACGGTGTCGAACCCTTCACCTCCACCTTCCACGTCTGGAATTCCTGTGCACAATCCAGTGCGCCGTTCTCACTCTGCCACCTAGACACTCAGGCTCACCTCATCATTCTCCTCCCGGTGGCAAGCTGACTGGGTGCGGCACTGCACACCTGTAGATTTATTCATGTAGATTTATATAGATATATCTATACATGTTCAGCTTTGTGTATTATTTTGGACATTAAAACGCCTTGCAAGGCATTAACCCTTTCCTGTCTCCTGAGTGGTTGCATTTGGGTTATGAACACAACTCAGTTTTAACAATTAAAGGACATTGATCAAACATATTGTTTCAGTCACAGGTCAGTCACGCACGCACGCACGCACGCACACGCACACACACACACACACACCCACCCACCCACCCACCCACCCACACACACACACACACACACACACACACACACACACACACACACACACACACACACACACACACACTGAGCAGATTCAATGTAATCCTATTACAGTAATCTGTCCTCATGCAGCAGTTAATGTGCTTATATGGGCTTACAGTATATACTCTACTGTACTGCATGTACATATATACTGTATACATACTGGTGCTATTTGGGGGGGTGTATGATGGAATAAAGTGTAAAAGCAACTCAACACCAACAAAGGAGAGTGAGTGGTCAGTTCCAGCCATCTTAACCACTCAAAACCCACCATCTGTGTTGTGGGGAAAGCTTTCACGGAAAATAGCCGATCAGCAAGCTCACAACGTGTGAGCTTGTTGATCGGCTATATTATGCGACAGCTTTCCCCACAATAACAGAAAACAGAAAAGACCAGTGGTGGAAAAAGTACTCAAAAAAGTCAAAGTATCAATACTCTGTTACAAGTGAAAGTCCGGAATTCTAAATGTACTTGAGTAAAAGTACAAACATATTTGGCATCAAAATGTACAAAAATTATTTGAAAACAGCAGATCTACAAGCTCACAACACGATGCGACGCGTTGTGAGCTTGTAGATCGGCTATTTTAAAATAGCCTAGGTATGTTTTGTAATGTAATAATTTATATCTGCAAAGTAACAACTAGTAACTAAAGTTTTCAAATAATTGTAGTGGAGTACATAAAAGTACAATATTTGCCAATATGAGCTGTAGTGGAGTAGAAGTAAAAGTATAGACAATTGGAAATACTCCGGTAAAGTAAAAGTACCTAAAAATTGTACTTAAGTACAGTACTTGAGTAAATGTACTTAGTTACTTTACACCACTGCTTTAATGTGACTTGCAACATTCTCACGGCCCACCAGTGGCCCACCAGTGGTTGAAAATCACTGGTCTATGACATCAGTTATGTATGACGTCAGTCATGTATGACGTCAGTCGTCCCATTAAAATATAATATAAAACAGACAGACCCTCTTTTAGACGGCTGGCCTACTACAGAGCCCCACACCATTTAAATTTAAAACAACACTTGCCTTGTTTACGAATGTTACCGTGACAACCTGTGAAGCCTACAAAATGTCCAATCAGCACGCAGCTGTGATTCACCAACTTAGAGAGGATTTGTGGATATAAATAAAAGACAAAGACAGACACCCACCCCCAGTTCCTACTAGACCAGCACAGACAGGGTCTTTATTAGACCCGCACGCAGCACAGAGTATTACCATGGACTATTACCACCTTCTCGGTGTCCAGAGGAACGCCACACAAGATGACATCAGGAAGGCGTACAGGAAACTGGCTTTGAAATGTCATCCAGACAAGAACCCCCAAAACCAGAAGGATGCAGAAAGGAAATTCAAAGACCTGTCCGAAGCTCATGAGGTTCTGTCCGACGAGGACAAGAGGTTCATTTATGACCACTATGGTAAGAATGGACTCTCAGCTAACCGCTATGGTAAGAATGGACTCTCAGCTGGAAGAGGAGGTCAGTTCTTCTTCACATCCAGTGATCCGTTTGCAGATGTTGTCACCATCTTGGTCAGAGAGGCGTTATTTGCTTATTTATGTCCCTATTATGTACTTGTACGTACAACGGCTCTGCTCCTATCTGGATCAACAACAAGTGTGATGAAGGCCCTGCTTCCATGTGGATTCCATCATCTCTGCTCTTCAGTGTCCTCCAACGTTTCCTGTGTGATTAAATGCCTACGATGGTCTGCGGCTGCTGCTGTTTCTGTCGCCAAAGCCGCTTATTCTGTCTGCCGCCTAGTTTGTGCTCTTTGAATCAAAGACATTTATTCTGAAACGTTCCACTGTGTTGTTAACGAGAGTGCACATGCACTTCATGGTTCACTAACATCCCCATGTCACTAGAAACTAAATAGACCTCTCAAAACAGACGGGAAGCGATTGACGCACCGACTAATTAATTTTCAATGAGATGCGAGCGACTAGGTGGGAGCCACGGAAAATCTGAAGAACGGAGCGGCAAGCGGGCGTGATCCCCGCGCTCATTTCACGCACACTCCCGGCCGCGACGAAGAGCTAGATTTTGGTCTGCTTATTTCCACGCGACACTTGTTTCCGCTGATCCAAGCGAGAACGCAGGCGTTGTGTCGCTCCCCATCTGGAAAGCCGATAGCACTCTACTAAACCTCCAACCCAGGATTCACCTGACCCCAGCTCACGTTGCCAGGATGGGATGGCTCAGGGTGGAAGACAGAGAACAGCAACTTGCAATGAGCCTGGTCTTTAAGACGCTCAAAGGAGCAGTGCCCATGTACCTGTCTAACTACTTCTCTAGAGTGAGTCGTCCCCCTGGGCTTAACACATAGTAGCCACATTTAAAACTACCGTAACCTAAAAACATGGTTGACCTCGAAGTACAACTGGACTTTGATTTTACCCACTACCAGCTTGACCTCAACGAGCTCCACAGAATGAGCCCCTTGGCAGTGGCATCCTCTTATGGTCAGAGATTTAAAAGGGGGGGTTGCATGGCTTAAAACAATATCAAACCGGGAGTCATTGAAACGGAAAACGGTTGAGAATCACTGTTGTAGATAAAATGACAAAAAAGGCTCATGCACTCAGCTTGTGCTATTTATTTATTTATTTATGTTGATGACGACATATTGATGATGGCAGTCATATCCATATTAATATTCAACGGTCAGTTTAAACCTGTAGTTATGAAACATGTGTACTATTATCACATGTCGCTTTAAACCTGTAGTTACAGTAGTCAGTGTGGGAGAAGTATTACATGTGACTTAATCAACCACTTTGAAGACATCACTTGTTTTTATTGTTTAATTATCAAATGCATCCACACAGAACTAGCTAGCAATGACCAACATGTCAACACAACAAGTAGCTAGCAGTGACCAGCATGTCAACACAACAAGTAGCTAGCTAGCAGTGACCAGTACGTCAACACAACAAGTAGCTAAAGCAGTGACCAGCATGTCACATAACACTGCTGAATGTTCCAGAAATTGAATCATTTGCATCAAGACATGAACCCTTTATAATAGCGTGTTTTTATGAACGGGTTCATCACAGAAGCGTCAACCACAATTTTACCCGAGCCAGTCAACATAAATAATTAAATGGACTGCGTTTATATAGCACCTTTATCCAAAGTGCTTTACAATGTACTTCACATTCTCCCATTCACACACAGATGTCGGAGGAAACCATGCAAGGCACCAACCTGCTCATAATTCCCTGGTAAAAAAAGTATAAACTGAATACTATACTTTATATGCTTTCAGTGATTCTATAAATATCCTTGAAGCCTCTACTCTTAAAGTTGTTCTTAAACCCACTGTGACCTTCCCTTGAATTTGAGAGAGATCAAATGTATCCATTCAATTATATTTCCCTTCATTAATTATACATCAGAGAGACATCAAATGGCCTACTGATTTGCCAAATTGTCATATGCCCAATAAGTTGTTTTAAAATAGGCTTTTTAAGGCATTAGTTTTACACAGATAATTGGCAAAATAGTTGTTTTTCAAAATGTGCAGATCTACAAGCTCAGTCTGGAATATGTCAGACTCTTATCACAAAATTAACCTATCTACAAGACCACAGCTCACCAAGCTTGAATCAACACAACTCTTATTTTTCTGGCTTCTTGGAATTATGTATAGAAAACAAAAATTCCTTAATTTATTATTGTGATTAATGAAGTCAATCCCAATAATGACATAATTACTCCCAGAAGTAATCCTATCAGCTTTTAGGAGATGTGCTTTTTTGCTCTACCAATATTTGGCTATGTGTGTATATAATAATAATATTAACTAAAAAAGCAGTTTCTGCAGGAACTGCATGGGCTCGCTGAAAACACCCGCAAAGTATATGATGTACAGTAGAAAATGTATATAAGCAGAATGTGCATTTGAAGGTACAAAAAGTTTAAATAAAATTACAACATCAATGGAATATAAATATAAAAGCATTAATAGGCTTATCAGAAATTGTATTGAATAGAGTACTTTTACATGTACAAAACGTTCTACAGCATTTCAGTGGAATAACCTTTCGGACGAACTAAGTCCAAAAAGTTTGGTAAAACCATGGTTGCTGCGGTCTAATAGATGTTTGCTAAGGTGAAACAAATAAAGAACTTTTAACTCACTTTGATTACTTTTAAGTACTTTTACTCAAATACGTTACTTTTTACTCACTATAATCACTAGTCACTTACGTACTTACACTATGAAGCATTAGTTAAGCATTAGTAAATATTTGATTAATCATAAATTCATCCTTTGCAAAGCATCATTCATACATTTCTAAGCATTAGTAAACACAATGATAAACATTTCAACTATACACTATTTAGCAATAAATACTTAATCATTAGTGAATACGCATCATTTGTATAGCATATTAAGGTAGTTACTAGTCGTTAGTTAATTATTTTGTATGAACCCATCTAAAGTCAGGACTATCTATGCCCTATAAAGCATTTATAAATGCGATAGAAGCAGTGGTATAGAAAATATCAATACCATCATGAAGCACATTAAACATTAGGCTATTCATCGGGAATAAAACATTTATAACTGTGAATGAATAATGCTATACAAATGATACATTTATGATGAAGTAAGTAAGTAAGTAAGTAACTAACTAATGCTAACTAATGTATAGTTGAAACGTTTAAAACTGTGTTTATTAATGCTTGGTAATGTATGATTAATGCATTACAAATGATGAATTTATGATTAAGTAAGTAAGTATATTTTAATACTTAAAAGTTTTTAATGTATTTAAATGACAGTATCCAATATGGATATAGCTTTTTTTCCACTTACCACAAGTTAGTGCAGCATTGGATCAAAACTAAATATAAATCTTAAAGCTTATCAGTGGTGCACCACAAAATAACCATGTAAACAAATTAAGTGCAGAATAGTGCAGTAACAAAAAACTACACATAAAAGAGTTTATTATTAAATTACTATTTAAAAAAATGTTTTATTTTTTAACGAACCAAATCTAAGCTTAATGCAAAATTATTTTCTTATTTTGACTAAAAGATAAAATAAATAAATAAGGTTTTCCCACATAGCAGTACATGTATGTCTGCCATCTGCATTTCACGTGTCTTTACAACAACATAATGCATAGACAGACGGGGGTGATTTTTCTTTGGAACTGGCACAAATAAAGGGATGTGAGCAGTTCTTTTTTCTGTCAATGAAAGTGAAACCGACTCCAACGCATGGCTGGCTGGAAAGCAGTGGTGTAAAGTAACTAAGTACTGTATAATTAGTCAAGTACTGTACTTCAGTACAATTTTGAGAATGTTTTACTTTACTGGAGTATTTCCATTTTTCTATAATTTTACTTCTACTCCTCTTCATCTCAGTGGTAAATATTGTATTTTTACTCAACTACAATTATTTGACAATTTAGTTACTTTGTAGATTCAGGATTTTTATACATTTTAGACATTTTGATAACTTGTTAAACAGGACATTCTGCATAATGAGTACTTTTACTTTTGGTATACTTTAAGTATATTTTGTAACCAATACTTTTGTACTTTTACTCAAGTAAATTTTGAATTACGGACTTTTACTTGTAACAGAGTATTTCTACAGTGCAGTATTGATTCTTTTATTTAAGTAATACATGTGAGTACCTCTTCCATGACTATAGAGATCATGTGTACCGATTTGCGTAAAGTTGGATAAAATCTGAAGGAGAAATATTTAAAAAATGTTTTACTTAAGTCAGCCTCCTGGTGGCGCTATAGCAGACCCATGTGAAAAATGTGGGGCAGAGGTTCGGTTCTCCTCTGGCATCCAGGGAGTCTGTGTGCACAGTTTCGCTGCGAGCAAGCCAACGGTGCCGGAGATTAGCTGTTCACAGATACGCACGCACGCACACACACACGCACTTACGCACGCACGGATAGGGTGCAAAACATAGTCTCGGCCATGCCTTCGGCCTGGTGGAGAGACGCCGGAGACAATTAACAGTGGTCACAATGGAAGAGCGTAATGGAAC
Organism: Gymnoscopelus braueri; assembly: GCF_963280865.1. Taxonomy (NCBI): domain Eukaryota; kingdom Metazoa; phylum Chordata; class Actinopteri; order Myctophiformes; family Myctophidae; genus Gymnoscopelus; species Gymnoscopelus braueri. Next base: position 59,096,310 of record NC_137605.1, on the reverse strand, counting down.
TCCTGTCATTCCAGAAGGCTGTAGTTCACATTCCCATATTCAAATAATAACCCAAATAAGAACAAACAAACACACAGTCCTTGGCGCCCCAGTGCATGCTGGGAAATGGACTTCCTCTAGGTCACTTCCTCTAGGTTCCTTATAGGTCACAAAAAATCACCCAGTGTGAAGTGAGCGGTGCTATTTATGAGCTTGTTTGTTTACAAACATTGCTGCTGGTTTCATGTGAATGTGTATTTTGTTTTATGGGGAAAAGACTAAACCAAAACATTCCTATCACACAGACATATGGCGCCCCCTGTAGTGGAGGACACTCTAGGACAGTGGTCACACACTTTCATGTCAAATCCACATTAATATGGATTTGGCCACGGACCCCCATCTGAAAATATTTTCAACATTTTCTGAAAATCTGCAAACTCACAATTTGCCACGATGCTACAATTTGTGAGCATGTAGATCTGCTATTTTCAAATAGGGCCATAACTGTATAGGGGTCAAAGTGGTTACATTGATTTTGATGCTATGTTAACTGATTTTAAGGACCCCCTGGAACCGCTCAATACTCAATATTATTATTATTATTCATATCATCATCATCATCATCATCATCGGTCATGCCAGCCACATGCATGTCCTGTCTCACTGCACCTCTTTGGCCTTTCTCTTCTCCTCTTACCTGGCAGTTCCATCTTATGCCTTATGACTAATCTTATCAGCCATTTTTATTTTTAAAACATTTTAAAATGCTGAAAAGCATTTGCATTAAAATGTACTTAAAGTACCAAAAAGTTAAAGTACTCATTATACAAAATGTAACATTTAAAGTTTTCAAATGTATACAAATCTTCGATCTACAAGCTTCAAATCGTACACAATGCGTCAAATCGTGATTCGTGACGCATTGTAAGCTTGTAGATCAGCTATTTTCAAATGGCCGATATAGGGCTGAAGTGGTTACTGTATGTTTTGTAATAATAATAACAATCTACAAAGTAGCTAGTAAATAAAGTTTTCAAATAATTGTAGTGGAGTAAAAGTACAATATTTGCCTCTTGTAATGGAGTAGAAGTAAAAGTATTGGAAATACTCGAGTAAAGTACAAATGCCTCAAAATTGTCCTTAAGTACAGAAGTACATGTACTTAGTTACTCACCTCTGTAATTGAATTCATGAATCCCAGGACCATTATCCATTCTCTTTTGGACTCCTCAAGAGTCAGGACATCTAACAGTATAGTCCATGCCTCCTACAGACTACGGTATACTTAACAGGTCACACTTGGACCATTGATATGCAGGAGTCGGCAGCTTTAGCTTTGTAAAAGGTGCGAATGGGGCAGCCAATGTATCACTGCAGTAACGTGTATCTATTGTTGTCTACTGTCGGAGCAGAATGTTTTTTTCTGTTGAATCTCGCCCACGAGTTTGAGCAGCTAGTCTGGGCAGGATTTGATTTGATTTGATTTGATCTTTATTTATCTTGAACAATTTAAAAGTACAGAAAACTCCATACATCATCATCTACATCATCACAATTACAAAACATTTGTTCAAGAAGGGACAGAAAGAAGCAAATGCTTATCTAGTCCGGCCCCCTTCTTACCATGACAAATAACTTATTGTAAAACAATATGGTTTAATACAAAATGTTATACCATAAAATGAGTACACAATTTACATACGGTACATATAAATCGATCCTAATAAGTAAGTAATAAAATATCATATAAAGTAAAGAAAAAAAAAGTTTAATTTAAAAAAACATCATATAAAGCAAATAATCATAGTAAATTATTAAATCAGTAAATCAGTATAAAATCAACTGACCATAATGTTGTATAAATTACTGCTTATAGCATCGCTTGAATTGTTTAACATTTCTGCAGTTTTTGATACTTATATCAAGATTATTCCAAAGATTAATACCTGATATTGAAATGCACATTTGTTTCAGTGTTGAATGAATAATTATTATCTGTTTAAAATTATGTTTGTTTCATATATCATATTTTCCATCACTCTCCTTAACTAAAAAGCTTTTGGATGTTTCCAGGTAAACTCTTATTCCAGGCTTTAAACATGATTTGTGCCGTTTTAAATTTCACTAGATCTGGAAACTTTAGAATATTGTAAAAACAGATTATTAGCATGATCAAGGTATCCTGCTCCATTAATTATCCTTACTGCTTTTTTGTAAAGTACAGGATCTTTACTGCCTGGGAAGCTGCCCCTCTTGCTCTCATGATGCGACGCCCCTGTGCGCCACTCTTGTATCATGAAGTGCTACGACATTAATTTACGGAAAAACATAAAAAGCTGACAGCAACGATATGTAAAAAACAGCCTTTAGTTATTTTCTCTTGGTAGAAACAGTTAAAACATGAAGGACTGAATACAATTCACATGTTTAGACCTTTTGTTACATTTTGACATGAAATAGTCACTAACTATAGTATGGAAGTCCTGACGTCGCTCCCGCTACCCCTGGGTCACGGAAGCATTTTTTTCTATTGAAAATACCATAGGCACTTGGGTGGCACAGTGGTAAAGTCCCTGCCCACCACCACAGAGGTTGTGGGTTCGAATCCACCGTGGTGCATCGGCTTTGTCGGCCGTCTATGCGAACACAATTGGCCCATGTTCGGGGGAGGGAACTAAGGGAAGCCAGGCGGGGAGGGTGATATTTAGCACTGCACGTATTCCTACGGGTTGGGTCGGCACCTGTCAGCAGGGAGTGTTAAGCGAGAGGAGTAGGTCGAAGGCCCTACGTCCTCCCGGTGGGTGCTCCTCACTGGCAGGTGAGTCAGTAGGATACAACAGCAGTGACCGCACAGTATTGTGTGTGGGGAGGAATCAATTGGTATAATGACTTGGCTACTCTAAATTTAAGAAAAAGGGGGGGAAAAAGAAAATACCATAGGGACGTCAGATAAGAACTGTTACATTTGATATACATACAGTATATATATATATATATATATATATATATATATATATATATATATATATATATATATATACATACATACATACATACATGTGTGGGAAGTGCCTCCAAAGAATTTGCCAAAATCATCCAATATGTGTTGGTAATCACTCTTGTTTTGAGCGACCTGCCAGCACACACCTGCTGCCAGCACACACACAGCAGCAACACTGCCCCCATGGAAAGATGCCACGTTTGTCCCTTCAGGATAAGGCCCGTGCAATAAGGCAAGTGAAGCTGGTGTTCCGTTACGCAGATTACGCATCAATTGGTGTCAGCCCTGGTACCATTTGTAGGCAGGTGTGTGCCAGTCACAAGTGTGTGACTGGCACATGAGCATGGGTCCTGCAACTTTGACATCTGTCTTTGGTATGATTGTGCAAATCTTGCTTGTTATTGGTTCCTCAGTGAAGCAAGGGGGAGGAACCTTCTTGGGTTGGTGTCTTACCTATTGACTTCATCAGTCTCACAGAACTTGGTCCTCAGTTTGGAAATGGTACCGTGGTACCAAATAATGCTGTCACTCTGTATAACGGAACACCAGCTTCCACTTGCCCTATTGCCACGTTGTCCCCCTGAAGGGACAAACGTGGCATATTTCCATGGGGGCAGTGTTACTGCTTGGAGCATACACAAATTCAACAAAGTTGCAGAACTCATGCTCAGTTGCCAGTCACACACCTGTGACTGGTTTTGAGTGGTTTTGAGCAACTGGTTTTGAGCGACCTGCCAGCACACACCTGCTGGCAGGTGTGTGCATGCTGGCAGATCGCTCAAAACCAGAGCAATTACCAACAGAAGCATATTGGGGGATTCCACGAATGCTTGATCTTTATAAGCTGTACCTCATTGTAAAGGTGACTAATCAACGATTAAAATGATATAAAACACAATACCAATTGGTATTATTAAAGGGGAGATATAATCGACCGAAGATAAGTTTCCAAACATTTGGGCCGTTTATATATATATATTAGAGCTGTCAAACGATAACATTTTTTATCAGATTACTCACAGCTTAAACATGTATTAATCATGATTAATCACCATTCGAACTATATCCATTTCTTTCTGTATATTGTTGTGGGAATGGAAAGATAAATGACAGAAGGCGGATATATACATTTAACATACAGTATGTATGTATGTATGTACAGTATGTATGTTTATTATAACACATCCATAGTGTGGTATTAATATTGAAAAATCAATACAATGACAACATTTCATCGTGTCATTGCTATTCCTCTAATCAAGTGGTTCTCAACCAGTGGTCCTTGAGGGGGTTCCAGGTGGTCGCCAGCTATATGATGGAGAGTTGGTAACCAAATGAACCCTTATAGATCTTTAACTCTTGAGAGTGTAAATTGAAACCAAATGGACCCTTATGGGTCCATTTGGTTTCATTTTACGCTCTCAAGAGTTCAATTATTGTTAAACATCTGCATTACTTGATTAAAGAATTGTTATTTTGATCGACGTTTGCCTGTTATCTCACCTAATGGTACCACATCAATACAGCATGGAATTGTGGACAAAATCTTATCCAAAGATCACAAAATATTGGGTCTCTTAAGATGTTGAAAGCCTACTTTCCTTAGTGGGAACACTCGGAGCCCCCCACCTCACGTCTAAAATACACTTTTTGTCCAGAAAAGAAAATATTTCATCAGAAGGAAAAAAAATTTAGTTCACTGTCTGCAGTGAAAAAGGTTATGAGTTTATTGTGTGTATCGTCTCTGTCAGGTGGAAACCTTGTATGTCCAAAAGTGTTACTTTTCAGGAAATGTAAAAAAATATCCCACGATCCAATGGATCCAAGGTAGATCCAAGGCACTTTCTTTATTTTAAGTAGTGAAGACAGCCTAGCTACAAGCTCACAACGTGGAACGATGCAACGCGCTATGAGCTTGTAGATCAGATTTTTTGTTTTGCTTGGCACTATTTTGTGCCTGGCACTTTGTTTGGCATTGAAAGTAGGACATTAATTAAAAATACAGAAATAAAACATAAAAACTTTGAAGTATGGAAATATGAGGTTTACCACCAGACACACACAGTCATTTTTTTATAGGATCCAAGCAGCCATATGGTGGCACAATGGAGTACACACGTACACTGGACTCTTCTCCTTCAGGGTAGGGTTAAAGGAGTAGTTCATTCAAAAAATTACTTTTCTATCAATTACACACCCCATTCATGTCGCATTCCTAAGCCAATAATTTGATGATAATAATAAAGATGCTTATGTATCCGGTAGGCACAAAGGAGACATGTGTCTCCTGCTCCTACATTAAATTATTGGCTTCGGAATGCGACAAAAACAAAGAAAATCTCCATGAATTCAAGGCTTCATGGGGTGTGTAATTGATAGACAATGAGATTTTTTGGGGGGTGAACTACTCCTTTAAGAGTTTTGGGGTTCGATTTAGGTTTAGGTTTAGGATTAGAGTTAGGTTTAGTGTTTCGGGTTTGGGTTTGGGATTACTGGAGCAGACAGTTACACTTGACAATCTTCTCGTTGCCCTTAGGATTCGGGTTTAGGGTTAAAGGAGAATTTTGGACTAAAGTTTTCTTACCTTTTCTATGATGTTATGATATCTTAGGATGAATGGTGCAGTAGAAAAATTTCATAACTCCACCCCTGAGCCGCCACAGCTTAAAAGGTGCGCGGATAGGCCTTAGGTTAGATCACATATTTTAATAGCTTTTTTTATTAATTTTTTTGGTGAGATCTGACGTTCATAGTGACAGAACACTGTCCCAAAAAAAAAAAAAAACAGAAGTCTCGCTAGACGAGATTGAAATCTCGAGATTTCAATCTCGTCTAGCGAGACTTCTGTTTTTTTTTTTTTTTTTTTTTTTTGGCTGCATAGTGTTCTGTCACTATGAACGTCAGATCTCACCAAAAAAAAAGCTATTAAAATATGTGATCTAACCTAAGGCCTATCCGCGCACCTTTTAAGCTGTGGCGGCTCAGGGGTGAGGTTATGAAATTTTTCTACTGTACCATTCATCCTAAGATATCATAACGTCATAGAAAAGGTAAGAAAACTTTAGTCCAAAATTCTCCTTTAAGGGCAGTGGTGGAAGAAGTACTCATAATATAAAAAATACTCTGTTACAAGTAAAAGGCCAAAAGTAAAAGTACTAACATAGCAGATCAACAAGCTCACAACGCGTCGCATCACAACACGTTGTGAGCTTGTAGATGGTCTATTTTCAAATAGCCTACAGTAGGTATAAAATAGGGCTAAAGTGGTTAAGTATATGTTTTATAATATAATAATTTCTATCTGCAAAGTTTTCAAATAATTGTAGTGGAGTAAAAGTACAGGTCAGAGGTCAGGGGTCAGGGTTACTGCAGCAGACAGTTACACTTGGCACTCTTCTCATTGCTCTTCAGGCCAAACAGCTGAGTGGCCAAACTCTGGATCAACGTCCAGAAGTTCTCAAAGGAAACGCTCTGACCGCTCTCCACGCCCATCTGCTGCAACAGCTGATTAACACCGTCTGCCTGTAACATATAGGAAATATGTTTATATTCGTTTATTTAGTTTACTAGTTTAGTTTACTATAGTTTAGTTCAGGGGTCTTCAACAGGGGGTCCGGGACCCCCTAGGGGCTCCTCAGAGTTACCGC